>NC_092498.1:736007-1036007 GCF_047511675.1 Marmota flaviventris
GGTTCCCCTAGACAGCCCTGAGCTCAGGGTAGTGTAGGGGTGTGACCTGAGGTTCCCCTAGAGAGCCCTGAGCTCAGGTAGTGTAGGGGTGTGACCTGAGGTTCCCCTAGAGAGCCCTGAGCTCAGGTAGTGTAGGGGTGACCTGAGGTTCCCCTAGAGAGCCCTGAGCTCAGGTAGTGTAGGGGTGACCTGAGGTTCCCCTAGAGAGCCCTGAGCTCAGGTAGTGTAGGGGGTGACCTGAGGTTCCCCTAGAGAGCCCTGAGCTCAGGTAGTGTAGGGTGTGACCTGAGGTTCCCCTAGAGAGCCCTGAGCTCAGGTAGTGTAGGGGTGACCTGAGGTTCCCCTAGAGAGCCCTGAGCTCAGGTAGTGTAGGGGTGACCTGAGGTTCCCCTAGAGAGCCCTGAGCTCAGGTAGTGTAGGGGTGACCTGAGGTTCCCCTAGAGAGCCCTGAGCTCAGGTAGTGTAGGGCGTGACCTGAGGTTCCCCTAGAGAGCCCTGAGCTCAGGTAGTGTAGGGGTGACCTGAGGTTCCCCTAGACAGCCCTGAGCTCAGGTAGTGTAGGGGTGACCTGGTGACCTGAGGTTCCCCTAGACAGCCCTGAGCTCAGGTAGTGTAGGGGTGACCTGAGGTTCCCCTAGAGAGCCCTGAGCTCAGGTAGTGTAGGGGTGACCTGAGGTTCCCCTAGAGAGCCCTGAGCTCAGGTAGTGTAGGGGTGACCTGAGGTCCCCTAGAGAGCCCTGAGCTCAGGTAGTGTAGGGGTGACCTGGGGACCTGAGGTTCCCCTAGACAGCCCTGAGCTCAGGTAGTGTAGGGTGTGACCTGAGGTTCCCCTAGAGAGCCCTGAGCTCAGGTAGTGTAGGGGTGACCTGAGGTTCCCCTAGAGAGCCCTGAGCTCAGGTAGTGTAGGGGTGACCTGAGGTTCCCCTAGAGAGCCCTGAGCTCAGGTAGTGTAGGGGTGACCTGAGGTCCCCCTAGAGAGCCCTGAGCTCAGGTAGTGTAGGGGTGACCTGAGGTTCCCCTAGAGAGCCCTGAGCTCAGGTAGTGTAGGGGTGACCTGAGGTTCCCCTAGAGAGCCCTGAGCTCAGGTAGTGTAGGGTGTGACCTGAGGTTCCCCTAGAGAGCCCTGAGCTCAGGTAGTGTAGGGGTGACCTGAGGTTCCCCTAGAGAGCCCTGAGCTCAGGTAGTGTAGGGGTGACCTGAGGTTCCCCTAGAGAGCCCTGAGCTCAGGTAGTGTAGGGTGTGACCTGAGGTCCCCTAGAGAGCCCTGAGCTCAGGTAGTGTAGGGGTGACCTGAGGTTCCCTAGACAGCCCTGAGCTCAGGTAGTGTAGGGGTGACCTGGTGACCTGAGGTTCCCCTAGAGAGCCCTGAGCTCAGGTAGTGTAGGGGTGTGACCTGAGGTTCCCCTAGAGAGCCCTGAGCTCAGGTAGTGTAGGGGGTGACCTGAGGTTCCCCTAGAGAGCCCTGAGCTCAGGTAGTGTAGGGTGTGACCTGAGGTTCCCCTAGAGAGCCCTGAGCTCAGGTAGTGTAGGGGTGACCTGAGGTTCCCCTAGACAGCCCTGAGCTCAGGTAGTGTAGGGGTGACCTGGTGACCTGAGGTTCCCCTAGAGAGCCCTGAGCTCAGGTAGTGTAGGGGTGACCTGGTGACCTGAGGTCCCCCTAGAGAGCCCTGAGCTCAGGTAGTGTAGGGGTGACCTGAGGTTCCCCTAGAGAGCCCTGAGCTCAGGTAGTGTAGGGGTGACCTGAGGTTCCCCTAGAGAGCCCTGAGCTCAGGTAGTGTAGGGGTGACCTGAGGTTCCCCTAGAGAGCCCTGAGCTCAGGTAGTGTAGGGGTGACCTGAGGTTCCCCTAGAGAGCCCTGAGCTCAGGTAGTGTAGGGGTGACCTGAGGTTCCCCTAGAGAGCCCTGAGCTCAGGTAGTGTAGGGGTGACCTGAGGTTCCCCTAGAGAGCCCTGAGCTCAGGTAGTGTAGGGGTGACCTGGTGACCTGAGGTTCCCCTAGAGAGCCCTGAGCTCAGGTAGTGTAGGGGTGACCTGGTGACCTGAGGTTCCCCTAGAGAGCCCTGAGCTCAGGTAGTGTAGGGGTGTGACCTGAGGTCCCCTAGAGAGCCCTGAGCTCAGGTAGTGTAGGGGTGACCTGGTGACCTGAGGTCCCCCTAGAGAGCCCTGAGCTCAGGTAGTGTAGGGGTGACCTGGTGACCTGAGGTTCCCCTAGACAGCCCTGAGCTCAGGTAGTGTAGGGGTGACCTGGTGACCTGAGGTTCCCCTAGAGAGCCCTGAGCTCAGGTAGTGTAGGGGTGACCTGAGGTTCCCCTAGAGAGCCCTGAGCTCAGGTAGTGTAGGGGTGACCTGAGGTTCCCCTAGAGAGCCCTGAGCTCAGGTAGTGTAGGGGTGACCTGAGGTTCCCCTAGAGAGCCCTGAGCTCAGGTAGTGTAGGGGTGACCTGAGGTCCCCTAGAGAGCCCTGAGCTCAGGTAGTGTAGGGGTGACCTGGTGACCTGAGGTTCCCCTAGAGAGCCCTGAGCTCAGGTAGTGTAGGGGTGACCTGGTGACCTGAGGTTCCCCTAGAGAGCCCTGAGCTCAGGTAGTGTAGGGGTGACCTGGTGACCTGAGGTTCCCCTAGAGAGCCCTGAGCTCAGGTAGTGTAGGGTGTGACCTGAGGTTCCCCTAGAGAGCCCTGAGCTCAGGTAGTGTAGGGGTGTGACCTGAGGTTCCCCTAGAGAGCCCTGAGCTCAGGTAGTGTAGGGGTGACCTGAGGTTCCCCTAGAGAGCCCTGAGCTCAGGTAGTGTAGGGGTGACCTGAGGTTCCCCTAGAGAGCCCTGAGCTCAGGTAGTGTAGGGTGTGACCTGAGGTTCCCCTAGAGAGCCCTGAGCTCAGGTAGTGTAGGGGTGACCTGAGGTTCCCCTAGAGAGCCCTGAGCTCAGGTAGTGTAGGGGTGACCTGGGTACTTGGAGGTTCCCCTAGAGAGCCCTGAGCTCAGGTAGTGTAGGGGTGACCTGAGGTTCCCCTAGAGAGCCCTGAGCTCAGGTAGTGTAGGGGTGACCTGAGGTTCCCCTAGAGAGCCCTGAGCTCAGGTAGTGTAGGGGTGACCTGAAGGTCCCCCTAGAGAGCCCTGAGCTCAGGTAGTGTAGGGGTGACCTGAGGTTCCCTAGACAGCCCTGAGCTCAGGTAGTGTAGGGGTGACCTGGTGACCTGAGGTTCCCCTAGACAGCCCTGAGCTCAGGTAGTGTAGGGGTGTGACCTGAGGTCCCCCTAGAGAGCCCTGAGCTCAGGTAGTGTAGGGGCGTGACCTGAGGTTCCCCTAGAGAGCCCTGAGCTCAGGTAGTGTAGGGGTGACCTGGTGACCTGAGGTTCCCCTAGAGAGCCCTGAGCTCAGGTAGTGTAGGGGTGACCTGGTGACCTGAGGTTCCCCTAGAGAGCCCTGAGCTCAGGTAGTGTAGGGGTGACCTGAGGTTCCCCTAGAGAGCCCTGAGCTCAGGTAGTGTAGGGGTGACCTGGTGACCTGAGGTTCCCCTAGAGAGCCCTGAGCTCAGGTAGTGTAGGGGTGTGACCTGAGGTCCCCTAGAGAGCCCTGAGCTCAGGTAGTGTAGGGGTGTGACCTGAGGTTCCCCTAGACAGCCCTGAGCTCAGGTAGTGTAGGGGTGACCTGGTGACCTGAGGTTCCCCTAGAGAGCCCTGAGCTCAGGTAGTGTAGGGGTGACCTGAGGTTCCCCTAGAGAGCCCTGAGCTCAGGTAGTGTAGGGGTGTGACCTGAGGTCCCCCTAGAGAGCCCTGAGCTCAGGTAGTGTAGGGGTGTGACCTGAGGTCCCCCTAGAGAGCCCTGAGCTCAGGTAGTGTAGGGTGTGACCTGAGGTTCCCCTAGACAGCCCTGAGCTCAGGTAGTGTAGGGGTGACCTGGTGACCTGAGGTCCCCTAGACAGCCCTGAGCTCAGGTAGTGTAGGGGTGACCTGGTGACCTGAGGTCCCCCTAGAGAGCCCTGAGCTCAGGTAGTGTAGGGGTGTGACCTGAGGTCCCCTAGAGAGCCCTGAGCTCAGGTAGTGTAGGGGTGACCTGGTGACCTGAGGTTCCCCTAGAGAGCCCTGAGCTCAGGTAGTGTAGGGGTGACCTGGTGACCTGAGGTCCCCCTAGAGAGCCCTGAGCTCAGGTAGTGTAGGGGTGACCTGAGGTTCCCCTAGAGAGCCCTGAGCTCAGGTAGTGTAGGGGTGACCTGAGGTTCCCCTAGACAGCCCTGAGCTCAGGTAGTGTAGGGGTGACCTGAGGTTCCCCTAGAGAGCCCTGAGCTCAGGTAGTGTAGGGGTGACCTGAGGTTCCCCTAGAGAGCCCTGAGCTCAGGTAGTGTAGGGGTGACCTGAGGTTCCCCTAGAGAGCCCTGAGCTCAGGTAGTGTAGGGGTGACCTGAGGTTCCCCTAGAGAGCCCTGAGCTCAGGTAGTGTAGGGTGTGACCTGAGGTTCCCCTAGAGAGCCCTGAGCTCAGGTAGTGTAGGGGTGACCTGAGGTTCCCCTAGACAGCCCTGAGCTCAGGTAGTGTAGGGGTGACCTGGTGACCTGAGGTTCCCCTAGACAGCCCTGAGCTCAGGTAGTGTAGGGGTGACCTGGTGACCTGAGGTCCCCCTAGAGAGCCCTGAGCTCAGGTAGTGTAGGGGTGTGACCTGAGGTCCCCCTAGAGAGCCCTGAGCTCAGGTAGTGTAGGGTGTGACCTGAGGTTCCCCTAGACAGCCCTGAGCTCAGGTAGTGTAGGGGTGACCTGGTGACCTGAGGTTCCCCTAGAGAGCCCTGAGCTCAGGTAGTGTAGGGGTGACCTGGTGACCTGAGGTCCCCCTAGAGAGCCCTGAGCTCAGGTAGTGTAGGGGTGTGACCTGAGGTTCCCCTAGAGAGCCCTGAGCTCAGGTAGTGTAGGGTGTGACCTGAGGTTCCCCTAGAGAGCCCTGAGCTCAGGTAGTGTAGGGGTGACCTGGTGACCTGAGGTTCCCCTAGAGAGCCCTGAGCTCAGGTAGTGTAGGGGTGACCTGAGGTTCCCCTAGAGAGCCCTGAGCTCAGGTAGTGTAGGGGTGACCTGAGGTTCCCCTAGAGAGCCCTGAGCTCAGGTAGTGTAGGGGTGACCTGAGGTCCCCCTAGAGAGCCCTGAGCTCAGGTAGTGTAGGGGTGACCTGAGGTCCCCCTAGAGAGCCCTGAGCTCAGGTAGTGTAGGGGTGACCTGAGGTTCCCTAGACAGCCCTGAGCTCAGGTAGTGTAGGGGTGACCTGGTGACCTGAGGTTCCCCTAGAGAGCCCTGAGCTCAGGTAGTGTAGGGGTGTGACCTGAGGTCCCCCTAGAGAGCCCTGAGCTCAGGTAGTGTAGGGGTGACCTGGTGACCTGAGGTTCCCCTAGAGAGCCCTGAGCTCAGGTAGTGTAGGGGTGACCTGAGGTTCCCCTAGACAGCCCTGAGCTCAGGTAGTGTAGGGTGTGACCTGAGGTCCCCCTAGAGAGCCCTGAGCTCAGGTAGTGTAGGGGTGTGACCTGAGGTTCCCCTAGACAGCCCTGAGCTCAGGTAGTGTCGGGGTGACCTGAGGTTCCCCTAGAGAGCCCTGAGCTCAGGTAGTGTAGGGGTGACCTGAGGTTCCCCTAGAGAGCCCTGAGCTCAGGTAGTGTAGGGGTGACCTGGTGACCTGAGGTTCCCCTAGACAGCCCTGAGCTCAGGTAGTGTAGGGGTGTGACCTGAGGTTCCCCTAGACAGCCCTGAGCTCAGGTAGTGTAGGGGTGTGACCTGAGGTCCCCCTAGAGAGCCCTGAGCTCAGGTAGTGTAGGGGTGACCTGAGGTTCCCCTAGAGAGCCCTGAGCTCAGGTAGTGTAGGGGTGACCTGAGGTTCCCCTAGAGAGCCCTGAGCTCAGGTAGTGTAGGGGTGACCTGAGGTCCCCCTAGAGAGCCCTGAGCTCAGGTAGTGTAGGGGTGACCTGAGGTCCCCCTAGAGAGCCCTGAGCTCAGGTAGTGTAGGGGTGACCTGAGGTTCCCTAGACAGCCCTGAGCTCAGGTAGTGTAGGGGTGACCTGGTGACCTGAGGTTCCCCTAGAGAGCCCTGAGCTCAGGTAGTGTAGGGGTGTGACCTGAGGTCCCCCTAGAGAGCCCTGAGCTCAGGTAGTGTAGGGGTGACCTGGTGACCTGAGGTTCCCCTAGAGAGCCCTGAGCTCAGGTAGTGTAGGGGTGTGACCTGAGGTTCCCCTAGAGAGCCCTGAGCTCAGGTAGTGTAGGGGTGACCTGAGGTTCCCCTAGACAGCCCTGAGCTCAGGTAGTGTAGGGGTGTGACCTGAGGTTCCCCTAGAGAGCCCTGAGCTCAGGTAGTGTAGGGTGTGACCTGAGGTCCCCCTAGAGAGCCCTGAGCTCAGGTAGTGTAGGGGTGTGACCTGAGGTTCCCCTAGACAGCCCTGAGCTCAGGTAGTGTCGGGGTGACCTGAGGTTCCCCTAGAGAGCCCTGAGCTCAGGTAGTGTAGGGGTGACCTGAGGTTCCCCTAGAGAGCCCTGAGCTCAGGTAGTGTAGGGGTGTGACCTGAGGTTCCCCTAGACAGCCCTGAGCTCAGGTAGTGTAGGGGTGACCTGGTGACCTGAGGTTCCCCTAGAGAGCCCTGAGCTCAGGTAGTGTAGGGTGTGACCTGAGGTTCCCCTAGAGAGCCCTGAGCTCAGGTAGTGTAGGGGTGACCTGAGGTTCCCCTAGAGAGCCCTGAGCTCAGGTAGTGTAGGGGTGTGACCTGAGGTCCCCCTAGAGAGCCCTGAGCTCAGGTAGTGTAGGGGTGTGACCTGAGGTTCCCCTAGAGAGCCCTGAGCTCAGGTAGTGTAGGGGTGACCTGAGGTTCCCCTAGACAGCCCTGAGCTCAGGTAGTGTAGGGGTGTGACCTGAGGTCCCCCTAGAGAGCCCTGAGCTCAGGTAGTGTAGGGGTGACCTGGTGACCTGAGGTTCCCCTAGACAGCCCTGAGCTCAGGTAGTGTAGGGGTGACCTGGTGACCTGAGGTTCCCTAGACAGCCCTGAGCTCAGGTAGTGTAGGGGTGACCTGGTGACCTGAGGTCCCCCTAGAGAGCCCTGAGCTCAGGTAGTGTAGGGGTGACCTGAGGTTCCCCTAGAGAGCCCTGAGCTCAGGTAGTGTAGGGGTGACCTGAGGTCCCCCTAGAGAGCCCTGAGCTCAGGTAGTGTAGGGGTGACCTGAGGTCCCCCTAGAGAGCCCTGAGCTCAGGTAGTGTAGGGGTGACCTGAGGTTCCCTAGACAGCCCTGAGCTCAGGTAGTGTAGGGGTGACCTGGTGACCTGAGGTTCCCCTAGAGAGCCCTGAGCTCAGGTAGTGTAGGGGTGTGACCTGAGGTCCCCCTAGAGAGCCCTGAGCTCAGGTAGTGTAGGGGTGACCTGGTGACCTGAGGTTCCCCTAGAGAGCCCTGAGCTCAGGTAGTGTAGGGGTGACCTGAGGTTCCCCTAGACAGCCCTGAGCTCAGGTAGTGTAGGGTGTGACCTGAGGTCCCCCTAGAGAGCCCTGAGCTCAGGTAGTGTAGGGTGTGACCTGAGGTCCCCCTAGAGAGCCCTGAGCTCAGGTAGTGTAGGGGTGTGACCTGAGGTCCCCCTAGAGAGCCCTGAGCTCAGGTAGTGTAGGGGTGTGACCTGAGGTCCCCCTAGAGAGCCCTGAGCTCAGGTAGTGTAGGGTGTGACCTGAGGTCCCCCTAGAGAGCCCTGAGCTCAGGTAGTGTAGGGTGTGACCTGAGGTTCCCCTAGAGAGCCCTGAGCTCAGGTAGTGTAGGGGTGACCTGAGGTTCCCCTAGAGAGCCCTGAGCTCAGGTAGTGTAGGGTGTGACCTGAGGTCCCCCTAGAGAGCCCTGAGCTCAGGTAGTGTAGGGTGTGACCTGAGGTCCCCCTAGAGAGCCCTGAGCTCAGGTAGTGTAGGGGTGACCTGAGGTTCCCTAGACAGCCCTGAGCTCAGGTAGTGTAGGGGTGACCTGGTGACCTGAGGTTCCCCTAGAGAGCCCTGAGCTCAGGTAGTGTAGGGGTGTGACCTGAGGTTCCCCTAGACAGCCCTGAGCTCAGGTAGTGTAGGGGTGTGACCTGAGGTCCCCCTAGAGAGCCCTGAGCTCAGGTAGTGTAGGGGTGACCTGGTGACCTGAGGTTCCCCTAGAGAGCCCTGAGCTCAGGTAGTGTAGGGGTGACCTGAGGTTCCCCTAGAGAGCCCTGAGCTCAGGTAGTGTAGGGGTGACCTGAGGTTCCCCTAGAGAGCCCTGAGCTCAGGTAGTGTAGGGGTGACCTGAGGTTCCCCTAGAGAGCCCTGAGCTCAGGTAGTGTAGAGTGTGACCTGAGGTTCCCCTAGAGAGCCCTGAGCTCAGGTAGTGTAGGGGTGACCTGGTGACCTGAGGTTCCCCTAGACAGCCCTGAGCTCAGGTAGTGTAGGGGTGACCTGAGGTTCCCCTAGAGAGCCCTGAGCTCAGGTAGTGTAGGGTGTGACCTGAGGTTCCCCTAGAGAGCCCTGAGCTCAGGTAGTGTAGGGGTGACCTGGTGACCTGAGGTTCCCCTAGAGAGCCCTGAGCTCAGGTAGTGTAGGGGTGACCTGAGGTTCCCCTAGAGAGCCCTGAGCTCAGGTAGTGTAGGGGTGACCTGAGGTTCCCCTAGAGAGCCCTGAGCTCAGGTAGTGTAGGGGTGACCTGAGGTTCCCCTAGAGAGCCCTGAGCTCAGGTAGTGTAGGGGTGACCTGAGGTTCCCCTAGAGAGCCCTGAGCTCAGGTAGTGTAGGGGTGACCTGGTGACCTGAGGTTCCCCTAGAGAGCCCTGAGCTCAGGTAGTGTAGGGGTGACCTGGTGACCTGAGGTTCCCCTAGAGAGCCCTGAGCTCAGGCCGTTAGGGGGCATGTTCTGGGTGACCCAAGAACTAGTGAGCCAGGTGTGCAATCTCTGGTGTAGCGTCCAGCTTGATGAGGTGGGCGCCCACCTCCTGGTCATCTTGCCCCCCACACATCTGAATGCAGGTTCCCGGGAACATCAGCCTCTGCCCTCTGGCTCAGGTCTCTGCACAGGAAGCGTTAGTGACCACTGAGCTCTCTGAGAATTCCTGTTTTGTTCTCTTCTTGGCCGGACACCCCCTTACTTGGAATCACTTGAGGTGAAGAGTTACTGGTGCCCACATGTGGGTAAACCCTGAGAGGTCTGGGAACAGGGCCTGGTGCCCAGGTGTGCACAGCATCATGGAGCACCCGTGTTCACCAGTGGCTGTGTGCAGAGTGGAGAGTGGTCGTGCTGTGGTGGGATGTCATGCAGACATAGGAAGGAAGATCGGATGTGCCCAGGTGGCTCTGGAGGGCACAACACTCAAGAAAGAAGGGAGACACAGTAGGACCCACCCACCCTGCTGGGCCAGGGTCTTAGCGGGACGGTCCTTATTCTTTGTAGGAGGTGTTTGGCAAAGGGTTGAGGTAGAGTCGCCAAGGTGCCTGCAGGGTGGTCTCGAGGGGCCGCTGCTTGTTGTCCAGGAAGGTGGAATATGTTCTTTTGAGAGGGACCCACCCAGCTGTCTTCCCCCAGGCAGCTCCGTCAGGCGGATGCCCTGGGGACGAGGGCCTGGCTGTCCTGTTGGCTGTGCCAACTGTCTCCGTAGCTGGACGCTTTGTGGTGCCAGAGGCCCTTCTTGGTGAGCCCTGCGGGTTGCAGGGTCACTCAGTGGGGGCCTGGCTTGTTCCCCAGTGGCCCCGTGGAAGGAGGGTGTCCCTCGGTTCTGGGATCCTCGGCAAGCCCCCTGGAGGCCAGGTGCCTGCCTGGGCCAGGGACTGTGGCTGGCAGAGCGGCCGGGCCAGCTGTGGTTCTGTCAGCTTGCTCTGTGGCCAGGTCTCACACCTTCAAAGGGCCCGTTGTTTTACTTTGTGTCCTGGGCGTAGAGCCCAGAGCAGCCATGGAACCTGCCACACGACCCGGGTCTGCGCTGCCCAGCCCAGGCCCTGGTCTGACTGCTGTGCCACTGTCACTCTGCAGGCACCTGGGCCTCAAAGGTACCCAACAGGAGGCAGCTGCTCTTCCAGAACTTGCTGCCTGAATGAGGAGCCCCGGTGCCTTCCCCAGGGGGTGGTGGCGCATTTAAACGTCCACTTGGCTCCCAGGAGCAGCCGCCTCAGTCCCAGCTGGGAGATGGTGCGGAGGGGGGTGCTGCTCCCTGCGTGGCCTCCGTCTCCTGGTTAGAGCAGAGGCTTCCTGGGCTGGGGTCAGCCGAGGGAGGTGTAAGGCCTGTGTCTTCCCCACCTGAGGGAGGCTCAGGGTCCTCTTGTGCTCTGTGGCAGCAGCGTCTGGTGTGGCCAGGCTGGCCAGGGTGGACAGCAGCAGGCTGAGCCCCGCGCCAGGGCTCTGGGCACAGGGCCAACTTCTTTCATCCATGGGCCTGTTGGTCCCCGAGACGGCTGTGTATAGGACATGGCTGCAGTGTGTCCTCGTGGTGCCGACTCTTCATTTGGGGCACACCTGGCTTTTGGAGTGACAGGAGGCAGCCCCACCTCCCGGCGTTCCTAACTGGGGTGTCCTGTCCTGAGTCCTGTCCGCCCTTTATTCTGTGCTCTGAGGGCCTCCAGGTCCCTTGGGAACCCAGGGGCTGTGGTGCTCACCCTGGTGGCTGTGCTCCCTGGAGCACAGAGCCCTGTGTCGGGGCTGTCACTCTCGACTTCTGTTGTGGAGGCAGATTCAGGCACCTGTCCCCCAAGAGCTCAGGTGCGGTGGGTGACCAAGTGGATTTTGTGACCGCCTGGAGGCATGTCCTCGGGTCCTGCCTGGCCGTGGTCACAGGCTGCAGGGACGGCTGCCTGCCTGAGTGCCTAACTGCGGGCCCCGAGGCAGCTGGTCCTGGGGGCCGTGGAGGTGGGGACCCCACAGCACCCAGGCCTGGGTGCAGACCTCGCCCAGCTTGCCCTCGGGTGCTGTCGGCACTCCCCTCCCTTCTCAGGAGTCCCTGCTTCTGGATACGGGTGGGAGAGGGCTCGACGCTGCACCCCTCATCCTGATGGAGAGAGCAGAGGCTGCACAGGCGCTTCACGCCCCAGGCCTTGGTCTCGGCTGGAACAGTGCCCCCAGTCAGGCCAGAATTGCACAATGGGACCAGTCCCCAGGGCGAGCAGAGCCACGCCAACCTGCTGGGTAGGGGCAGGCTTCAGACCCTCCTTCTAGCTTGTTGTTCAAGGGCTCTGCCGGCAGTGTCCTCTAGACGCTTGACAGCAGTGTGCTTGTGTGACGAGAAACAGCCCAGAGAGGCTGAGTGGCCACCTGTGGTCCCACCGTGGCAGAGCCAGGGCTCAGCCTGTGTGTCTACTTGTGTCTCTGTCTCTTTGTGTGTGTCTGCTTGTGTGGGGTCATCCAGGGAGTGGCCACCATGCTGAGGTTATCTTGGGTTGGTGAGGACAGGGACCTGTGTGTGGAGCAGTGGCGGGTGCTGATGTGGGGCCAAGTGGCTGAGCCGGGGCTTAGGCACTGGCTGGTTCACCTGTGGGCTGTGCAGCAGGGGCCCGGCCTTTCCCGCTGTGGCGACAGCTCCTCTGTTCTGGGGACACCATGGCCACCTGTTTGCTGGGCTGACACGAGAGTTGGACATGAGTGTTACCAGGCTAAGAGCTGAACCTGCCACTTCAGAGAGCCTGCTCGTGGGACCCTGGTGGCGTCCCAGCCTGGGGACGGGCTGTGAGGCGTGGCAGGGCCCTGTGCTCAGCTCTGTGCTCTGTGAGCTGCAGCCTCGGGCGGGGGTGGGCCTGCGACTCCAAGGACCACAGGAGTGTGGCCACAGGCTGCGGAGCTCAGGGCTGCATGCTTGGTGTCAGGCTTGACCTCTCCAGGGGACCAGCCTGGGGACTGTCCAGCTGGGCATTGAGTCACACCGGATCCCTGGTGCACCAGGGCAGCCATGCAGCAGCAGTGAGCGGGGGAGGGGCCCAGGGACATCCTAGGGGCAGGCACAGGTGGGGTGTCTCTGGAGGCACTTTGTGTTGTCTGATTCCGATTTTCCAAGGTCTGGGGCTGGGAGAGAGAACGGAATCGAAAGCACCAGTGCCCACTGCATTGGCAGCATTCAGCTCCTTCCCAGGCACTGGCTGGGCTCCGGGCCTCTGAGGACCTGGTCTGCACTTGGAGGGAGCTGCGTGCCGGAGTGGGCTGGACACTCACGGGTAGAGGTGGCCTCCTCCTGCAGACAGCCTCCTCCTGCAGACAGCCTCCTCCTGCAGACAGCCTCGAGTGCTGGAAGTGCTGACGGTCTTCAGAGCATCACCAAGGCTGTCCTGCTGCTTGGCGGTGAGCCCCACTGCCCTCCTGGATGCAGTCTGCCGGTGGCCAGGGCCTAGGTCAGCAAGAGTTAGCTTCCTGTGCCTTCGACAAACACCTGAGAAAAGCCACTTAAAGGAGGAAGGGCTTATTCTCGGGTCATGATTCAGAGGTTTCAGTCCATGGTCCTTGGCCCAGTGGCTCGGGCCCCTGGTGGCACAGGATGTCACGGCGGGGATGTGTGGTGGAACAAAGCCACCCACTCATGGTGGCCAGGAAGCAGAGAGAGAGGAGACCCGCACCCCGTACCCTTTCAAGGGCATGGCCCAGGGACCCACTGCCTCCCCAGAGCCCCCTCCTTGGGGCCCACCTCCTCCTGAGAGCAGCCCGGGGCAGAAGCCTGCAGCACTGGCCAGCAGCAGGGGTGTCACCCCCAATATGCTGAGCGTGGAAAGCCGAGCGGGAAGAAGTGAGAGAGTGCCCAAGGCGGTGGCTCTGCTGCTCGCCCAGCTCAGCCGCAAGGCCATCTCTCTGACTCCTGGGCTGTGGAAGTGGCCTTTCTTCCCCGAGGAACACAGATCAGAAACTCAACAAAATACCAGCACACCGCTCCAACAGCACAGAAGAGTGACCACACACACACCGTGTCATCCCCGGGATGGCTCCGCACCAGCCATGCCCAGTGACCGCAAACCCGGCTCAGTAGACGCACAAGGGGCTTTAGCATCATTTGCGATTAAAAGAACAAACCTAAACCATTATGTGTGGCCTAAGGGGCGTGTGCCCAGTCAGACGGGCAGGCACAGCCGGATGATCTTCCTGAAGATCCAGAGAAAGACAAGGAAAGTAAACAAAGAGGGACCCAGAGGCATCCAGGTAGGAGAGGAGGAGGTGGGTCCTGGGCAGAGACGCCTTCACTGACAGTGAAGTGGGTGAGATTGCAGGGCTCAAGGTCCACGTGAAACAGCAGCTCTTCCCTGCACCAACAGTGGAGATGCTGAGAAAGAAATCAAGAAAACAATTTATTCACAAAAGCTGCAAAATATTCCCAAGAATAAAGTTGACCAAGGAATTAGATGATCTTCCATGAGGATCGCAGGACATGGATGGCAGATGGACGAGGCTCCTGTGGGTATGGGTCAGAACTGACGTTGTTAAAATGCCCCCGCCCAAAGCTAGCTGGGCTTAATGTGACCTACAGAATACCGACGGCGAGCTTCGTGAAAATCCGAGCATACTCCTGGAGCGCAGGTGGGAGCAGAGGAGACCCCGGATGGCCAGAGCAATACTGAACACAAGGTCGCGAGACATCACAAAGTGACAGCAGCCCAAACTGCAGATGTTGGCATAGAAACAGTCCCAGAGCCAGGTGCAGTGGTGCACGCAGGAGGACTGCAAGTTCAAAGTCGGGCTCAGCCAAAGAGAGGCGTTAAGCAACTCAGTGAGACCCTGTCTCTAAATAAAATACCAAACAGGGCTGGGGATGTGCTCCGTGATCGAGTGCCCCTGAGTTCAATCCCTGGTACCGTCCACCCCCCGAAACAAAACAAAACCGGCAGAGACCAAGGGAACAAGATAGAGAACCTGGAAGCAAATCTGTGTATCTACAGCCAGCTGATTTTTTCATACACTGGAGAACGGAAAAGTCCCTTCCAGACCTGATGCTGGGAAAACCGGATGCCCGTAAGCAGAAGAAAGAAATGACCCCTGCCTCTCGCTGTATGCAGAAATCCACTCCAAACGGATTGAAGACTTAAACCACGTAAGACCCCCAAAGAAACTACTAGCAGAAAACACAAGATTGTTTGGATATGACCCCAAAGTAGCGGCAGCTAAAGCAAAACTTGGCAAATGGATGACACCTGTGGGAGGCCATCCTCGCACGTGGTTTGAGTGACCTCCCTGGCTGGGTGAGAGGCGCTTAGACAAGGCTGTGTCAGAGCCTTCCCCACCCTTCTCCAGGTCCAGGGCTTGTCCGTGCAGAGGCCTGTCTGGCCACTGCCCCGAAGACCCATTCGTCGCCCCTGAACTTGGGATGCTGCCCCCCTTAACCTTCATTGGATGGGATTTTCCCCAGAATTTTCTGTTCCCCAATAAAAGTCCACTCCCTGGCGTTCTCTCTCTCTCTCTCTCTCTCTCTCTTCAGTAAACCTCACTACCACGTTCGGTCTCTTGAGGCCGGAGCTGGGAGGAGCCGTCCTGGAGCTGGTTTTAGAGGTGATGAGAGTCTGGTCTCACCATTCGAACCTTCTTTCATGAAGCCAGGCGGGTCGGGTCGTGGGCTAGAGACATCAAACTTGAGACCACCCTGCCAAGGGGGCACTTGAGTGAGACACAGTTACAGATGGGAGAAAGATTGTTCATCTGACCAGGGCTCAGTATCCAGGGTACAATGAAGCACTAACAATTCAAATGCCCTTGTTAATAAATAGGCCAGTTCCTGAACGGACATTCCTTTAGAGGGTATTCAGTGGTCATCAAATACTAATCAAGACCACAGTAGGAGGTATCCTGCCCCAGTTAGGACACTGTTATACAAATGACAGAACGTAAATGCTGTTGGGGCTGTTGGGGTGGAGAAGGCAGACTCAGCTGGTGGGGAGGCACAGTAGTGTGGCTTCTGTGGGATCACGCAGAGCCTCCTCAGAAGGCCAGAGGAACTGCCTGGGACCCAGCAGGAAGGAGATCAGAAGTGGAAGACACCTGCATTGTGTGTTTGTTGCTGTGCTCTGCACAATAGCCAAGACACAGAATCAGCCTGAGATGGTGAAGGAAATGCGGTATGCAAAATCAGTGGAATATTATTCAACCACCACAAAGGAACGAGGTGCTGTCGTTCATTCGCAGCAACATTGATGAACCGGGAGGACCTGCCTTGGATGAAATAAGCCCAGCACAGAGAGACGTGTGCCTGAGTTCTCACTCACGTGTGGAAAACGCAGTGCTGATCTCAAAGAGGAGAATGGAATAGGTACCGGGGTGTGGGGAGCGTGAGAAGGAGCAGCAGGCTCCAGGGAGAGTGACTGCTCACCTTCTACACCCCGAGGCCAGTGAGGAGCAGCTGATGAGAGTTTCCGGATGGCCAGCCGAGGGGATCTTTATGTTCCTCCTGCAGAGAGAAGATAGATGTCAGAGCAGGACGTGCAGAGACCCTGCTGCGACCGTACCCATTGTGCAGCCGTGCTGAGATGCCCCATGCCCTGGGCATATGCACAGTCCCTTCGTGCCACTTACAAACAAACCAAATGTGTTGGAAATCGTCTTTCTGATACGGAGTGATGGCGAATCTGCATGGCCAAACAGGGACGTTTAAAGATGTGGACGGGCCAGTGCTGGTCCTTAGTGTCTGGAGAGGAACAGTGGGAGCTGACGTAAAGGACAGAGGCTAGCACCATATGTAGAGCAGAGGCTGAAATCCCAAGGCCGACCGCTGTCCAGCGGCAACCAGTCTGAGCCCAGGTCCAGAAGAGCAGAAGTCCCAGCCCCAAGGAGGTCATGGAGGTGGAGACTTAGGCCGCCTCTCCATCGGGCCTTCATGTCCACTCGTGGTAGGGGGCAGTGTTCCACTCAGCCCACCTACCTGAGCATTTGCCTATCCAAGACACAGTCACATGTAGAAGAATAAATACCTGGGTTCCTGGGGACCCAGCCGTGTTGACACCTAAAATGAACCTTCATAGGACCCCAAAGCTGTTTTCCAGATGTTTGCACTGTATGAGAGCCCCACTCCCCTCCTATCAGAGGCAGAAGGCAAGGGGATGCCCAGTTGCCCCACACTGGTGCAGGGCACGGCCCCCACCCAGGCCTCTGACACAACCTTCCGCCTTTTTTTGTTTTTTAATATTTTCTTCGTTGTAGATGGACACAGTACTCTTATTTCTGTTTGTGTGGTGCTGAGGATGGAACCCAGTGCCTCATACTTGCGAGGCAAGCGCTCTAGCACTGAGCCTCAACCCCAGCCCTACCCTGTGCGCTTTTTAATGTTCCCACTCTTCCCAGTAACCACACACCTCCGGGTTCCCAGTGAGACGTCGGTGCCCTAACTGGTCTTCCTGAACACAGCCTGCCTTGTGGTCCAAATGCAGCGTCTGTCGTAGAACCTGTTCCACAGAGGGGTATTTAAGGGTGAGGGATCCGGTGCAGGCGGTCTGGGGCGGGCCTGGGGCGGTGGCTCCCTCCTGCCCCAGTCTGAGCTGTAGTGTCCGCAGCAGTGGGCCGAGACCACGTGGTGCATGTGCCTGTGCAGCTGGGCCACCTCTGCACAGTGGGCCTGCAGTCCTCCTCCAGGAGTCTGCACAGCGAGCCGCTGCTCTTGGGGAGCCCCGCGCTGCAGGCAGGTGGGCAGCCGTAGACACTCAGCCAGACCCTGGAGAGAGGCTGAACAGGGAGGCTGGGAGGAGGCTCCCCGCTGGGGGCTCTGGAGAGAGGGTGCAGGAGGTGGGAGAGCCAGGTGGACCCCCTTGAGGTGGAGGTGCCTTGTGGGCCCGCTGAGGGTGGCGGGATGAAGCCGAGGGCACTCGGGGAGGGTGGCCTGTCCGTGGTTGGAATCCAGTGGTCATCGAGGCCAGAGGACACACTTCCGGGCCCACGCTGTGTGCTGTCTGCTGTGCTCCACTCCAGCCCCTGCCCTGTCACTCATGGTGACGGGAAGCAGCCTGTGTGACGCGCAGGCCTGGGACAGTGCTGGGGCCGCTGGGTCTGTCCTGCCAGGAGGCACACCGTACCCGTCACTGTATACCTCTGGTCCAGGCTGCCGCTGGGCTGTCCTCGGACGTCTCGCCCTGAGTGGGCGGCCACTGTGGCCCAGCTGGGTGTGGAATCCGTTCTTTTCAAACACTGATTCTGGAAGTAAATCAGGATGTCCTATGATGGATTCGGTGTTTGTGTCCCCCTAAAACTCTCATGTGGAAGCCCCCCCCCGACATGGTGTGGGAGGCACTGAGGGCACAGTGGTGGGCAAGATGGCGTCAGTGTGCTCACAGGGTCAGAGGCTCGCCCGGGCGGGATGCAGGGCTGTGTGCAGCCGTGGCCGTCCAGCTCCGGAGCAGAGTGTGCTGCTCGTGAGCGCCCTGGGTGTGCACTTCCTGTAACAGCCGGAAGGTGGCCCTGAGTCTTGGCCCGCTGCTGGCGGGCAGGCCTTAGAGCCACTCATTTCCTGTCACAAGTGCACCCTGGGGCTGGTGAGGTGCCACCCGGGGACACTCCATGGGGCTGCCTGGTGTTGGAGCAGATCAGGAAGGTCGTGAGCTCTGGCCCCGGAGGGAACCTGAGCACCGCAGTGCTCCCCAGGGCCAGGCCTCAGCAGCAGGATCACAGATAAAAAGGGCTTTGGAGAGGAGGTCACTGCCGTCTGTAGGATTTGGCCCAGCCCATGAATGAGGCCAATGAGGGTAGTGTGATCCAGCCACTTAGAAAAGCCCTCAACTAAGGGGAAGTAAAACAAACAGGGGCCCAAGGGACCCCCGAGGTGGGAAGGGCCACTGAGGGAGCTTCCCATGGCCTCTGAATGGGACCCGGCTTTGTGTCCAGCCCACACGGCAAGGCCTCAGCTGGGGGAGAGGCCTCCACTGGTCACCCTGCCAGCTGGCATGGTATGGGCTCCAAGGCCTCTCTACCTGTCTGGCCCTGACCCTCTCCTAGGGCTTTGACCCAGAGTCTAGCCTGTTGAAGCTCAAGGCCTAATGTCCTGCGCCAAAGTCACACTACAGAGATTGTAGCTCCTGACAGTGGACAGGGTCATGGAGTCCACCCCACCCTCCGTCTCACCCCAGGTGTGTTCTTCCTGGGGCTGGCATCCTAGGAGGTGCACAGAGACCAGCTGGCCCATTAGTGAGCAGCACTGCCATGTCCCAAGAGGGCCCTGGTGTTCCTCTTGGAATGTGACTCAGTGGCCACTGCATGTGACATCCCTTCTTGGGTCCTGCGGCTGAAGGAGGTCATTCTGTCCCTGGTCACCTGGACGCCAGCCCGGGAGACAACCAGCCTTTGCTTTTTCTCTGCAGAACAGGGCGAGAGATGCAGGAGACCCAGCAGCACCGAGGGAAGCGCGGGGAGTGCCGGCTGGCGCTCTGACCTGTCCTGCTGCAGGGCCATGGAGCCCCTGCAAGGGCGAAGGAGGGAGGGCGCCTCAGGACTGCCCCTTCTGGGCCCCAGGAAGCCATGTGGCACAGACTTCTGCTTGTTCTTAAATCAGACCAGAGAAGGGGAAGAGGCAGAGGTGGCAAAGGCCTAGGAGGTGGTGGCAGCCCCTCGGGGTCATGGGGTGATCACCTGAGGAGGGTGAACGGGGTGCTTGTGTCTTCATTTTGGGACTTTGTCACTTGATGACATCCTTTCTCTACTGAGCTGGGAGGCCCTGTGCTTGGGCCCGGCTGCAGCTGGGAAACCCTGGTGTGCAGAGAAGCTCGTTGTCCACGGGGTCTCTACCTCTCCAGAGTGAACCACGGTGGCCATTTCCTCACGACATGGACTTGAAGGACTGAGCCACCTCGCAGTGTCATGCCCTCTCCAGCCACGCAGCACAGGCCCTTAGCTGAGCTGGCTGCTGCAGAGCAAGGTGACTGGCCGGGCATCTGGACTGCAGGAGCCAATGTCTGCAGGGTCAGCCTGACGGACTCTAGGCCCCTGGAGAAGATCACGGGCCAGCAGCCTGTCACACCTGCTATCGGCTGGGTTATAAATACCGTCTGCAGCTCCCTGTTCCCACTCGCAGACGTGGGAGACCACCCACGCCTGACTCTCTTTGGAATATCTTACGTCAATTCGGTTGCAAAATAGGATTCTTCTTTCATAAAAAAGAAGCCCAAGCCATTCATGCCATGTCGCTTGTCAAATGTGCCTTCTTCCTGCCACGTTCCTGCCTGTTCTTTCCCTTCCCGGGCTGCATCTTTGTTGGAGATGCAGAAGGAGAACGTGGACAGTGCACGGTGGACACCACCGGCCCCGCCGGCTGGGCAGCCTGAGCAGTCTTTTCCTCCCAGCTGCTCTAGATAGCCGCAGCCTTCTGAGCAGGGTCTGGGGTCACCCTGTTGGTCACAGTGGGGAACCTGGTCCCGTAGCTTGATGGGCAATGTGTCCCAAGGGTTCTGCCAGAGTCATACCTCCTGGGGACTTGATTCATCTCCGTGTTTATCGAGGCCCGCTGCTACTCAGAGCCCCAGCTAGTCCCCAAGAGCACCTAGTGCCAACCCACTGGCAGGAGCAGAGCTCAGGTGGAGCATCTGAGGCTTCACCAGGCAGGATGCCGTGCAGTGGGAGGCTGGTTCCACTCCCCACTCCCTCCCCGAGGTCCTGGAGTCCCCATGTGGACCCGGAAGACCGCCAGCTCTGGTCTTCCCTGCCCCAAGCCAACGCTAGCACTTTATTTAAAAGCTGGTATGAAGAGGGGCCGGGGTGAGGGCTCAGTTGTAGAGCACTTGCCTAGCATGCATGAGGCACTGGGTTTGAAACCTGGCACCGGGTAAAAAAAATAAAATAAAGGTGTCCATCTACAGCTAAATAATAATAATGATCATCGTCGTCATCATCATCATCATCATCATCATCATCATCTGGTACAAAGAACTCTGCCATCCCTCAGTGGACGGGATGCTCCCGAAAGCCAGTGCCGTGCGGTTCCTCCTGTGTCAGTCGAGGGAGAGGGGAGCGGGCATGGGCTGGGGAGCCTGGGGCAGCTGAGAGCATGCTTCCTGGGGACAGAGCTGCAGCTGGGAAGAGGGTGCTGGAGGTGGGTGGTCCAGGGGATGGTGGAAGGCCACTGAGCTGTTGGTGACAGTGCGTCTTTCGTCATATGGACTCGCCACCTGTTATGTGGAGTTCACCACCTTTAAACACACGATTAAGGAAAGCAGAAAGCAGAAACACCTGCACAGAGAGAAGCTCACTTTGTCTGTGAGGACCACCTGCCTCGGCTGTCCCTGATGGTCTCTGCCAGCCAGCAGAGAGCAGCGGGCAGCCTGGAGGCCCAGCGGGCAGCCTGGAGGCCCAGGGGACACTACTGTGACTTTCCAGGGCTGCTGTTCTGTGTGCGTGCACTGTGGAGTGGACAACTGGTCCAGCCCTGCCCCACCTGAGTTTGATCCTGCGTCTTCCTGTCCTGCGTCTGCAGTGGCCATGGCCAGTGACACGGGGCTTGAGATGAGGGAGGTGTGAGGCCTGGCCTGCTGTAGTCTGCCAGTGTCCAGCTTCTGAGAACTTGACCGGCAGCAGGGGCCGCTGGGCGCTAAGGGCAGGGATTGAGGGCAGGGCGTCTGTCCAAGGTGGTTGAGGCAGTTCCCTCCGAGTGGCCTTCAGTGTAAGAGTAATAATCCACCTGTTACGTGGGAGAGTGGCTGCCGTCCGTCCCAGGGCTCCTGACCAGGGTGACAGGTGGAGGCCGCAGGACCTGGCCCAGGGGGTTTGCCTGAGGCCTGTCCTTCAGTGTCTTTAAGCAATGAGGAGCTAGCTCTGGGGGCCTGGGACACTGGGACTCCCACCCCCCTCCCACTCAATCGTGCTAAATCCCAGCACTGTCTCATGACACTTGCGCAGAAAGCAGAGGACTCCCTCCCTGCCTCAGTGACCACCCAGAGCTGATGTGCAGGGCCTTGCCTGGGGAAGGTGGACCCTTGAGCCCTGGCAGGCTGCTCTGAGCCGCTCCCTGGCGGAGCCTGCCAGTTCCAGAGTGTTATGGTTTAGATGTGGTGTCCCCCAAAAGCTCACGTGTGAGACAGTGCAGGAAGGTTTGGAGGGGAGATGACTGGGTGCAGCCTTAACCTCATCAGTGAGTTGATCCTCGATGGGGTTCACTGAGTGGTGACTGGAGGCAGGTGGGGTGAGCCTGGAGGAAACGGCTCATCTTGGGCGTGGCTATGGGGTATGTTGGTATCTGACCAGTGGAGTCTGTCTCCCTGCTGCCCGATCACCGTGTGAGCTGCGTCCCTGGCCACACTCTTCCTCCATGATGTCCTGCCTCACCTCGAGCCCCGAGGAATGGAGCTGGCTGTCTATGGATTGAGACCTCTGGAACTGTGAGCCCCAAAGGAAGCTTTTCTTCCCTAAATTTTTCTGATTAGATCCTTTAGTTGTATCACTGAAATAGCTGACTAAAACCCAGACCCTTCCCCTACTGCCATTCTGCTGCACCGGAACCCCCTGTCCAGACATTGGCAGGTTGGACATCAGCTGGCATGTCTCCCTCAGGGGGCCGAGGGCCACACGGGTCTCCTGGTATAGCTTCCTGGAGGTCTGCTGGCCCATAGGCTCTGGGTTTCTGCAGGATGAGTGGTGGGCTTGGCCACTTACAGCTGTGTCCAGGGGTCTGCTCCCCAGTGGTGTGCCATACCTCCCAGCAGCTGAGGGAGGGATGGGGTGCTGTCTCGTGCATGGCATCTGCCGTCACCACAGGCGCCCTGATGGGCTGCCACTCAGAAGCCAGCTGCTGGCGGCCAAGTGTCTGCCAGAGGCCTGGGGTGCTGATGCTCTGGTTGGCAAGCAACAGAGGTGTGGTGGTTGTCTTGGTGTGAAAGTGACCTCTGGGCTCCTGGGTAACTAGAGCTGCAGCAAGCTCAGCAGGCCGTGCAGGCTGGGGCAGGTCCCCCTGGGTTCTTGGCTTCCCAGCCAGCCTCACAGCCCTGCTCCTCTGCCTACTTCCCTGGCTTGTGTGCTAGTTGCTGGTGCCCCAGTTTTGGCCTATAGCACTTGCAAGAAATTATTGTCAAACTGCATCCTATAAGTTTGAAAATCCTATAATTAAGAGTTTGAAAATCTCAAAGCAAGCAGGGACATCACAAGAAAACCAGGGGTCAGCAGTTCCAGCTGCTGGAGAATTTGCTGGCCCCTGCTCCTGGATTTTACCAAGACCACAGACTCTCCCGTGGCCACCCCGCTCTCATGGGCTGGCCGCAGGGAGAGGAAAACAGCTCTTGGTGATGTGTCCAGATGGCTCTGACTGAGCCCCGAGGAGCACCATGCAGGTGGAGAGGGCAGAACAGGGCAGAGGCACCCTGTGCAGCTTTCCTCAAACAAGTGAGAAGCGGTGAACAGGAATTGGAAATAGGCATTTGCCTTTGCTGGGAAGCACGTGACTTTCAGGCGGGATGCTGGGTGCCTGTGATCCTCCTCTGGGGG
The DNA here is from genome assembly GCF_047511675.1 of Marmota flaviventris. Lineage (NCBI taxonomy): Eukaryota > Metazoa > Chordata > Mammalia > Rodentia > Sciuridae > Marmota > Marmota flaviventris. The sequence continues at coordinate 758,331 of NC_092498.1, forward strand.
AGGCTTTGGAACTCTCTGCTGTGAAGCAGGCAGGTGTCTGTGACCTTGCTCTCACGGATGAAGAGTGGATGGCTAGGGGCTCAAGGATTCCCTATCTGGCTCCTTTATTAGCAAACAAGATCCAACCCCAGCTGGCAGGTGGGTGCAGGAAGGCACGGTGCGTATGAGGCCAGAGGTGATGCAGAAGCTCTGAGGTCCCCAGGGGCCAGGAGGGGCTGCAGCTTCCAGTGAGAGCCAGGGAGGGCCGGCACCCTGCCTGTGTCCAGCCTGGAGAACTCTGGCTGGGCCAGGGTTTTGGCCACAGGAGGGAGGAGAGCATGGGTATGAGGGAGATGGCCAGGTGTGCGAGACAGGCTTCCCTTCTTCCTTGGGACCGCGCTCACCTCCTGGGTACTCTGCCCAGTCTCACCAGCAGCCACGGTCTGTCGAGCCGTATGGAGACAGGCACGCAGGCTGTGCCCGAGCCCAGGACCCTGCACCTGACTCCTGGGGGTCATCGTCCTCACCCGCCCACCTGGCTCAGGTGTTCCATCTCTGTTGCAGCTGTGTGCACCTCAGCAGTGTCTGTGCTGGGCAGGGAGGGGCTTTGCAAAGGTCTCTGGGCACTTTCCCCCTGTCTGGGTGCTGTCCTAGTTTGGGGTGGGGACAGAGCCACAGCACTTAGTTGAGCCCCACCACCCAAGCTGTTCCTGGGCAGTGGCATGAGGTGCATTTCCTGTGCTATGCAGCATCCACAAGGTGCCACTCTGTTCCTTGTCTCGACCCTGCTTTGTCTGAGGGTCAAGAGATTTCATCCAAGGCTGGTGTGTTCTGACAGTGTTTGGGCGGGCAGTCGAGCACTGGGTGGGACGCTGAGGGGGGCTGGACGACCGTGGATTCTCGGTGTCCGTCATTCAGGTGGGCAAGTTTCTGTGCCTCTGCTGGTGGCAGCTGGCAAGCAGTAGCCTGCCATTGCATGGAAGAGCCAGCTCTGCCCCTGCTCCCTGCCCGCCTGGTCCCTGCTGCCCTACTGCGCCAGCTCCTGAACGCCTGTGCCTGTCCCCACCTGCCTCCCCTGCGCCCTGTCCTGGCCTTGTCTTTGCCCCACCTCACCCCCATCCCTCCCACACGGTCCCCACTCCTTGGACATGCCTGCTTGTGCTGGGTCAGGTCCCTGAGTGCCGTGGCCTGAGCACAGTGGGGCTGGTGCTGGGGTCACCTGCACAGCAGGTCTTTGGGGATGGTCCTCGTGGCATTCTGCATGGCAGGAAGTGGACGGCCCCTTGAGGAGGCCCTCGCTGCCCTGGCCCTGCCCAGTGCAGCCCTTCGCCCGCCGTTGGTGTGGCTCCAGCCACATCCAGGTCACTGGATTTGGGGAGTTGAGCTATTCCTACTTAATTTTAAAAGAGTGGTGGCAAGATAAAGCAGTTTAAGTTTATTTAGGTAAAAACTTTACGGGCTGGGGCTGTGGCTCAGTGGTGGAGCGCTCGCCTAGCACCACATACGACAAATACAAAAAATGAAGATCCATCGACCACTGATAAAAGCATTTTAAAGAAACCTTACAAAGGGGAATGGGGAACCACTCTAGGCCCCCAAACAAAGCCACCAGCTTGTAGAAACTGTCCCTGAGTCGACTGGGGAAGTGTAGAGGTAGGCTTCTCTTGGTGGCGGTGCAGGGCTGCTGAGGGCCGCGGTGGTGAGACCTGGGGAAGCGCTCACGCGGCGTGGGCCTCCGTGTCGCAGGGCAGTGGTGTTTGCTGCCTGGGTTGATTCTCCTGGGTGGGCATGTGGAGGGAGGGCAGCTCTGAGGTCTGCAGAACTGGAGTGGCCTAGCCACCTGCCCCGGCTCCTCACAGCCCTCCTTCATGGAGCACGGCCACAAACATTGGCCTGCAACTTTCCAGAAGGCGGCCTTGGGGTGGACGGCCATCTGCAGTGAGCTGGGTCTTCTAAGACGGGAACTCAGAAGCAGGGGATCATGGGGTCCCAGGGAGTCGGCCCTGCCAGCCTGGACACCTCGCTGTCTTCCAGCAGAGCACAGGAAGCCATTGGCTGGGAAGTGAAACTCTTGAAGTGCAAAGCTCCCTGAGTGTGTCCCGGTCTTCCCTCTGGATCTGGAGTCAGTTCCTCAGGTGTCCACCCCTCCCTCCAGTGCAAGCCAGCTCAGGCAAGGACATTCCGAGTGGCCTGAGCAGAGCTGTGAATATTTGCATTGAATATTTCCTGGCCCTTAGTGAACTTGCAGTGGTTAATAAATGTGCTTTTGGAAAAATGCAGTGCTAAGGCCCTGTTTGTGTCTGCGCATCTCGCGGGGCAGCTCTCATGCGTTCCTGTGTGCCGCCATCGTGGCTGAACATGCTTTGGCCAATGCAGTCACCTGTGGTCCTGCTCTTTCTTCACGTGCACTGCTTTCCTTTGGTTACCGTAAGAAGGAAATTAAAATCCAGCACAATTGAGCTGTGAGGCTTACGGGTCTCTTAGGAGGCTTTGTGAAACCAGACGAGCAGTGGAAGGCAAGTCGCACGGACTCAGGGGCCAGGTGCAGGGGCTGGCTGAATGTGGCGCTTCCCTCCTTCCTTTTCTTTTTTGCTAGGCCAGCAGCTCTCCTGGAGGAGGGGTAGAGGCAGGCTGTGCTGGGTGTCCCAGGAGCTGACCATCGTGAATGCCAGCCACCTCCCATTTTTGAGCTGCAGCGTTCTTGTTTGAATAGTAAATGGCTTAAAGGAGACCAGTGTTTTTCACGTAGAAGAGTCACACTTCAGATGAAGCCCAACAGGTGTCCACATTTTGAATACGGTCTTCATCACCTTTCCTTGTGCTCCTCCCGGGCCACATCGGGGTGTCCCTGTCTCTGGGGCAGGGCAAGGAAAGCACGGCCTGAGCAGCTCTCACCTGGCCCCCGGGAGTCCCAGGGCTGGGCTCAGGATCAGGTGTGTTTTGATTTCTAGCGACCACCTGGCTTTCTGTTTGTAGTGACATACTCTGGGGAATAAAAGAGGAACCCCCTCTAGAAACAGAACCCCAAAGCACAATTTATTGTATAAAACATAAATTTTTAATGTCTCATCATCAATATGTGACAGACTGAGAAAACTGAAATCTTAGGTGCATGGAAAGACCACAAGCCGTAGCTGGGTGTAGTGGCGCACACCTGCGATCCCAGCAGCTCAGGAGGCTGAGGCAGGAGGATCGTGAGTTCAAAGTCAGCCTCAGCAATAGTGAGGCACTACCGGTGAGACCCTGTTGCTAAATAAAATACAGAATAGAGCTGGGATGTGGCTCAATGTTTAAGTGCCCCTGAGTTCATCCCATCCCTGGTACCAAAAAAAAAAAGACGACCACAGGCCTTAGGAGCAGAGCTGGATTTGAATCCAGCACCACCCATCACGGCTGTGGAGTCTCAGATCCCACACCTCTTGAGCCTTGTTTTTCTCATCTGAACAAGAAGATTCCTGTCTTGCAGACCACTGTGAGGATCAAGCGAGCCAATTTACAGAATTGTCTTGGAACTCAGTGAATACTCAATAATGGTGTGGACTGTGGTCAGAGGTCAGCGTGCATCGACTTGGTGACTCAAAAAAGAAGCCAGAATGAAGAAGGCTGCAGGAACTCGGGCAGATGTGGGCAACTCCAAGGGACTTCCAGGCCCTTTAGGGGAGGACAAGCCTCAGTGACAGGAGTTCTCAACAGCACCCTGGACGCAAGGCAGGCACAGGCAGGACTGCAGACCTTGGCAGTGTGCACGAGTCCCAGACACTGGGAGAGCTGTGCAGGAGGGACAGAGTGCACACACAGGACAGCTCTCACTGTGCCACACCCCAGCCAGAATGCTTACTCACAAAGGTAGCAACCCCGCGGGTATTTAAATGGCCAGTAGCCAAGTTTTGGAGGTGAATCTATGTTGATTAAATGCATACCACCAATATTATTATTGATGGTGTCTCAAGGCACTTAAAATGTGGATATGATAAATAGCAAATTAATACTTTTACTTCTCTTTTTTAGATACTGGGGAATTGAACCCAGGGTGCTGTACTACTGAGCTATAGTCCTAGCACTTAAATTTTTTTTTTGTTTTGTTACTGGGAATTGAACTCCTTTTTAAATTTTGAAACAGGGTCTTGCTAAGTTGCTGAGGCTAGCCTCAAACTTGCCATCCTCCTGCCTGAGCCTCCAGAGTTTCTGGGATTACAGTGTTACACCATCACACCCAGGCTGGGCTCTGTGTGTCTTCTTCCTTCTGCGGCAGTCCCCTTGCTGTCCACTGTGGGCACCTTGGCGGGAGCTCAGGGCAGGGCAGGACGAAGGCATCCATGTCTATCCTCTGCTCCCTCCGGCTTGCGCTGGCTGCAGGCCACTGTCCCTGCACAGTGGTGTCCTCCATGGACTGTCCTTCCTCTGTGCCCCTCAGTGCCAGCAGCCCCACAGCTAACCTGGAGTCCCACGTTCCTGCACCCTGTGCACTCCGTCCCTCCACTCACCCTCGGCACGTTCTCTTTTTTTAATGCATTTTTAATTGTAGATGGACACAACACCTTGATTTCATTTTTTTATGTGGTTCTGAGGACGGAACCCAGTGCCTCACACATACCAGGCAAGTGCTTGCCCACAGAGCCACAAGCCCAGCTGCTGCACATTTGCCGTCTGTCTCATCCAGCTCAGACTGCACCGGGTAGACTGGGAGGCTGGAGCCACAGACCCTGATTTGTCACAGTTCTGGAACTGGAGGCCCAAGGTCAAGGCACCCGGGCCTCAGTGTCTAGGGGGGTCTTCAGGTTTGCAGATGGAGTCTCCTGTATCCTTGGAAGGCCCCCCTTCCTCACACCATCTCACAGGGCAAGGTGTGAGCCTAGGAATCTAGGGGGGGGGTCACAGACTGTCAGCTGTCTCCACTGTGTCCCTGACTGCTGGGACATTTGCCAGGTTTGTGTCCAGTGCGTCTCAGCTTGTGGGACAGAGCCCAGGCTCCACCATGCAGGTGTGCTCAATTGATTTCTTCTCACTTCTTGTTTTTCAAAGATGTCACCGACTTCATGAGCCAGTGGGAGCTGTAGGTCTGAACTCTGGTGCCACCAGCCCCCCTCTCTCCAGCAGGATCCCACACGGGGCCGGGGCCCAGCCAACCCTGATGGGCAGGGCCCACCCTTTTGCCTGTTTCCATGCTTCCAGACTCTGGGTTTCAGCTGGTGGATCGGTGAGGTCTGGCACTGCATCCCAGCACCTGCCCAGAACCGCAGAGGTTGATCTGGAAGGTCCTGGCCTCTTGGTTGTGGCTAAGATTCTGTTTTCCTATGGAGCCAGGTTGATTCTTTTTTAAAATAGTTTATTTTTTCAGTTGTAGATGAACACAATACCTCTATTTATTTATTTTACGTGGTGCTGAGGATTGAACCCAGTGCCTCGTGCATGCAAGGCAAGCGCTCTGCCACCCAGCCACCACCCCAGCCTGAACCAGCTTAATTCTGAAGTTATTTTTCAGAATTATAAAAATAACAGGCTCATGGTGGAAAGTTTAGTCATTTTGTAAAAAATGAAGAAAAAGCCATTGTATTTTAAGATTTGTTGTGTTTCTCTCCAGTCTTTTTTCTTTTTAGTGTTTTTGTAGTGTATACAGACAGAATGCCTTTATTTATCTTTATGTGGTGCTCAGGATTGAAACCAGTGCCCACACGTGCCAGGCGAGTGTTCTGCACTGAGCCCCAGCCTCAGCCCCCAAGCTCTTTTTAATATTTTATCTAGAGACAGGGTCTCTCTGAGGTGCCTAGGGCCTCGCTAAGTTGCTGAGTCTGGCTTTGAACTTGTGATCCTACTACCTCAGCCTCCTAAGCAGCTGGAATTACAGGCACGTGCCACTATGCCTTTTTTTTTCCTTTACAATGTGGGGATCAAACCCAGGACTTTCTAGGACTTTCAGCATGACCAGTCAAGTGCTCTGCCATGGAGTTGCACCCCCAGCCTTTTTAAAAAAAAATTTATGATTTTAAAGATCAGCTGAGACTTAAAAATCAGATTGTATTTTTCATACAATCTGCTTGTACTTTTTTTCACTCTGCATTGTGTAAGTGGTTTTCTCAGTAACTGAAAACAGTCTCCATTGCCTTATTTTAAGTGGTTACCTCATGACTGTCTTCCTGTGCTTTGGACAATACCCACTTAAATGTAAGGAGCTGTCTCAGGGAAAGCCAGGTCAGCCCCAGAGGCAAGAGGTCACAGTTAGGCACTGGGATGGCAGCAAGCTCCTTCAAAATGCCCGGCCCATCTCCTTCGCTCCTAGGTGCTGGAGCCACAGATGCTCCCAACAGCCGGTGGGGTGGGAACCACGGGATTCCTGTTTTAGAGAAAGAAAAACTGGACGCTCCATCGTGTAAATCACCTCCTGAAGTTCACTAGGCGGAAGCTGGTGGGGCCAGTGTTGGAGCCACGGTCTGGGAGGCAGTGGTCCCCACTGTTTTCAGGGAGGTCTTCTGAGCCGTCCTGGTGGCTAGAGCACGTGGGGAAGTGGACACTCCAGTGGGGTCGGATGCAGAGAGGTCAGCAGTGTATCAGGGAGGGAGGGAGGTTGTCTGCCTTCTGTGGGGCACCTGGGAGTGAGGCCTGTGAACAGAGAACACTCAGTATGTGCAAGAGGATCTCTACAGATCCCTGTGTTCCTCTAAACAATAATCAGGAACAGGACCTGTTAACAGCCACATCCCTAAGGACCTGCAGTGAATGTTTCTCCCAGGAGAGCCATGAGGAGAATGTGCCTGCCCTGGCAGAGGTGGGCCGGGGAGGTGCGTGTATCCACAGTAGGAGGCACAGGCAGGTGCTCTGACCTCCAGCTGCAGCCCCGGCTGGATGCCGACATTCTCTTCTGCATGAGGTGGCAGTGATTCTCCTGGCAGGTGCCCAAGTCCCCAAATGTGGAAGCTAAACTTTGGGCTTTTTCTGCAGTCACTGTTCCTCCGTGGAAGCCAGTTCTCTGCCTCAGACTCCAGAGTCTGCCCCTGCCCCTCCCTGGAGAAGGCCTGGGCTCCTGTGGCATGGTGGGCCGATCAATAAGTCACTTTAAACCCTGGTCAGTTATGCACAGTCTGCCAGGGGCTGTCTTTTAGGAGGCCCCTTGGCAGACAGCCAGACCCTTGGCCAGGGCTGCAGATGTCCATTTCAGGCTTTCTGAGGGGTAGGCCCGCACACCTGGGCGCATCTCCCTGCTCACAGCTCCATGACGCCCCAGGTTGGGCACAGGTGTCCAGCTCCTCACCACCTTCTGCTCCAGCCCACTTCTTCCTCCCGTCTGGACCTGATTCCCTCACCTTGTGCAGATCTGCCCACTGTAACAGAGCCCACTCACAGAGCTGCTCACACCCACGTGCAGGGTCCTAAGGCCTGCAGGCCCAAGTCTGAGATCAAGGTGTAGGCAGGGCTGGTTCCTTCCAGTGCTCGGTCAGCTTTTTGTCACTGTGACCAAAATACTCAGTAAGAGCAACGTAGAGGAGGAAAAGTTTGTTTGGGTTCATAGTTTCAGAGGTTGGGTCCATGGTGGGCCAGCTCCATGGCTGTGGGCAGCGTAAGCCAAGCTTCACGATAGAAGGCTGCGTTGGAGGAGCACCGCTCTGTTGTGGTGGCCAGGAAGCAGTAAAGGGGAGGGACTGTAGGGACACGAACCAGGGCCCACCCTAATGACCCGCTGGGCTTTTCTTGGCTGTGTCCATTTATGGGTATCGACTGATCACCTCAAACCCAGCTCCCTCATAGTGAACCTTATCCTCCACCCCCTTCCCGGGGAAGGCCTGCGTCTGTCTCTGAATCCACTGCACAGGGGATCGTGGAATTCAGCTGGTGAGAAGGGGGACGGGTGCTGGTGAGCAGGCTGAAGAGAAGGACAGGGGATAGCAGCAGAGTTCCTGACCCTACTGGCGGGCCCCCTCCAGCTTGGCTCCCCTGGGCCTGAGCACCTTGCTGACCTGCCATAGTCACAGCTGTCTCATGGTAGCATGTACTAAGCTCCGGCTGTGTGCACAAGCTGCATCTGACTCCAGCGAGGCCCCTACTGTAAATGCACGGTTGGCTTTACAGGGGCTGGCTAAGAGGGTGGTTTATCATGGAGAGACACCTCAGCATGCACCCTCTGGACGGGAGCTACTCTGTGTGGACTGTCCACTGCTGTAACCTCAAGTCGTTTCGATGAATTGTTTGTAATCTGATTTTGGATTTATTATTTTGGCAGTACTTTTCCATTGTTAAACTGAGAAATGGAGGCATTAAACACTCTAAAGAAACTACTGAATTGTCTGGGAAGTGGAGTCATGATTCTTGTCCAGCTCAACAACCATGTGGTCCCTGGGAAATCATGTGACCCCTGTGACTGGTTCAGATATTCTCTGGGGACCCTTTGGGTGACAGTTCCCGGATTTTATTTATTGATCGTCTTGCAGTCATGCACTAGCATGCTTGTCTAAACCGTGACAGGTCTACCTGATGCACAGGAGCATAAGCCCGCGTGCCGCTGCATCCCCACGCACACCCGTCAGAGAGAGAAGCTGCTCACGGACGCGGGTGCTACTAGATGGGCTCGTCACCCTCGTAGCCTGCTGTGCTTGCCGGGAGGATCCGCCGGCTCCAAGAAAGGCTGAAGAGCATGAACCGCCTCAAGTCGTAGAAGTATACCCACCTGGGTTTACTTGATAATGCTTTTCAAGAAGAAATGTGTTTTTAGACTCTTTATATTTTAATGCTGAAAAGGAGTTTCGTGTGAGTTGGATTTCCCTCTTCTTTCCCCGACCCTCCCACCGCGCCACTCTGTGAGGGACTGGGTGAGACATGGGCTGCTGGGGTCTTTTCCCAGATCCCAAATGCTGTTTTTCCCTCCCAGGTGGGAGTCCTTCTGCCTCTGTGTCGTTATTCTTTGGGAGGTGAAGAAGGGGTCAACTGAATGACTGCAAGATGCTTTCCTTGCTTGGCATTGATGTTCCGTGAAAAGAAATGACAACGATGAGGTGGGGACGGCCCCTGGGCTCTCAGAATCATTCTGTGCGGCCGCAGAAAACTCACTGAGTTGGAATACCTCCCACGGCACCTGTCCTATTCAGCACCTGTGTGCTTGGCCAAATAGCCATTGCACTGGCTGGAAAAACTGGTTTAGTCCAGTGATAAGTGAGGTTGGAAAACATCAGGGAGCAGATGGGTTCCACTCACAGAGTGCTGCTGTGCGGCCCAGCACGGACATGGAGAACCAGGCGCTGGGGTGACCTTTTTCTCCTTTCCGAGGTGAGTTACCTCTTTACTTGGTAGCTCAGAATGGGGCAAGTCCTGTTACTCCTGGGAAACATTTCCCATACCTCTGGAGAGAAAGAGCCTTCTCTTCTCTCTTGAGGACAGCATGCGGCCCCTGGAGAAGCCAAGTTCTAGAACCCTCCAGAGAGAACTAACATGGAGAGTCTGATTCTTTCCAGACATCCCGAGCCACTCATGCACAGCACAGACTCAAAAATAGCCCAGTACCTCAAAACCCCAGACAGCCCTGGGCACTGGAGAGCCCCTACATCATGGAGGGCCCCACACCCTGGGTGAGCCCCCAGTAGATGTGGTCAGGGAAGGAGTCTGAGGTAGAGCTGGATCTGCTGCCTCAGCTTTGACACCTCTTTATCTATTCATAGACTAATTCGTTCTGGGTAGCCCCCGGTCATGGCTGACTGAGTGTTCCGTTGGACTCCAGAACACAGGCAGGTGTGCGGCAGGCAGTGCCGTCTTGGCGGTAAGGGACTTTCCGTGTTGTCTTGCTCTTCCTGCTCCAACGCTACCACAGCCCTGGGCTGGAAGGGCTCTGAGCTCAGGATGTCCCTGGGAATGGGGACAGCACTGTGCACCCCTGGCCTGAGCACTTGTACCCTGGCCTGCACTTGTACCCTGCAGTGGTTTGGGGACTCTGAGGCCATTGGCCATAGGAGTCCTTGCAACACTGCCCAGTGCTGGCCCCTGCAGCCCAAGGTCTGTTGTAGTCAGCCCAGGTTCCAACCCTGAGCCTGGAGAAGGGTCTGTCCTGTCTGCCCCACTCCTCTTACGCTGCTTGTGCTGTGTGCTTCCCAGTGCGCTGGGTTCAGGGTGCTCCTTCCCCCTGGTCCGGGCTGTTCCAGTGATGTGAGGTTTTATTTCACTGCTCTGCTGACCTGATCCCTCTTGTGGAGGTTGAGCTTGAGTCTTGTCTTCAGTCCTGGGGAAAGTTTCAGCCAAACCTGCCACTTTTCTTTTGTTATTAGAATTAGTGCATATTAATTGACAAAATCATGTTTTCCCTGCGACAGTTTGACATGTATATGATACACTTGACTGTATCCACTCTCTCTTCCCCCACCCAGGCCCTTCCCCTTCCTAGGCACTTGGAGATGTCATGATCTGCAAGTATCAGCCAGACATGAGGTGCCGTGTGCACACCTGTCCTCCCAGCGGCTCGGGAGGCTGAGGCAGGAGGATCGTGAGTGCAAAGCCAGCCTCAGCAATTTAGCGAGGCCCTAAGCACTTCAGTGAGACCCTGTCTCTAAATAAAATAAGAAAAAGGGCTGGGGCGTGGCTCAGTGGTTAAGTGCCTCTGGGTTCAATCGCTGGTTTACCGCCCTCCCCCCAAACAAATAAATAAGTAACTAAGTAAAGGACTGAGGATGTAGCTCAGTGGTGAAGCACATCTGGGTTCCGTCCCCAGTAAACCGCCCCCTTCTGCCCCTCACGAATTATGTAGGCAAGGAATTGTACTGTGGAGATAGAGAAGATTGTGCAATAAGAGTGATTCCATTTCTTTAGACAGTTTTCTTCCCTTGGGCTCAGCAGAGACTTTTGTGAGGGTGCACCAAGAGAGCAAGCAGGTCCAAACAGGTCACCAAGCCGAACCCCACCAGGGACTTCAGGCAGGAGGGTGGCTAATTTCCTGAGGGAAGTCCACGGCGGATAGCGCACTCGTGAGGCATTTTTTTTTGTTGTTCCTATTTTCTTCTTAACCAAACAGATGGGGAAGATTAATCCTCATGTTTTCTTTTCATAAATATTTTCCAGATCATTTTATTAGCTCCAAGTAAGGGAGAATCAAAATTGAGTAAACAACATTTGCACATTGATGGGTGATGTGTTTGGAAAGTTTATACTGTTCTCACTTTTATTTTGAAAAAAACAACCTGTGAGCCTTCCGAGGACTGAAGAGGAGGGTGGGGAGAGTGTTACATGAACGTCCTCACTACTGAAATAATGGTTCTTTTTTTGGGGGGGAGCATCTGTATTATTGAAAATAATCATCTATAGATGCAACTGTTTTTTGTCTTGTAAAATTTTTGACGGAGAAAAGGTACTGGCATGGAGACAAAATGACAATATCTGGGAAACTATTTGGACAAAAATCATCGCACATATTTTTACATGAAATAATGATACCTTTAGCTGTTAATAACCACCATCTTAGCCTGGCATGTGGTACTGTTCCCCCAGGGACATCACAAAGTGGACACAGCTGAGACGGTTTTCTTTCCTACACCACGTGGGTTTGACTGCTTCGCAAACATATGAGGAATACCTTTGCCAGGCCACGGTCATTCAGGCTCTTCTGACGAGCCCCTGCTGCTGTCCCGGACCCTCTCCATGTTGTGTGGTCTGGTTCTTTGTGCCTCACCCTCTCTCTGACTGTCCTTCATTGGTCAATGAGGAGAACATCATTTGGTGTATTTCTGGGATATCAGAACATCATATGTTGTATTTCTTTATAGGTGTCAGTGAAAAGCCAGCACCTTAGTGTGTCTATCAAGTGTATCTGTGATGAAGTTAGCAGACCCTCACCGGACAAGATAAAGATTAGGGCCTCCTGAATAATCCTTCAAGTCAATTGTGGACTGAGCATTAAGATATTAATGTGATGGTAGCTTATGTGTTTTCTATTTGCATTATTCAGCTCAGCTTTTATCGATGCACAATATGGTGCATTTAAAAATAAGGCAGAACCTGTTGGCCGTCCTGGGTTGATAGAACTTGTAGTGAGTGGTCATTCAAAAATCACACCATTTTAGACCCCAGTACATCACATCAGTGGCTTTTTTGAGCATCTAGTAATTGATAACTTGTAGAAATTTTCATAATACAAAGGTGATAACATGTTTCTTGAAGAAAAATTAAAACATATAAGCAAAAAAGGAAGAAAATCAAAGTTCATTGTGCTCCTACTGCTCAGTGTGGTTTACCACTGGCAAATTTTGGTGCTGCTTTTTATATTTTTTATAGTCATATTTTTAAAAACTTTATGTAGCATTACCCTATTACTATGTTAAAATATTAATCCATAGCATTTTTTCTTCTTAAAGTCATGTTTGTTGAGATATGATTTATATATGCTACAATTTGCCCTATTTAGTTTTATAGTTATATGAATTTTGACAACACAAATATGAAATATCTCTCTCTCTCTCTCTCTCTCTCTCTATATATATATATATATATATATATATATATATATATATCTCAAAACACAGAATGTTACCTTGTTCTTCTTTTCTACTTTTTTTTAACAGAGAAGTTAATTTTAATATGTTTTCATTTAATCCAATGGATTACCAAGATAATTTGCAAAGAAAATAATTGTCAGTAAGATCTTTCATGTTCATTTTGTTTGTCCTAGTAATTCTTTGGGATCTAATGTCTACTTAACACACAGCACACCTCAATTCAGACTAGACACATTTCAAATACTCTGTAGCCTCATGTAACCAATGGTTGCCATATTGGCTCCTTTCTCTGACTTTCACCTTTTGTTGCGACATAAGCTGTAGGCTGCATGATAAGTCTCCTTGTTATGTGGTTCCGTCAGAAAGGGACACCAAAGAGATGAACTTAGAATATATAAGAGTAGAGCAAGGTGCTTTATTCCTCCTTATGAGACTCTATTGGACTGTGAGTTGGTTTCTTCATGCTTATGGTGGGAATAACTTCAGTTAGGTCACCTTCTCCTACAAGGTTTCCATAATGGCTATCTCTCCTTTTACCTCCTACCTCTCCATTTGATTTTCCAGTTCATTCTTCATGCTTGGGAAATTTTCTGACATTATTTCATTGAAGAGATTGTGCATTCCTTTGGTTTGAATCTCTGAACCTTCCTCTATCCCAATAAATCTTAAATTTGGTCTTTTGATGTATTTTGTCTTCATTGTCTTGAGGTCTTGTCTTCCAAGTGATCCAGTCTGTTGGTGATGATATCTACTGAGTTCTTTAATTGACCTATTGTTTCTTTCAAGGATTTCTGGTTTTTTAAATATTTCTTTTTTAGTTTTTAGGTGGACACGATATCTTTATTTTTAAAAATTTTTATGTGGTGCTGAGGATCGGACCCAGTGCCTCATGCATGCTAGGCAAGCGCTCTACCACTGAGCCACAACACTCAGTCCTCTGTTTCTTCTTCCCCCAGCATTTCTCTCTTTCTTGAAGTAATCTCTTGCAACCTGAATTTGCTGTCTTATCTCTTTGTTGGTGTGATCAGTGGTTGCCTGTATTTGTTCTCTTTTTTTTAAATGTTTTTTTAGTTATCAGTGGTCCTTTATTTTATTTATAGGTGGTGCTAAGAATCGAACCAGGGCCTCACACATGCTAGGCAAGTGCTTTACCACTGAGCCTCAGCCCCAGCCATGTATTTGTTCTCTTGTCTCTTTGTTGGAATGATTGATTTTTGCCTGTATCTGCTCACATAGGTCGTTCTTTAACTCCCTAATCATCTTAGTCATGTATATTCTGAACAATTCTCTGACATTTCACCCACTGCACTATCTGTGGATTCTATTGTTGTCGTATCTTGGTTTGTTGGGGGCACTTTTCTCCCTTGTTTTTTCATGATGTCTATGTGTCTTCCTCTCTTGCAGTGTAGATCCGAGGTATCACAGCTTCTGCCCTATTGTCTTATAGTGTCCCTATAGGTTACCAATACCTCACTATTAAGGGAGAGATCAATATTACAGCACTGAATGTGCCCAGCGTGCAGACATATATCAGTTAGCTTCTATTTTTACATTTATAGTTTTGTCACTATAATCAGAAATGATGGGTTCACTTATCTGCTACCATGTAGTCAATAGGTTTGCATAATGGTTTACAGTTTCTAAAGGTAGAAGGGGGCCCTGGAGGGTTGGCTGAGAGGTTTATGAGGTAGGATGTGGAATATGGAGGTATTAGGTTATGTGACTAGTGAGACAGTGATCATAGGAAGTTGGCTGTTAGTAGGAGGAACAAGAGATAGGCAACCCCACGCAAGACTCCCTGTTACCTCAGCAACAGGATAGCCGTTAGCACCCCTAGTAGAGAAACCTCTGGTACAGCCAGGCCCACAAAGACCTTAGTGACATCTTATCCGGTCCTGATTGTTGTCCCTTGCTAGAAGCAGCGATATCCCAGTTTTGCCTCAATCCTATATGCACCCGATGTTGGGCTGTGGAGCCACACTTTGGTGAATAAGAGACCCCAGCACAGGGTGGCTCTCTCTCCAGATCTCTGGGTTTGGGACAGGCCTCTCCTCCAGATCTCCGGGCTGCGGTGTGGCTGGGTGGGTGGGCCTCTCCTCAATCGTAGCATTTTTGATGATTCTATGCATTCCACTGTTTGCTTTCTTTTTATATTATCTGTATATGCGTAAAATTGTTATATGTGTTTTTTTTTCCTTTTCTGAGACAATATTACTGTTGATCTTGAACGTGTGATCCTTCTGCCTTGGCCTCCAAAGTTGCTGGGATTATGGTATGCACCCGCATGCTGATTTTATTTATTTATTTATTTATTGGTATCAGGGATTGAACCCAGGGACACTTAACCACTCAGCCACATTCCCAGACTTTTAAAAATATTTTGTTTAGAGACAGGATCTCCCTGAGTTGCAAAGTGCCTTGCTCAGTTGCTGAGGCTGGCTTTGAACTTGTGATCCTCCTGCCTCAGCCTCCCAAGTTGCTGGAATTTCAGGCATGCACCACCACAACCAGCTTGCATGCCAATTTTATGTAGCTTTAGATGTAAGAAATACTGTGAGTATAACATATAGAATTCTCATATACTCCTCTTATTAATGTTTTATATCAGTACAGAATTTGTACAATTAATGAACTAATATGGATGTGTTGCTGACAGCTAAATTCTATACTTTGTTAATTTCCTTACTTTTTCCTGATGTCCCTTTTATTTTGGTTCTAGGATCTCTTCCAGGATTTCACATTACATCTAGATTTCATGTCTGCTTAGTTTCCTTTTGACTATAACATTTCTCAGACTTTCCTTGTTTATGATGACCTTCCCAGTACTGGTCAGGTGCTGAGAGCCACGGCCGAGTCTGTATGGCCCCTGGCATTTTGCCAACAGTATTGATTGACAGGTGAGGCATTACTATCCGCCTCTGCCGCAACTTTTGAGTTCTCGCACTATTTTGGAGTTCTCGTGGGGATTTCCGGGGATTCCCCGAGAGTTCCCATTGGTTGGGGAAGTGCAGGAGGAGGAATTTCCGGGAGAGATATTTCCGGCTGGGGGTTCCTGGACAAGCCTCGTGGCATTTGGGAGGATTCCCCGGGAGCTGTGTGAAGTGTTTTCCTGCAGTTTAAAAATAAAGTTTGTTCCTGCTTCAGTGGCTCGTGATTTGTGCCCAGCCAGACTGCGGCATTCATTAGCCCAATGTTTCCCTCTACGGTATCGTGGGCAAATACCCGGTATTCTATTCGTTTGATATCTAGCTTTGTTAAACCCTCCTCCTATGGGGCAACTCCTTTTAAAATGTCCTGTTTGATCACAATTATAGCATGTTTTTGGCCTGGCATCTAAAGCCTGTTGTACTGCTGCTAAGACTTGCCCTTGTTCATTAATGTCTCTACATAATTTAATATATGTGTTTAAATCTTCATGTCTCCATGGTCTAATGACCTCTCTGCAACAACGATTTGCTTGGTCATAAGCCAGTTGTTTTATAAATGGCATTGCCTGTTCTGTATCCCCAAAAATTCTGGAAGCTGCTTGAATAAGCCTATCTACAAATTCAGCGTAAGGTTCATTAGTTCCTTGTATTACCTTAGATAATTGACCTTGTAAACCTCCATGCCCCTGTAAAGTTTTCCATGCCCTAACCGCATCTACAGCAATTTGTACATATACGCCAGGATCATATTCAATTTGTTGCAGCTGATCCTCATAAGGTCCCTTTCCTAATAACATATCTAGATTTCTTTGAGGGTAACCGGCTGCTGCATTTCGCCTAGCTGTCTCCCTGCAAAATTCCTCACTGGCACCCTTCCATAACAAATATTGTCCTCCATTTAGCACAGATTTACACATACTAGCCCAATCTGCTGGCGTCATGTCCAAGTTGGTAATGGATTCGACCATGCTTACAGTGAACGGTGCTTGAGGACCATAGGTTGTTACAGCCTCCTTTAACTGCTTCACTGTTTTGAAATCTAAAGCATGGTGAATTCGCTGCCCTCCTGCCTGCTCAAGTACAGGGCATGCTAATCTTTGAGGTCCTGTCTCAGGATCCCATCTATCAACTATGGGGGTTGGGGGCCACTCAGCTATCTCCATAGGGGGAGCTGTTGGTTGAATTACTTCCTCTGGTGATAGAACAGTGTTAGTAGCAGCCTCCTGTTGTAGCTTTTTCCCTAATAGCTGTTTCTCCTCTAAGCTTTCTTCCTTTAAATTTTCTTCCTCTGTCTGACTAGCTCGAGAGACCTTCTCTTTTGCTTGATCTAAAATGTCTTTCTCCATGGTCTGAACCTCTAACAATTTACTTAACACTCTTTCAGTTTGTTTTTTACTAATTTCTAATCTGTTATAAAGATAACGCAACCCAATAAGATAACACAAAACAAAACCGAAACAGAATGAAACAAAAACGGAACAAAAAATCGTTGTATCAATTTTCCTATTTTCTTGACATGTGCATTTGTGGTCTATTTCTATCTCTTCCTCAGGGGCGAAGAACTTCAAACCTTGAGCCAACCATTTTTCCCAATCTGCCTGAGAAAATTCTAGGGATAGGCAGCTTGAAACAAAAACAAAACAGATCAAAACAAGAACACATTGTTTTTTAAAATGGTCACCCATTCTCTCGCCTTCCCTTAGGGGCAAGCAATTTCACTTACCCCGAAGCTTCAGACGTTCCCCGCACGGGCCGCCAAATGCCGCAGTCTGGCTGGGCACAAATCACGAGCCACTGAAGCAGGAACAAACTTTATTTTTAAACTGCAGGAAAACACTTCACACAGCTCCCGGGGAATCCTCCCGAACGCCACGAGGCTTGTCCAGGAACCCCCAGCCGGAAATATCTCTCCCGGAAATTCCTCCTCCTGCACTTCCCCAACCAATGGGAACTCTCGGGGAATCCTCGGAAATCCCCACAAGAACTCCAAAATAGTGCGAGAACTCAAAATTTGCGGCAGAGGCGGATAGTAATGCCTCGCCTGTCAATCAATACTGTTGGCAAAATGCCAGGGGCCATACAGACTCGGCCGTGGCTCTCAGCAGTCAGGTGTTTTTTTAGAATATTCCTCAATATAGATTTGTTTAATCTCGTTCTTTCTTTCTTTTTCTTTTCCAACCATGGTTAGACTGTGGTGATAGTTTTGGGAAGGAAAACCACAGGTCAAGTGCCCCGCTCAGCGCATCACGCCAAGGTTGCGTTCGACCACCAGGACTTTGACCTTCTCTGCCGCGTGGAGGTCAGCTTTGCCACTGTGGACTGGCTCTTCTTCCTCCCATCTGTGAGGGAGTCACTACGGGTGATCCCCACTGAAGGAGAGGAGTGCTGTGCTCTGCCTCATGGAGGGCACACATCACCTGGAATTCCACACAGATCTCTTTCTTTTCCTCTATTTAATTCAGTCATTCATTTTATATTTTGGGCTATAATCTGATGCTACTTTATTTTGTGATAAAATTGTTCCAGGTTTGGAATTTTTTCAGTGGTCTCACTGGACTATCTTTTTAAATACTTCCATCATCTGGCTTTATTTTTAACATTTCCTTCCTTAAAATCCCGGATGCTGTGGACTCATGATGTGTGTTATTGCCTCGATCTTGGAATCGGCCATTTCTCCATGGAATTCCCTTCCGCTGGAGAATAGTGTTGAGACCCAGGTGTGAGCACAGTGTATTCAGTGTGGGATGCCTCTGCTGCTCTGCCCATCCCAGACAGGGCAGGGAGATGCGTATATACTCACCCGCGAACGTGCACACGTTTATAAATGTTTCCGTGTGGAACTGTCGGTGTCTGTACTAAGCGGAATGTGAGCGCTTCCTGATGTCTCCAGCTTGTGTGGAGCCTCTCGTTCCACCCAAGAGCCCGGCTCCCACTGTCACTGTCTGTAGACTTGATCTTGCTCTTGTGTATGTGTGGCAGTGTCAGGATCGGTAGCCTCCACCTGTATCAACTGGAATATGGGGCTTAACGCAGTTTCTTTTGCCTTTGATTTCAGTTTACGTCGGTCAGCACTTGCCATCTGTCCCGTTTCACACATCTGTGATGCAGATGGACTCTTGTCACAGTGTGTGTCTCCCCTCCTGGGTCCCCGCCACCTTGGCTTTCTGTTAAATCTGCATACGTCAATGTTCTTCATTGTGCTGTGAGCTCAGTGGGTTTTGATGAACGTGTAGTGCCAGGTACCGCGACTGTAGTGACATGTTGGACGACCTCATTCCCTCACAGTGCTCTTTGCTTCACCTACTCAACTTGTCTTCTCTTCTCTCTGGACCCTTGGCCGTTACTCATCCTCACACTGTCCCTGTGGTCCTGCCTTTCCCAGAATTTTCAGACTGGCTGCTTCTACTTAAACAATGTGCCTGTGAAAGTGACTTCTTTCTTCTGGGTTGGGAGAGCAGCCCTGGCACCCAGTGAACATGACTCGTATTGATTCCCTGGGGCATGGAGAGATATGATGCTCAACTAGAAGTGGGTGGCTGATGAGTGTGACTGTCTCGGAGGCAGTGCTGTGCACTGAGGATTGCCTGTGGGCTTTCTCACTTTTCTTGAACAAAATATCTGTTGAGTGCATGAAAACTAGACTCCAGACCTATTTCGATGGTTCCTTACTTGTGACAGGAGACTGGTCCCTTAACCTATGAGATTTGTGTGGTTTAGGAGAATTGGAAGGGACAGGCACTTGTGTGGTTTGTGGGCTCTTGCTTCCTATCCAGCTTCTACCTAAGTTGATGTGATACGTGAGTTCATATCTCTGTGGACAGTCTCTAATTCATTTCAGTGAAGTCGTAAGCCATACTGTTTTCTGTAGGCCTAGACTCCTGAGATGCATACAGCTTACGGGAGCCAACCCTGACCACATTAACTTGTTCACTGCATCTCTATTTTGCGGTGAGGAGGAAAGAAGAGAAGTGAGCGTCAAGGGTAGAGAGGGAGGAGGTTCCACAGTGATTTTTATGAGCAAGGCTGTAGGGCTGAAGTGGCCCTTTTTTTTTAATGTTTTTTAGTTGTAGATGGACACAGTGCCTTTATTTTGTCTACTGATTTTTGCGTGGTGCTGAGGATGGAACCCAGTGCCTCCTGTGTGCTAGGCAAGCGCCCTGCCACTGAGCCACAACCCCAGCCCTGTTGGCACTTTTTAACCTGAGAAAAGTAAATTCCAAGTTGCCTGTCAGTCACAGCTGTGTGATAGAGCAATACACGTACTTGAGAGCTTG
Source organism: Marmota flaviventris (assembly GCF_047511675.1). Taxonomy (NCBI): domain Eukaryota; kingdom Metazoa; phylum Chordata; class Mammalia; order Rodentia; family Sciuridae; genus Marmota; species Marmota flaviventris. Next base: position 777,969 of record NC_092498.1, read on the forward strand.
TATGACCTCACACTGGTGCAGAAAGGGCTACATGGGACAGCCAACACTCCTTGGCTCCAGAGTCTCTGCCGTCTCACTGTGGGAGCAAGTGACGTCCTTTCACTAGGCCGCCAGCCCTGATGACCAACATGTTCTCTGTGTCTTCTCGACTGTTTTTCCTGTCCCCATCTGACTTGCTCAGACTCACTTTTGTCCTTCTCTTCCTTCTCCTCTTCATTTATAAGAGAACACGGCTCTTTACCTACATGGAATTATGCGTTTTTCATCAAGTGTGTTTCGTATCTGTGAATTGTTTTATTATCACAGTATGATAAAAAAGGATGTGTGTTAGGAATAGAAGAGGGAGTCAAAACGGGTGACCAAGAAGGACAGACTCTTAACATGAAATCTCAGGGGAGAAGGAACTGCAGAGAGCGAATCAGCTGTGTTAGTGTTCTGTCCCCCACACCTGTCAGGGATGATGTAGAGGGGAAGATGATGCTGGCTCATGGTTTCAAGGTCTCAGTCCACGGTCAGCTGGCTCCTTGCTTTGGACCTGAGGTGAGGGAGAGTTCGGGAGAAGGGGGTGGCAAAGAAGAGCTGCTCTTGTGGCCAGCAGGAAGCAGACTCATCTCTAGTGGTACTTCTCCAACTGATGAGGTCAGGCCCTTATGATCTGGTCACTTCCCCAAAGCCCCATTTCTGAACACTGAGGCTTTGGGGGACATTCCACACCCAAACCACAACACCAGCTTTAGCCTGAACATTTGGGAGAGCATGCACATGTGCTTAGCACAGTAAAGTTTTTAAGGGATGAGAATTTGATAAATTAGTCATTTATTCATCTATATTGAGCACCTGCTGTGGGCTAAATAGGTAAAATAAGATGTCCTCAGAGCATGGGCATCTGAATCACTCTGTGTCCTGGGGCTATCTTGGAGCCCTGAGGAAGAGGCTGAAAATACTGAATCACTTAATATTATCAAATATTCCCTCATGGGACACACATAGATAGTTTCTTGGCATGCGCTTGAGACTGTGGGAAATGAAGGCCCATTTCTGGTAGGTTTTGCAGAGAGAATTACTTTGAAAACAATTTTTTTATTCATTTGTTTATAACTGGTGCTGAGAATCGAACCCAGTGCTTCACACATGCTAGGCAAGCGCTATAGCATGAGCCACAGTCCCAGCCCACTGAGGGTGACTTGTGTCTTGCCCTGGGCTCCTGTAGAGCATTTCTTCTCGGAGCCTGGTCCTAATTGCTTATTGATGGTCCGTAAAAGCCTTGGAATAAATGGGCAGAACTGTAATTCAAGGTGCCCCTGGTTGTTTGCAGCACTCTGCTAGGCACAGAGCAGAGACCAACAGCGAGTGGGCAGTTTTGCTCGGGTCTCACCTGCCGTGAGGTGCTGTGTGTGGCCCCAGGGGTTCTGCTCCATCAACCCTCCCTGCCTCCTGCAAATCAGCTCGCTCTGCCCTTTCCCATAGTAGCAAACACTCAAGGTGGATGTCAGTGAGGTCGTGGAGACTTTAGAAAGAAGGAAAAGAAACTTTTTCGCACAAACTTTTTGTGCAAATCTGGTCCTGCTCTCTGTAACTGCACTGCACTCTGGTTCTTCGTTATCTTGATCCTTGTCACTTTGGTTTATAGAAAGAAGAAAGGGGATTGGAAACGAAGCTCCAGACTGGCCTGAAGTGGCTCAGACCAACTCTAGACAGTGCAGAGTACTCTCCTGAGAGGGGTGTGAATTTTCTTGAGAAGACTTTCGGAAACGTGGTGTTGCGGACTGTCCTGCCCTCCTCTGCAGGTTGGGGGAATGGCTTGGGTAAGCAGCCATGAGTCGGGCGACCTGCTGGGAATGCTGTGACCAGCTGATGGAAGAGGGAAAGAGATGGTCTGCTTTTGATCCAACTTGGTTTTCAGGATGTTCTATTGCCACCGGATAGGGGTCTGAGGACATTCCCCAGAGAGAGAAGGGACTTCAACTCCACCTTTGCAAGCCCTTGATGCGTGTTGCAGAAGAGTGTTTAGTATGTCAGTACAAGCTGAAATTTCTTCAGGAAAGCAAGGAACACACACTCCGAGGGCAGAAGAGTACGGGTCATCTTGAGTAGGATGTGCTTTTCAGTCTTGGGCTCTTCTTTTAAAGGAAACTTTGTAAAATGAAGAACATGAGAGTTGTGTGGGCTTGGTTCTTCTGACGGTGGAGTAAGAGTGTGCCAGGGCGCTGTGATTCCTTTCAGGTCTTCAGGTTGAGGTTTTCTTGTTCACAGATAACACTTGGAAGGCGCCCCTGTCCTAGGTCTCCCTCGGCACATCTTCCTGGGTTGGTTTAGTTGGTCTCAGCCGGCCATGTTATGTGGTTACTAATCAACTGGACTCACAGTGCTGTAGGATTCATGGGGTTTCAGAGTTCAGGCCTGGCCACAACAGTCCTGGGGAGGAGTGCAGGCACAGTGTCCAAGGAGTACCTGAATCAGTTTCCCCTTCCCTGCTGCTCGCCCGTCCCCCAGCTCTTACTTCCTCTGTCCTGCCGCAGTGTTAAAGTGCACCATGAGGGCCTGAAGCGTGGCCTTGTTTGGAGGTTATTTTGTCAGAAGTGCCCTGGAGCCCATTGGTTAATTCATACTTTTTTTTTTTTTTGGTAGTGATTGTTGAGACTCAAGCCCTGTGGAAGAGAGGAAAGAGGACTGTCCCTGATTGATGGATGATGAGCCACAATTGTGCATGCTTTGTACTTACAGGGTGCTTAACTCTTGTCACACCCTGTGCTTTCCCCATAGCCCTGGGAGGTGGGGTAAGGAGGGCAGGATGCTTCTCTTTATCAGGCAGACACTGAAGTTCCACGGCTCACTCGTACTCTGCTGGTGAGAGGCGGGTTGGCAGCGTCTTTAAGGTCTTACACGTGTGCCTTTGAAGTATCTAGAGCCTTGTGTGAGGGTTTACCCCCCAGGGGCAAGTCTCAGGTTTCCCTGAGGACTTAGCAATGAGATTGCTGATCACAGCATCTTTTCTAATGGGGGACGTGTCAAGTCACGTGGAGGAGACTAGTCACAGAGATGATGTGCATGTGTGGGAATGATTATTAGATGCTGATTCAAATTCAGACGGTAAGAAACGTTAAGACGATAGATATTTATAATCTGTTTTAAGTTTAGTGCAGGTTATAAAATTGTAAGTACATTTTGATTCCAGGTCTTTAAAATATACAAAGAAAAAAAAACCTGAAAACCAAAATACTAGTAGAGACATTATGTCGGGAATAACTGCTGTTTTATTCTTTGTGATTTTTATGCATTTTCTTAACTTGGTAGGCTTTTATGGTATGAACAATTCCCAGTAGTGTTTTAAGTAAACAGGTGCAGAGAGAATAAGTGATGTGCTCCAGGTGGGTAAGTTTTTCAGGCCAGTTTCTGTCACATTGTTGAGTTGTGCTGTTGTCAGAAAAAAGGTGGCTATGGGAGAATATGTGAGCAAGCAGGCAGGGCTATTTCCAAGAAAACCTTACTTAAAGTGTGTGGCCGTGGGATTCGGCCCATGGCCATGGCTTGCCTACCCTGAGTTCGCCAGTACTGGGTAGGTGAAACGGCCAGCTAGCTCCTCTGCCTGTCTCCAGGGCCAGCGTGGACTCAAGCTCCCGTAATGGGCCTGGATCTATCAGGAGGGACCACACACTTCACTGCCCAAGGGCTTTGCCCCTCCTGAAGTCCTACGCTTGGTTCTTACACATCGATCGTGTCCTGACGGTGGGCAGCCTTCAGCGCAGCATTTGATCAGGAAGGTGGTTGGGACCCATGTCAGATGATGGAGCAGGAGGTACTTTAACTGAAGAGAAGCCAAACTAAAACATTCAAGGGCTGGTCTGAGGAAGAGGGGGAAGGGAATGGTGTACGCTGGGCGCCGTGCGGTCATCTCATTTTAAGAGGGAGAAGCTTTCCTCCGTGTGATGAATGCCGAGCTAAGGATCCCAGTGAGAGCTTCCAGGAGTAACTTGTCCTCAGAAATTTAAACCTTACAAAACCGAGAGCTGTCTGTACAGCCTCCTTTGGGTGAGAGGCTCTCTGTCTGAGCTGCGCACAGCCCTGGCTGTGAAGGTGCCCACAAGGCGGTGTGCTCTTTGAAGCCTGGTGTGACCCTACCTCCTCTTGCCCCTCTGGTCCTTTTTGTTCTCTCTTTCCAAGACCCACATCTGTGTCTTATAGCCAGAAAACCAAGTGGCTGGTGCCGTTCCCCCCTTTGCTGCATCTTCTGGAGGTGAGAAGCCCAGCGTGACTGCCAGGTTGATTCTGGATTTCTGCCTCCCAGGCTTGGGATGTGGGAGGGTTGAAAGGACCAAAACCTCACCCTTGGATTGTAGGGGATGGGCAGGCATTCCCAGGAGAAGACAGGCTGTTCTTACTGCTGATGTGGGTCTGTTGCGACTTGGTGGAGGAATTCAGGTGCAGGGCCTCTGCTGGCATCAGGAGAGTAGAGGCTCGGGCCCAGTTAGGGCTCCAAGCAATGCCGTGTGCACATGGTGGTGACGTGGGGGAAGAGGCATTGCAAGAGATTACAAATGGGACAAGCGATTACTTCCCCTTGTGGTCAGAGCCAGTGGGTTGCTATTTCTGTACTTGGGCATGTATAAAGGTGTTGGGGTTAAAATAAATTTTAAATAACAGAAATAGAAAACACCAGATTATACAAGTTCATAAAATGTCTAATGGGAACTCGCTCATCTTTAATACCTAACGATCTCTCGAGCAGGGACATCAGGTATGTAGATAGATGGCCTTGGCCAGAGCCTGATAACGCTGACTTCTACAGAGTTCACCTTAGAAAGGACTCTGCCTGGTGGCCCTGTGGTGGGACAGGGCCCGGGGCACGTGTTAGAAACGTCGATTCTCAGGGCTCAGACCCACTATGTTAGAAATGGGGGACGGGCAGGCAGCAAGGTGTCTTCACAGGTGTTTGGGTGCATGTGCTTGAGAACCACCAGGCTGGCTGACTCTAAGGGACATGATGGTTGGTTTCTGCTGTAGTCCTTAGTCTACTTTGCAAGTCCTGGCGAGAGGTCGAGGGCAAGGTCCACGTCAAGGAGTTTGGCAAGCACTGTCTGCAGGGTTCTCCTTTTGAAGGGGAGCAGCCTTTTGGAATTTCCTAGATTCTGAGAAGTCCTGTGGTGAAGACCGCGGTTCCAACTCACACATGCCAGACATAGTCACCCCCACATCCTCTCCCAGTAACACTAGCAGCACATCACTTGGCATCGCTAGGCCTGGCTGGGTGCTGGGTGGCTGGTTCTACCGCAGAGTTCAGGAGCTGTTCCTCCTCAGTGGGCAGCAGGGGGGAAACTGGCATTTTCCTCAGTTGTCAGCCTGACCCTCTGCCATCTCCCATGGGGGGGTCTGGCTGCCCAGCTGTTCGGATGTCAGCGTTGGAAGAGGGGAGTGCAGTATCCGCAGGTCTATTCTGGGTTTTCATCTTAGCCCTGAAGACACCGCTCACCCACAATTATTTGGGTGAATATGTGGTACACAGAGAGCAGACATTCTTATTGAAAACAGGTGAGATTATTAAAAAGCTTTGATTCCTTTTTTGAGCTTAAAGTTTAAGAATTCTAAATATAGGCCAAGGAAGCAGTTTTTTCTTTTTAATCCTAATTAAATTGCAATGTACGTTTAAATATGAATCTATTCTTAAAGCTAAACCTAATCTATTTGTAGAAATTAGTTGATGTATAATTTTCTCTACATATTTAGTTTAAAATAATTTGATTAAGATATGTCTTTTGTTGTTTGGGATAATAAGAAATTTGGATCCCTCTCAAAGAAACAGAGTTGTTAAGTGATACTTTATAATGCAGTCTTTAATAATGTGCTGATCTGGGTTTTTAGATTAAGAATCATTTCCACATGTTATACTCTTGCTCCTTAGCGCGGGATGTGCACACCAGCAGGCACTGACTCACCAGGTGCTCATGAGAAATGCAGAATCGCAGCTCTACCCAGCCATAGAATCAAACAGGTTCTCCAGTTGGTCCGGATGCACATTAAACTTTGAAAAATACTGTGTTCCATCATGTGATGCTGACGACATAATCTGAATTTCCTAAGCAGGGTCCTGAGATGGTCTGTGATTGTCTGTGGGATCAGAGCATCAAGAATGGCTATGAAACTGAACTGGATTTCCCCCTCCTTCACCTACCCACGCCAGAGTCAGCCCAGGCTGCTGAGAACCTAGCTCACCACACAGTCACGTTTCTAAAGTACCTGCTTCCAGGAAGTTGTGATCTATCTCGTGTGTGCCATCTACCAGCAACCTGCTTTCTCATCTCATATGATCTCTCATGGGGCACGCTGTGTTTTGACACAGGTGGTGGATGTCACCAGCTGAAGTTCTTCAAGATTGTCTCCCCACTGTCTCCTGGCCCCAGTGTAGTACTCGAGGCTCTCCACCTTGTATTTTTTTAAAAGCTTTTAACCCTGTCCTAATGGAAGAAGCTTAGAAATGCTTTCTTAATCCAAAAGAATCATTCAGCAAATATCCTTTTGAAGGTTCCATTTCAGGAAATTAGGACAAAGACAGAGACAATTAAAATGTCATTCAGAGTCGATCCAGTTGAGGTCAACACATCACATCCTCAAACTAATGAAGCAAGAACGTACAGAGCTGGTAGCCCCTTGCCTCAAAAGTGATTCCTGTGCTTTAAAACAATAAAACAAAAATCATGGTAGAATTTTCTTAAGCATAGTAATTCAGTACGATTTCTTATTATCAAGAGAGTTTAAATAAATTTGTGTAGTAAGAACTTGAAATTAAGGAAGTTACCCAAAGTAAGAGGTTTAGTTTTTCTTAAAAAGTATCACAGAACTTGGGCTAGTGTTGTGGCTCAGTGGTAGAGCGCTAGTCTGGCGTGTGCAAGGCCCTGAGTTCGATCCTCAGCACCACATAAAAATAAATAAATGAAATCAAGATATATATATATATATATATATCTCCACAGAACTTGATGGCTTTGCTGGTGTCCAGCTCCTTGGCCATCCTCTGGTGGGGCCACGTAGTCCTTTGGTGTAAGAAACTATGTAGGGGGGAGTCAAAAGCAGGGACTGCATCAGAGTAGAGGCTCCGTTTTCAAACAGGGACCATCTCTGCAGGAGCGAGAGGAGTGTGGGGCATTCCCCATCCTTCTCAGCTCCTGTGCATATAGATGTCCCCTGTAGAGACAGAGCTAAGGGCATGGGGACAGGGGTGCATTTGAGGAGGCCAGTGGTGATATTCATGGGTCCCAGTAGTCCTCTCCGGGAATGTGCCAGTGGCTCATCCCTGTTGGTGCGCATTTCCAGCTGCCAGAGGATGGTGAGTTGACCCATGCGGAAGAGGCTGAGCCAGGGACTACCTTTCCACCACCAGGGACTGAGGCCTTCATGGGAGCTCACCCACTTTCCTCCTTGATGGAGATTACCCTTGGGCTCTGGAGGGGCCACCTTCCAACTGTCTCCATCTGTCGGAGAGCCTGTGGTCATGATGGAAGAGTCAAGGTTGATTCCAGTGCCCTCGGCCCTACTCCTCCTGCTGTCCTGCTATATCAGCCCCCGGGGACCCAGGGCCAGGACAGGAGGACTCTGGGGGAGGGCTCTCCCTGCCTAGCGAGGACTGATGTGAGGATTTCAAGATGTCTGGAGGCTGTCACTGTGGGCTTTCAGTGTACTCTAAGGAGTATAGGGTTAGTTGAGCTAAGAAGCGGTGATGGCCGAGGTTACAGAATTGTCACTTCAGAACTGGGGCCCTTAGTGGCTTCTCCTTCAGCACTTTATATCCTCAAAGTTGATTGCCTCAGGCCTCAAGTCAGTGGCTCGTGAGCATCCGCCCAGCTTGCAGCCTCCCCAGGCCTTGATGTGGAAGCATAGGGACCTCCTCGTCCTGGAGGTGCTGCTGCCCAGAGGGACGAAGGCAGCGATGCATCAGAGACCAGGGGTGGGCAGACAGGTGGTGCCCAGGTCGGGAGGCCCGATGGGGAGTGACAGGAACGTGAAGGAGGCAGACTCTGTGGGTCTGCTTGTGCAGGAACTCGGTGGAGTTGGCAGAAGGATGCTTGTGCCCCAGCTCTGGGCCTCAGGGCTGACTGGGGGCTGCTGTGACTGTCACAGAGGTGTCTGCACTGGCCTGACAGACCACTATGGAGACGGTCCCAAAGTTCAGGATCCGTTACAGAGAGTCACTGAAGGGCCCAGAATGCTGCTGTAGGAAGCTGCCCAACTACACTGAAAGTTCTGCTCATTCCGGTCTGCTTTTCCTGTAGAAAGTGCTGCACATAGCACTGTGTACAACTAATGTGTCACTGTGACTTAGACGTCTGAGAGCCAGATCACAGCTTGCAGCAGAAGGGAAATGGTCCGAGTTCATGGAGAACAGACGATCAGAATATACATCAGATTAAGACCAAGAATTTAAAAGTCTGTCCATCCTGAGTGTGGAAGGCCGACTGCCTGCCCTGAGTGACTCCATGGTGGATAGAAGAGGAGTTCTCCGGTGGTACATGAACCGGAGTCATTCCATCTTGTAAAGCTATAGTTTGCCATGAGCTACTCTATTTTGAGTACAAGAGCCAAGGTAGAATGACTCCAGACCTTGTTTACACAAGTAAACAGCTATCATCTGTCCAGAACAGCCAGGCATGAAGGGGTAAGTAACTTACTTTGCCAACTCATCAAACTTGCCAAATCATGTCAGGAACACCAGTCTCTGGAGCTTATCAGCCTCACCAGATGCAACCTCCTTACCTAAGACCTATAAAAGGAGGAACCCCCCAGGACTGGATATGGCAGCACCCTGACTCTGTCACCTGGACATGCGCTAGAACCTTGCCCAGGAAAATCGCCACCGGGATAAACCTGGGGACTTGGGACATGATGAGCATCCCTGTGGTTTCACCCTTCCTCTGTCACCCGAGATGTGCACCTGCGTGACTGCGCGTGTGTGAGGGCTACAAGCCTCTTACCTCAGACAGTGGGAGAGGCTGTGCCTGGTTCTGCCATCCCCGCGTGTCAGGCTGTGGGGTGTAGCTGACCTCATTCCCCCAGTCGTAGAGACGGGAATGGTGATAGGTGCACTCTGGGTCTGGAAGGGCCTGAGATGGTGCAGGAAGTGTGCGTCAAAGCTGGGTCTGAGGACTGGCTGGTCTTGGCCTAGCTGGAGTCACGCTTCCCTGGGGGACATCATTACATCAGTAGTTAGCCCTGGGTTGGAGAAGTGGAAAAGGGAAGCCCTTTGTTATTTGTTGACAGTCAGCATTGAGAAACTAATAATACACATGTTATTAACACATGCCACACAAGCTGCATGCCAGGGAGACTGTGTTATAGTTGGGTTTGGCTATAATACTAATTTTTCCTTGGTTTCTGAAGCATTATCAGTTTATAAAAATCAGTTTATAAAAATTTGTCCTGTAGCTGCTTGGTAGGAGATCCAAAATCACCAGCTCTGTTCATGTGAGCTGAGAGGGAGATGTTTATTTTTTTTTGATGAGAGAATCTATTTTTCTTATATCAGGTAATGAAACTTATCACAGCCTCAGGTCATTGTGTATTCGCAGTGGTCTAGAGGCCTCTGTCAAGCACTGTGGGCAGGTGGGGTCATCATTTCAGTTCCCTCATAGAAGGAAAGGTGAGCCCAGGAAGGTCCTGAGTTCAAGACCACGCCTCCCCTGTCAGCGTCCCGAGGCCTAGGAAAGGGAGGGAGCTGCACAGGTGAAGGCCGATGTCCTGCTGGCGTCGGCCAGGGAGGCTGTGACTTCAGGTCACCATTTCCCTGTGAGACAGAGCTTCATAAATGTATCTCTGGAGGGAGGGGTAGAAGAGGCAGATCTGGACTGGTTTCTTGCAGAACCGGATTTATTTTCATTTTGAAAACAATAAGCAAAAAGAGACACCAGGATGGTGACAAAATACTGCTTACTATTCTGAGAAAACGAAAGGGAGGTAGAGTTAGAACTAAGTGGTCAATGCATGTGTGTATGCTCATGCACATAGCGTGCTCATGCATGCCTTTGGTGTACAGTGCACATGCACATGTGTGTGCAAGGTGACAGTGGTGGCACATACAGGACCTGTGCCCTCTCTGGACTCTTGAGGGATTTAAGTACTTGGTTTAAGACTGACATCTGGCTTGAATCCATTCATGAGGAGGGCATGCATGTTGCTGGGGCTACTGCTGGCCCCTAGTGGGGGGGGGGCTGAGTCAGGAGCACACTGGGCTGGCCAATGCCCGGGGCTCAGGAGCAGGGGGACCAGTGTCTGCTGGCAAAATGTCTTTCTCTTGATGATCTGTGGTTACAGTTCTCTAAGTAGGTGGCTGGTATTTACAAGGAAATAATTTTAGAGCAAATAACACACATAAATTAGCAGTCAAGTTAGTGCATCGACCGGCAGAATGAAACCTGCATGGCATTGGCGACTTGGATAATAAACCACTTGCAATATTGCTGCTGTTATCACCTTCTCCGGGAGTGGGAGGTCTTTTTGAAGTGCATGATTGTCAGTTCCCAGAAAGAGTCACAATTTGGTGCGTGCTGCTGACTGCCTGCTCTTCCATGGTTAGAAGTCAAAGGTTTATTGCAATGCACATCTCGCCTGGTCACATCTATGTCTGCCGTGGTTGGGAGTGACAGGAAGCAGCGGCAGGCTTTGTCCCTGGGCCTGTTCTAGCAGTGCTCTGTCATCTGCCATTTCCATATGGGAACTAGAACTCTGGAATGTGAGTCCTGGCCGGAGCTCTGCGTCTGCCCTGCTTCCTCCAGGTCTTCTGTGGGCGCTGGGTGTGCGCTGTGATGATGCTGGCAGTTGAGTGGCCAGGACATGGAACAGTGCTGCGACGTTATGGTTTAACTTCCCACATGGCCACATCCTGTGTGCTTCCAGTCCCGTCCTCCACCTTCAGGTCCCCCGAACCTCTGCACACCTGGGCTGGGGAGAGGTGGGAGGTAGCCAGTGGCTGTGGCTGGGGGGACTCCCTGGGGCTGCCATTAGGGGTGACTTGGGGGTCAGGTGGGAGAGGACTCATCTGGCCTCAGTTTCACGGCTCAAGCTGCCGAGGCCATCCTGGCATCCAGGCCTCCTCTCCCGCCTCTCCGTCTGCTGTGCCAGGCTTTGCTGCCACCATTACATTCTCTTTTCACATTGGTTGGCACAGAGGCTTGTCCAGCGAAGGAAGGTAGTCCTGTGAGAGAGATGGGAGTGAGAGGAAGGCAGTGGAGATGGCAGGTCTGGTCCTGGGCAAAGCAGTGGGTGCAAGTGTGCTGGAAATGGGATTAAGGCATGGAATGCTGTCTTAAATGAGGTTATATGGTCATTTCAGAAAAACAGCCTCTTAGAGGCTGCCGTGGTTGAGTTGCAGGCTCTCTGGCTTCAAGTGTTTGCTCCAGTGGGGAGTTTGTGTGGGGCTGGGGGGTGGGGAGCGTCTCCCCCGGGTCTCGCCCGGACTCCTTGGGAGGAGAGATCCTGAGCAACAGCCCCCTACAAGCCACTGCTTTGTCCTTTGGGACATGCATAAGGTGGAAGGACACCGTCCACTCCCATGAACTTTTGATACTTCTGTGCTTCTTTAGTTCTGGGTGGTATTCAGTTTTACATCCTCTGCAAATCCTGGTTTTGCGTCTCCTCTACCCACATATGTTTGAAGTAATTAGACGCTGCAGACCGACTCCTGAATGAGGAAGTTAATGGCTGGACTCTTTTAAGTCACTCTGGGTGGATTCCTTTGGAATTAACAACTTTCTTTTTCATTCATTCATTTATTCTCCAGCACTGGAGACACCTGGGTGGCCACAGAAGGAGCAAAGGGTACAAAGATAAATTCAGGGTTTCTTTCTTTTCTTTTTTTTTTTTTTACAGTTGTGACATTGTGACATTGATTTATCAGTTTATTTTTTATGTTTGTACATACCATAATAAGTTCCCATATTTTCCTAAGCCAGGATCGAGATTTTACAATTAAGGGCTAAGTTTATTCAGTGAAAATGACAGTCCACAAATTACAGGGTTTATAGCCACAAACCCCTTGGTCAGGAGAGGAAGGCGTGTCCTTAAATTGGTGATCCCAGTACAATGTGTAAGTCCTGAGGATGCCTCATAGAATGGGCCTCCTCCATGCCCGTCAGGGGCACTCCATGGGGCCTTCTGGATGGGTCTTTGTGGATGCATAGGATCTTCCAGTTGGAGGGGCAGGAGTGACGGCAGAGCTGCGGCAGGTGTGCTCTCTTGGTTCTGTTTAAAGCATGTGTGCTCAGAACACAGTTTTTGTTGGCAGCTGGGGCAGGTCCTCATCTGAGTGCTGATCGTGGGTTCCCATTTCTGGAAGTCTCCATGCTCACACCTTCACCTGCTTGCTCAGCGTACCCAGGGAAGATGTTCCTTGATGTCCTTTCTCTGTGTTCAAGATGTGCTCAACAGAGAGGGGGACGTCAGCCTTTGCCACCCCTCCCCCTGCTGTGAGCAGAGGCTTCACCACTGAATCGGCCTCCTGTCTCACCTGAGGCACCATGGGCACTTTGCTGGGTGGGGTGGAGGCATTTTGAGAGCAGCTCCGTGTCCTGGGCATCTTCTCTGGGGTCATTGGCACCAGCATCTGACTCCTTTTCATTCATCCATTCCCCTGCCTCTCTTCCATCTGTGGCCATGGTGGGCGCTTTGCTCTTGAGAGCATGGTGGCCTCTGCGTGGCCCATGGACTCCTCTTCTCCCTCGCTCAGTCCTTTCTCTTCTCAGTGGTAGATGCCATTGCCCACCCTCAGCTCAGCCGTGAGCCCTGAGAGTCTATCCCAGCTGGGGAGGCATCTGCATAGATGGACAGGCCCAGGGTGCTCCCTGCGGCCTAGGAGCTGGCTCTGTAACCCTCCTGTGGTGAGATTGGCCCAGCACACGCAGGGGAGTTGTCCTGGCTTCAGAGTGACCCTGCATCATCCGGAATGAACAAACCTGAGGAGCCTTCCTGGAGCCCATGTCTTTCCTGAAGCTCTCGAGCCTGCAGGTGCGTGGCTCTCAGGACCAGTCTTTTCCTCTCACTCACTCTTTCTTCTCTGTCTTTCTGCCCAGGCTGCCTGCTTGAGGATGGCCTTTGTGGATCGTCTGAGGCCTGCGTAAATGGTAAGTGAACTCCTGTGCCACTGCGGAGGCTCTGGTCTGCCTCTCCTGCCCAGCAGGACTCCAGGAGGCCCGCCAAGCCTGGAGGAGGTGTCGAGTGTGACGCTGCGGATGCTTTGTGAGGGGGAGAGACAGTGGATGGAGTGCGTGGCGGTATTCACATGCAGGTGTGTGCATGTGCCCATGTCTGCCTCAGGGACACATGTTTTAGGGTGGCTCACAAGAAGCTCTGCAGCAGGAGGTGGGAGAGAGGCCCAGACGGGACGGGGAAATGGTGAGATGTGACCTGCTCCTGGCTTTTCTTCTTTTCACACTCTTGACTCCTTGGCTATGAGTTGATGAGTTTGAGTTCCTCTTGTGCCAGGCAGGAGAGGCCGGGAGCCTGAGTCTCATGGGTCATGTGGCTCAGGCCACAGGCACAAGTCCTACCAAGAGCCAGTTCAGGGAGGGGCTAGGTGAGTTGGTATCACAGGGTGGACATGTGCAGAGGGCATTTTGCAGTGTGAACGTGGAAAGGAGGACGTTAAACCAGAACCCCACACAGCAGTGGTCATAGTTTTCTGAGTGAGGCTGGGTCCCAGTGTCCCCAGGGAATCACATGCAGGTTTATGAGCGACGCACCCCTCCTGTCTCAGCTTGCTGCTCATTGTCTGTCTGTCGAGTGGGAGAGGGGGATCACTGCGAAGGTATGCAGCTGCCAGTTACCATCAGGCCCAGGTGCCCCTCATATTCGCTCAGATTCTCTGCACCACAGAGGGACCTGTGGGGGACACCTTGCAGAGGAAGGCACCAGCGTTGAGGAGAGGCCTTGCAGGGCCTGTTTATGAGTCCAAGGTGAGCCCTTCCTTGAGCCCAGGTGTAAATCCCCTTTGGGGTTCCGAAAGGCAAGAAAAAGCCACTCGGCCCCCCGTGGTGGGCCCAGGCCTGGTCCTGGAGCAGGAGTGTCAGGCTGGGAGATATGTGTGTTTGCCTGTTTGTCCTCGAGGCTCACATGGTGGCAAGAGGGAGGTTACCTGGAAAATGGGAGAATGTACAGTGTGGAGCATTCTGCTTTGTGCTTTTTATTTTCCCCGGGGGGTGTTCAGTGACCTGGATTGGAGGGCAGGTAGAAGCTAGGTGGGTGGCAGGGTGGGAACAGGTGCTGGGCTCCTTAGGATGTACCTTGTATAGCTTTTATTTGGAGGCAGCATTAAAAAATCATATTAAAAATGTTATCTGCCTGAACTCAACATTTTTACGATAAAGAAAGCAGGTGTGTGTGTTTAATCTAATTGGAGACATACTTAAACCAGCAAAATAAAAGCCATACCTCTGTCTTCCCTCCCTCAACAAAAAGCAGGCCTGGGCATTGTGCTGTGAACTTCCTAGGCTTTTCTTCATGAACCCCAGCTTGCCTCCCTGACATAGAATTTTATCAATATTATATTAAGGTGGTAGCTTTGCTTTGGATAAGAAAAGCAGTTTGAATGTAGACGTAAACATTCAGCTTTGTTTGTCTCAGCAGACCACGTCTGCTGTCGTCTTCATGTTCTCTTGGTCTAGAACACAGCAGAGTAAGCTGCCATCTCAGCCCCGTGAGTCTGCAGCCACGGGGAGAGTACAGCATTCTGCCTTAGCAGCCTGGATTTGTGGTTGTCATGGTGACTGCAGTTGAGCTGGACGGCTGGTTGGGGCAGACAGGTATGGCCAGGCAGCTACAGTGAGGCTGGTGCGGTGGCCATGGAACCGACTGCAGAGTGGTGTCCAGAGTGTTCTGCAGTGAGACACAGGCCTTTCTGTCATCCTTCCCTTCCCCTCCCTTGGATTACACGTGGAAATGCAAATCCCTGTTATCTTATTGTGTTTTCAAAAAGCCCAATGGACCTTGTTAGTAAATATTAAAATGTGATACTTTATACAGAAAACCCAAAGGTAAACATATTTACCAGTTCATACCCATGAAGATGGCTCTTATAAGAAAGCAGGAGAAACGAGTGTTGGTGTGGATCTGGGGAAGTTGGGAATGCAAATCGGTGCAGTGCTATGAAAGTCAGTATGGCTGCTCCTTGGAAAGTTATAGATAGGTTTGCTACAGGAGGCCCACTGCTGGGTGCACACCCTGAGGGATCGAGACAAGGACTCGGAAAGGTGCTTGCTCACCCCTGGTCACTGCAGCATTATTCGCAGTGTCTGAAAAGTGTGAACAACCCTAGTGTCTACTGATGGATGGACGCGTGAACACAGTGTGGCCCATCAGTGCAGAGGAGCCTTGGTCATCCTTAGAAAGCAAGGACACTGACACTGCTGCAGCTCGGATGGGTCTTGAGGATGTGATGTGAGAGAAATACCCTGGTCCCAGAGAGACAGTGAGGGCTCCACTTCCACGAAGTCCCTGGAGTTCACAGAGGAGACAGAAGGGAGGGTGGCAGGTGCTGGTGGTGGGGAGGGGAGGTGAACTGTTGCTCATGGGTATGGAACTCCAGATTGGGAAGGTGAAAGTCCTGGAGATGGATGGTGGCTGTGGCTGGACAATAATAGAGCACTTAAAAATGGTCAGGCTGTTAGATCTCATGTCATTGTATATCATTTTACTTGAAAGTTGAAAAAGAAAGTAAACTGAAATGATTTTGGTCATTAGAGAAAAACTGTTTTGAATGTGCATCTTAAGACAAAGCGCTTTTATCAATCTGGAAAAGAGACTTCAGATGTAGTTAGTGCAGGTATCCTAAATGTTGGAAAACAGGTTTCAGAGATTTTTAAAGTGGATTTGATTCCTTGGCAATAGCTGTAAATGGGGACATATCCAAAAATAGGAATAGGTTGCAGGGCAAAGGTCATCCTTCGGCTGGGAAGGAAATAGTGTTGCACACTGTCCATCGGAACCCGAGTCAGCACGGCACCATGGGGATCCGCCTGCCAGATCAGTGGCCTTGTGAGCTCTATAGCTTGTGACTTAGTCATTTGATTTATAAGGATAAACTCCAAGAAATAATCCATAGTTCAAAATACCAAAGAAACTTCCAGTGCACGGTGATATTTATATTATTTTTGAAAACAGTGAACATATCTGTAATACTAAAAATTAAAGGTTTATTTTTTTAGGTGTTACATTCTTGATTCAAATATTAAAAAGGAAGGGTACAAAAAGTTATTTGTAGCAGTTATGGTTTAGATTTGAGGTGTGTGAGACAGTGCAGAAATCTTCCAAGGTGAAACGGTCAGATCAGGAGAGCTCTAACTTGATGAGTGCATGAGTCCACAGAGGCGGGTTACCAGGTGGTCCACGGCAGGCAGGTAGGGGACGACTGGAGGAGGGGGGTTCTGGGGTGTGGTTTTGGGGAGTGGCGCTCACTGTCTCTCGTCCTGGTTGCCACCCCGAGCTGCTTTCCTCTGCCGTGCCCTTGCCCCAGGATGTCCTGCCTCCCCTCGGGCCCAGAGCTGTGGAGTTAGCCACCAGGATGGAAGCTCCTGAGCCAGGATGAACTTTTCCTCCTCCACCTTGTTCTTGTCAGGTCTTTGGGTCGCAGCAGTGGGAAAGCTACTAAACAATATCACCAGAAAGCGCAGATGGTAGAATGTGAGAGGAGAGACTCAGGAAAACTGAATGTGTAACCTGAAAGTCATGCAAAATAGGAGAAGAGGCAAGAGAAGCACCCTGGGCTGGTGTGTGGGATCCATGGTGGAGTATTGCCTGGCACGAGGACCTCTGGTCACTCCCCAGCGCTGTGCACAGAGACGCCAGGCTGGGGCTCGCCGTCTCTGGGCGGTGACTTATTCTATGTCTATGAAACTTTTCACCTGAGCACGTGTCGTTAAAAGAAGAGGAGTGTGACGAGGCGCCAAGGAACCTGAGTTGATTCCTGAGGACAAGCACCTGGGGACGGAGAAGGGCCTGGGGCAGGAGGACACACAGGGATGGCTTGGAGCACCTGCCCCGTGCAAGCTGGGACCTGTGGACTCCAGACGGAGGAGGTGAGAGGAGAGGGGCAGGTTCCTGTAAGCACAGTGTTCGGGACGATGGACAACGTCCAGTGGCCAAGGCTGCAACAACCCGCACAACCCAGAGCCTGGCTCTGCGGGCTGTTTTGGGGCCGGCAGTCCTTCCAGAGGTGGCAGAGTGTCAGCTTGTCAGGAGGCCCCATGCCTGCCCGGCACCGAGTCTGGGCTGAGTTTGACAGTGGCCGGGCCATTGGTGCCCTGTCCAGGCCATTGGTGCCCTGGTGGCAGGCCTTGAGCCTCTGCAGAGTGGGCAGCAACATTGTCTCCCTAACCCTTCTCCACTGGAAAGGGGAGGGCATCACCAAGGACAGAGGTCCTCTTAGAGGGAACATTATCTGACCACAGGGAACGAGGTGCTGATTCGTACTTCAACACGGGTGACCCTCAATACGTGCTGGGTCCCTGGGTTACATATATGATGCTGTGTACTGGAAGTGTCTGGAAGAGACAAACATGGAGGCAGAAGTCACTGTGCAGTGGGGCCTGCAGGCCCAGCGTAGAAGCCTGCAGTCAGCATCAAGTGTGTGGTTGCCTGGAGCCAGCAGGGAGGGTGGTCAGGGGCCTGCTTGTAGAGTGGAGTTGTAGCAGCTCAGTGCACACTCACCTAGTCTGGAGCCAGCCCGGTGCCCTCGGCATCAGCAGGTGAAGGGGTGAAGAATGTGGTGTGTGCACGGTGCCATTCGACCCAGCCAGGGAGGGTGCAATGATGGCGTTTGCAAGTAAGTGGGTGGAACTGTAGAGCATCCCGCTGAGCCCATGAGGCAGACTCCGAAAGTCGAGGGTCAGTGCTTTCTCTCATGTGGAAGCTAGGGAGAAACGGGAATCAGAAAGGGAGCTCAGGGAAACAGGAAGGAGACAGTTGAGTGGAAGGAGCCCAGGAGAGCGAAGGAGAGGACTGGGAATCAAGTTGACCAAGTTATGCATGTGTGTCTAGGGACATGTCACAACACACAGAGCCCAGCCTGAAACAAGAGGAGACATTCTCTCCTCCTAGGGGAGAGTGATTTCTCACCCTCCCTGGGCTCATAGGCTGAGACCCTTGAGCAAATGAAAGACGGACAAGAGCAAAGAACCTACATTTATTTAATGTTTGTTTTTTGTGACCTGGGAGCCTTCAAAAGTGGAGACCCCAAGAAACGGGAAGCTGAACTCTCGTGGCACCCGCAGAAGTGTGGCTGAGGGCAGTGGTAAGCTGAGTGGGCTCAGCAAGGCAGCGCTCGGAGAGAAGGGCATTCCTTCCTCTGGTCCTGGGGGACCACAGGGACGAGGGCCGGGTTCTAGCTTCTGCCACCTGCTCCTGCTGTCAGCTGGGTGCCAAGGCGGATCGTTTTAGGGTCGAGTGTCCTGAACCCTGTCAGCACAGATACTACATGTCAATTCCCCAAAGCCTGTTTCATGTGTTTGCCAGGAAGGTGCCTGAATCATTTGTGACTATCAACAGCTGGAGACACCTGACTTAGAAGGCTGCCTCCCTCCATCTCCTTAGCCCTCTGGCCAGCCAGCAGGGTCACAGTTTACACGGAAGCATCAGCAGAAGTATCAGACTTACCCCTCTGTTTTAGAATCCCCACTGGGCTGCTAGTGCCAAGGGAACAGCTCACAGTTTAATAAATCCACAGCGCTGCTTTTGCTACCTCAGCAGCAGGCTTCAAAACAGTGGTGGAGCATTGCTTGTGGCTCAGCTGACTCTTTCTCTTTATTATGCTTTTGAGACTGGGCCTCGCTGTGTTGTCTAGGCTGGCCTCCAGTTCCTGGGCTCGAGGGATCCTCCCACCTCAGCCTCTCATGGAGTTGGGACTACAGGCCTCCCAGCCCCATAGAGAGCTGGGAACTGGTCCTCCGTGTGGCCACCTCAGCCAGGTCTCAGCTGGGCAGCTTCAGAACCTCCTGGTTGCTCCCAGTTTGCAGAGTGAATCCTACTGCTGCTTCCGAATCTCTTTTTCAAGCTGACAGTGCTTTTTCACAGGATTCCAGTTGTTGAATTAAAACTTCTATTTTTCCCAGTGCAGCAAAACAGAATAGCTGTGTTTATCAGATTTGCCACAGCATGCCAGGTAACCCGCTAAATCACACAAGTGGTCGACAGACCCAGCTTGGCCTAGTAAATGTGAGAATTTAAAAAAGATTGAGAATTTCTAACAGAGACCTTGAGAAAGCTCTAGAATGAAAAGAAGAGGAAGAGGGTGAGGTGAGTGCCATCTGTTAATAGATGGCATTTAGAATCTGCATGATCTTTGCATCAGCAAGGTACTTTTTTGGGTGCTCACAGTAATTCCACTGCCCTCTGAGTACACGCTTGAGCCACCTCATTATTGCTAATTAGCGTACTCCACTCGCAATCTGATCACACTGGCTGATGGTGACATTTAACACTGCGTTCCTGGTAATTAACAGACTAAGGCAGTAAGAGTGCAGACAGGGAGTGATGCAGTGGGGTGGTAATAATGGAAGCTAACACCATGTAACACAGGGTGCCAGGCATCATGCCCGCACCCTGTGGGCTCTAACCCACTCTCGACTCCTCAATGACGCCCAGGACTGGGAGCTGGACACACGTTGTGGGTGGAGCATCTGCGCCCTGGACAGCCTCCTTCCTCTCATTTACCCTTGAGAATAAGCCAGCAGGTTGGTGGTCAGGCCTGAGTTCTGGCAGCTGCTCCTCCACGTGCCTCTGTCTCCTGGGCGAGCCATACTTGGACAAGATCACTGTGTGTTCCGTACTGACCCCAGTTGCTGCCCTTTGCCTTGCTGAGAGGGTCCGGTGACGTGACGGTCTCCAGAACTTTGTGAAGATTTGGTGTGGCATCCAGGTGGGAGGGTGGCCACAGGAAGACCTGTTCTGCCTGTGTCCCTCTTTGAGGTTCACTTCCAACTACAGAGGATTCAGAATAGTCTGACAAAAGTGGTCACCTCCGAGCTATTGGCATGTGGCCAGGAAGGCATTTGGGGCTGTCTCCCTTAGCTGCCCACTGTCCAGCTGAGATCTAGCAGTCGAGACATTGTGGGACCAGGTCCAGCTCCTCACCCCCAGGACAGAGATGTCTGGGTCCATTTGTAGCTCAACCTGAGAGCAGATCTGAAGTCCAGGGCAGCAGTGGGAGCAGAGTCTGTGACCGTGTTGGGCAGAAGCAGGGGTCCTTTGGCCCCCTGCCTCAGGAGAATGGCTCAGCCCGGGTGCTGGTGCTCCTCCATCCTCTGTGCCACCTACCTGTCCACTGTCAGTCAGCTGCTGGTGCCCTTCTCGGTTTCAGGGGCGCTGTATCCCCTGGCCGAGCATGGGGAGAGGAGTGAGGCTTGGCCAGGCACCTGGCTTGGCTCCCTCTGCATTAGGTGGGGTCCAGCAGAGAGAGATGATGGGGCTGCATGTTGTGCTGTTCAGTTCCTTTTCTCACCTGCTCCTGCAACCTGCGTGGGGCCAACCCACAGGACCAGACGTGTACACGAGAAGATAGCTGGTATTTCAAAGTCTTGTTCACTTTTCACCTGAAAGAATCTGGCTTATTCTCTTACATCAGCTTCTGGGGCACCATCGCCCTCCTGGGTTCTTTTAATAAGAGGAGACAGCAGCAAGGTCTGATTTTATAAGAGGGAGATTGTCAGGCTTTGGAATGTTTATTTGCTTTTCTCTCTCAGGTTTATCATGTATTACTTAAAAATAAGTCATGCAGATATATGAGTATGCTCTCATTCCAAGGGGACAGTCTAGAGATGTCTGGAGCTCTCACTCGCCACCCCGAGGTGACGCAGGAGCTTCGCGGGGCATGGCTCTGCCATATGTGCTCATGAAGCTCTGGCAGTGAGCGTGCCAACCCAGCCCGCACCTTGTGTTGTTGCTGTCCAGAGCTGCCCTGTGGGCAGGCCTGCCCTGCGTCTTCCTGCAGGGGCAGTGAGCGCCCAGAGACCCCAGCATGCAGCTGTGCTACTTCACTTGTGTCACCACAGTCCTGTCCCACTGCCAGATTCTGAGTGATTGAGACTCAAAAGGGTGGGAGTTAGCTACTGAACTAAACTGTGAGAAGCTGAGTCTGATTGGATCCATCAGCAGGGAGAGCCGTGCAACGTGGAACCTCAGGTTAATGGCGAAGGTGAGCTGCGTGGCTCGAGGCACACTGTGCTCTGACACTGAGTGCGGGGTGCTTAGGCCTGGCTCGTCTGCTCCTCATTCTAGGCTCCTCTCTAGTCTCCCATCACGGGGCGGGGGGACAGGAAGAGCGCAGCCAGATCACATGCCCACTGCTGCTGCTCCCCGCTGGGGACGCTGCCACGCACGGTGGTGTGCTTTCTGCTCTTTCAGGCCCTCGTGGTCTGGGGCAGCCTCCCTGGCAGAGGGAAGCAGACCGACTATGGAAATCAGGGTCGTGCTGTGCAGTGCCCACCAGGCTGCACAGCCCAGTTCTCCCCTCCTTGGTGGTAGATCCTTTGTGCTTTCTGGGCTGGCAGTTACTGGTGGAGTGACAGACTGCCACATGCCAGTGGCTTTTGCATTGTGCTGCTGCACCACACTGCTTCCTGGGTGCAGCCTGCATTTGGTCCTGCCTGATGTGGCTTTGTACCTACAGGGATGGTGCTGGAGAAATAATGTGTTTTGTTCTAAATAAACTGTGGGAGGGCGGCTGACCCAAGAAGGAGCGTGTGTAGGCTTCAGAGCCTCCATGTGGAGCGAGGGAGAGACAGAGCATGGCGGTGGTGTCTGGTCCCTAGACTTCTTCCATCAGACTGTCTCCAGGACGACCCCTTAGACCGGGTTGGGATCCCACTAAGAGTCAGTTCCTAGTGAAGCAGGACAGTCTCCCCACAGTGCACCAGTAGTTTGGCAGTTCAGAGTAGTGCCAGGAGTGGTACTTGACCCCTCAGGCCTTTCAGGGAAGGTGGACAATAAGCATTCAGTCGACTTTTTGATGAAGGAGCAGATGGAAAACGTGGCCTCCGCGGAGCTCCCTTCCTTCTTGGTCTGGGTTTGCTGTGACTGATGAGCCTGGTGACTGAGCAGCCTTACGGGCTCTTCACAGACAGGCAAGCGGGCCAGCGCCCACATCCCAAGAGGGCCTCACTAACGCCCACCCCCAGCCTCTCCCTCTGCCCGAGTTTGGTCTGACCACGTCTTTCAACACTGATCATGCTGTCCACCTGGATGTCATCTAGGCAGAAAAGAAGGGACATTCTGTTATAAAGGGGTATCTGAAGCCTGGGTAAGAGAAACGAAGCAGGTGAGATGATATCAGGCCTCAAATCGCTAATGCCTGAGGTTCATAGTGAGTAGTTTTTGCTTTGCAGTCTTTGTTTTGTGGGTACTTGAAACATTTGGTTTTTAAGTTGTTTAGAACTGAGCTGGGTGCAGTGGCACAGCCCCATAGACCCAGCAACTCAGCAGGCTGGGACAGGATTGCAAGTTTAAGGCCAGCCTCAGCAATTTAGCAAGTCGTATCCAAATAAAAAATAGAAAGGACTTGGGAGGCAGTTTAGTGGTGGGGAGCCCTGGGTTTAATCCTTGGTACCAAAAGAAAAGAGAGCCTAGCTGACCTCTTGTTTAAAAATTAACTCTAACTCACAGTTTATGTCTGCTGACTGTTAGGTGTTTGGCTGGGCTGCGCTGTCCTCGGAAGCCCAGGTTGCGGTTTTAATCAGCTCACTCGGTTGCCCTCACCTCTTCAGCTTGTGACAGTGCTTGTCCTGGGACCTAGGTCTGGAGATGGGCTTTTGCTGCCCAGGGAACCTGGGAGCCTTCTGATTGTCATGGAGATTGTCAGTCAGGGACTGGAGAGGGAGGGGCCAGCAGGGCACAGTCTAATCTGCAGGCTCCTTTGCTGCCAGGTACAGGACACTGGACAGCTCTGGACTCAGACCCACCTGCTAGGCCCCATCTCTGCTGAAACAGCTCTTAGCCTGTTCGTTCAGGGAATGAGAATGGTTTGTGACAGGAAGGGACTCGGAGGGTCTTAGCCTGTTTTGGTGTCTGGGCTTGCTGCCAAATGCTGATGTAATTTTGATTCATTTGACTGAAGTGATTGGAAGAGATTACAAGTGGAGCTCATGGAGCTGTTGATATTTTCAGCCATGACCAAGAGAGTGGAAGAATAATGTGTATCTTGGCCATGCCACGTGGAAAGCACACAGAGACTTGTTATTAAAGCAGAATATTAAACTAAACTCCAGTCCACAGATGGTATTTGAAATGTTTTCTTTGGGTGTGTCAGGTCAGACTTGGTAGTTTTCCCTAAGGAGTCAGCATTCAACACCTGGCCCCTGGGGCCATTATAACTATCCTATGGTGGGAATCCTCCTGTGTGGCTGGTTCCTAGCCACAGTGTGATGCCCTGAAGCTGGGGCTGAGAGGAGAGGTGGATCACTACTTTCAGGGGCCCAGGAACTGTGGCTAGCCCTGGGTGTCTCAGGCATGCAGCCTCCCGTGCGTGGTACGTTTATCTGCAGCCACTTTAGAAGTGCAGTTCTGTGGTGAGGGTCTGCATGTTGGAGGTCAGCTGAAGGGTGGGTGGGTGGTACAGCAGGCCACAGAACATGCAGCACTTTCACTCTGGGTTCATAGTCTCAGGCTGTGCGAGGAGAGCTCGGCTGGGGAGGTTACTGGGATCCGCCTTGTCTGGCCTGGCCTTGAGCTCTGTGTTGTTCCTAAGCTGTGTCAGTACTTGGTGGGCGGCTGCGGTGAACAGAAAGGCCTTCAGTCGTGGTTGATGTTTGCATCAGTTCTTGTGTGTGCAGAGTGGTCAGATTCCTATAGCACACTGGGTATACAGCAGGCATTGGCATTCTCATGTGACCTTCACAAACTGGGCCTCTTGGATGCTTGATGCTGAAGAAGCCCGGGCAGCATCCCAGAACCAAGCTGACCACAAGTCTTGTGTTCTTCCCACTGAATCCATAGCTTTCTTCTGAAAGGCCACAGTATGCAGATGGTTCACCATTGTGTGTCTTTAAGGCACTGGTTCTTAATTTGCTGTGAGGACTACAGTCACCTTTACTTGTCTCTTGAATTGTCACGATGCTGGCTAAGAGAAAATGGTCACCATTATCTGGAGAACATGGCCGTGTGTGCAGTGTCTGCAGAGCCTTGCGTTGAGCTGAGCTGTCACCCAGAGCTGAGAAATCCTGCAGCTAGAGTGCCCACCCCTTGGGGGAATATGCTTGATGGCTTTTATATTCAGAAATAAGAGCAACGGATTTCTGGATGCCCTCCCCCTTCATGTAGTTTGAAATCAGTTGTGTTAACAGGGTTTGAAACTTGCTCTCAGACTTAGAAATCTAGGAGCCTGGAACTGCAGCCATGCTGTGTGTGGTGGGCCCTGTGGAGTCGGGCAAGCAAGAGGGGTGGGGAGGAGGGACACCAGCACGAACAGAGGAAAGAGCTGGCCCCTGGGCGGCCTTGGCAGGCTAGGACAAGCCCTCCTGGCTCCCATGATCCAGGAGCTGGGAGGTAGCAGGGGGACAGCTTGCGTTCTGGTGTCTACCTATGAGAGAGATAAAACCCATCTTCTGAGAGTGCTTGGAGCAAAGAGGAAAAACATGATTGTGGGGAACACACAGTGCTCTTAAGCGTTAGCAGTGGCCCCTGGGTCCCTAGACCCCGGGGTGCCCAGTGGCTCTCTCTGGGCCTGCCCTGAGCAGTCTGGCGCTGCTTGGTCAGCTAGGGTGGTCTCCAGTGCTCTGAGCAGTGTGGTCTGATGAAAGGGTTGAGAGTGCAGTTTCCCCACACCCTGGGTCAAACTCAGACTCACCAAGACTGACGGGACAGGGTTTACGGGGCTTTTGGGCTCCATTCCATTAGGGAGTGACCCTGTGGCCCCTCCCACAGCAGTGTCTGGGGCCCACCCCGTGAGCTGCATTTCCACCAGCTACTTGGATTCTGTGTGATCGTAAGGACCCCCGAGGCAGACTGATCAGCTGTTGTGTTCACTGTACTCAATGCTTCAGCAAATAACCACGGGGCAGTGTTGCACCTGCCTCCCCCTCCCCTCTGTCACCCTCACTTCCATTGTATCCATTGTCCCTTTTGCTGCTGGGCAGGATGCTATGGGGACTGTATGTTTTGTGTGTGTTTGTGCGCTGGCTGTTTCTAGTATTTGGCTGGGTACGGATGTGGGCACCTCCTGTGTGACCCCGGAAGTCTGCTGTTTTCTCAGAGAAGAAGAGGAGGAGCTTGTTGGGCACCCACCCTGTTCCCTGAGATTCTGGACAGATACAAAACTGTAAAAAATAAAAACAAACAAAAATCAGAATATCCCAGAAGCCACTAGGAAAATGCAGAGTTGTCAGTTCCCACAGTCCAGTACTAGTCCACCATGCTGGCCAGTTTTAGTTCTTCAACAAGACAGAGCCCATTTTATGTTGTTTACTGGTTGTTGAAATAAAACATTATAATCATATTTTATTCTAACTTACATACAAATAGAATTCTTCCTTTTGTATTTATTATTTTTCCAGATTTCATTGTAATGATGGTAGGAAGGATTTTGGTTCCCAATTCCCATGCTTTTCTTTGGCTAAATCTCTCCTCTTGCTTGTGTGGTGCAAACAGATGCTCCTTTAGTACTTATTTATTTTGGAGGAACAGAGATGTGCTAAGCGGTTCTTGGCCGGGCTGGGTGAGTCCTTTACCACAGGTAAGGATGAGATCAATGATCTGTATTTTGTTTCTTCACTCTTTAAAAAAAAAAAAAGACAATTAGACCCAAATTTCTTGTATTTTGGGGCCTGTTTATTGTGAATTAATGTGTTTGTTTTCTTAACCTGAAAGCCCAGGCTGTTTGTGTGTATATGGACTTGATATTTGGGGGCCAAATTCAGTGCACTGGAGGTCAGGAAGTCTGGGCTTATCTGGGCTCTGTCACCAAGTGCTTGCTTGGCCATCTCTGTGAGAGTCACTTCTCCATTAAATCACCATAGTTCTGCTCTGTAAAGTGAGGGTTTGGCTGCCCACAAGAACACACGGAGCTAGGCAACGTGGTGGACTAGAGGCACGTGCACTGCCAGCTTCCCCACACCCTGGAATCAGAGCACTTGGGGAAGGTAGTTGGTGAGGAGGGTGACCGAGGAATTCAGGAAGTTGGTCAGAAACACAGAGAAGCTTTAGGAAGGGTGGCTGCCCAGGCCCCACCTGGCAGGGCTGAGCCAGGCCCTTTGGAGGTGGCCCCAGGCATTCCCTTTAGAGGCAACTCGGATGAGCAGTCAGAGCTGAGAACCACTGCACCAGATGATCTCTATAAAACCTTCCGACCTAAAACTTCCAGGATACCTGGGCTGAAATACCAGCTGTGCTTTGTGCCACAAAGCCAAAGTTGTGAAGAAGCAAATTCAAGCTCCTCACTGTTACTTAGCAAGAAAATCATTAGCATGGAAGAGATTTCTCTGTGGACATGCAAATCAATGCAAATGACTAATTTCACATTTAAGAACTTGCAAATTGCAATGCAGATTATCTTACATAAATAACCCGACTTTAATTGAGAGATCATATTCTGTGTTTTGTATTAAGGATATTTGCCCAATACTCAGGAAGACTGTGAAAATGCTACAGATTATTACTGATACTAAATGGCATCTTATGATCTAGGAGAGATTTCATGTGTATTGTTTCACTTAAGCCACAAAACGCCCATTGCATTCTAGACTTGAGACTCAGGAGAGGCTCAAGAAGAGGAAGAAGTGGTGAAGGATCTGGATGGCATGGATGCTGTAGCTTCACACAACTCTGCATCAGACACACTCTGGGTATCTCCAGGTAATAAGAAAGGGACAGGCTAGTTTAGGAGCTGTGCACAGTCACACATCTAGTCAGTGCTAGAGTCAGGTGATGACTGATGAGGACAGTGGTGAGGATGGTGGGGATGAGGGTCAGGGTGATAATGGCAGGTGATGATGATGGACAGTGGTGAGGATGGTGGGGATGAGGAATGGGAAAGGATGGAGCTTAGGGATGGTGGGCCCACCTGGCCTCTGGACCCCCACTTCCACTTGTGTATCTAAGTTCCTGGTCTAGTCTGTGTTGCCTGGATGCCTGGGTCCATCAGGGTCCAGGGAGTTCCAGAAGGAACTCCAGACTGACCATGTTAGCACCCTCCCTGGGGCCTGGTGATCACAGTTCTCCAACAGAGCACACGATCTGAACGTGCCAGGTTGGGGAAACACGAAGCTGACCAGCTCTATAGCCTCGCTTGTGATTCTAAGAACAGAACTGCCCAATGAGCACAGTAGAGTAGAGCTAGTCTCTAGAGCTCAGTGAATAGCATACACCCGTTGTCAGACTGCCATCTGAAATGATTCTGTCATTTATACTGTTTCCATCAAGCTGAGCTGGGTGTGGATTTGCCTCAAGGGTCCCAGGTCCCAAACTTAACTCATCCTCTGGTTTCCCGAGTCCCACAGCTCAAGGTTGTTCACCTATAGGCTGTATGTCCCTTTCCATATTTGAAAATGCACCGGGTCATCTGTGCAGAAAATGTGTCTTTCCGAAGCTCTTTTTGGAAGCAGTTCTCAAAAAGGTACCTAAAGGTACTCTCTGTTCTTATTTATTGATAACCAGTCTTTGAATATGCTCAACCAAGTGTGTTGGGGAAGGGCTGTGCCTGAACCTCCCCGATATCCCTTCTAGGATGGAACCATAGGTTCTCAACACACTGTAGTGCTTATGTTTGCGCATCGTAAACCTCTATCTCCAGGCTGCTAGTTGCACCGTGGCCCTCCGTGCTCAGGAGGAGGCAGGGATAAGGAGTCTGAGATGAGAGTCCTGTCGTGGATCATTAGGGGAAGTCGCCTGCCCCTGGGTCTTGGTTTCCTCATCAGTGGGTCTTGGTGTGGGGGGAAATGGCAGGAGGCCCAGTGCCTGATGTGGGCGATCTACTGAGCTGGAGAAGGGCCACTGGGCAGGTTGGACTTCCTTTAATTCAACTCTGTGACTCACAGGCCATGGCTGTTCACTATGCTCCTGGTAGTGGGGACCTCAGAGGATTGTGGTGGAAAGAGATGCTATGGCTATTGGACTGAGGAGTAAGCAGTGTTGATGGCACTGTGTGTCGTAAACAGGCAAGGACGACTCAGAGCTACGGGGCTCTGGGGTATCCGGATTCTCATCCTGAGGCTCACTGTGGCCCAGGTGTGTACACCTGTGTGTACCTTGAGTAAGTTATCCCACCATCAGAGAGCTTTCAAAAGTTTGTGCTCAGGCTATACTCCTTGTTATGGAGCTCAGTTTTGGGGGTGAGGCTGTGGTCTTGTATTCTAGGACCCTATAGGAGTTCTCATGTGCAGCCTGATGAGCCTCCATGAGTTGTGGGCCCAGACTTTTGGGCCCACACTAGGACCACCTGGAACTCCCAGTGGCCCACCGATCACCAGGACTTCCCAGTTTGTGGAACACTGGTCTGAGACCCATTCTTTAAGAAATGCTCACTATATTGGGGCTGGGGTTGTGGCTCAGCGGTAGAGTGCTCACCTAGCGCATGCAAGGCCCTGGGTTCAATCTTCAGCACCCCATAAAAATAAATAAAAAAATGAAGATTTTGACAACTACCAGTAAAATATAAGAAATGCTCACTGTAGTGTTCTCTGAGGAAGGAGCATGGAGCACATAGCTGAGCCTGGACGGTGGTGAGATCACACTGGGAGGTAGTTGGCAAGGTTTTACTGGTATGGAGGGACTGCTAAGTGCCAGGAAACCTGGGATGGACTTCCCCTGGAAGCACTTTCTCCCCTTCTAACTCCCGGTTTCTACAGCTGAAGACCAAGATTTAAAGCTCCATCTATGGAGGCTCCCAGGAGAAAGGAAGTGTCCAAACGGGGGGGAGCCCCAGTCACGGTGAGGTTCTGACCTCACTGAGTGTGTCAGCTTTTTTATGCAACAAATACCTGACATAGACAACTTGAAGGAAGGAAGGTTTGTTCTGGCTGACAGTTTAGAGGTTCCAGTCCATGGTTGGTGACCGTGAGGCAGACACAGACACAGTAGAGGAGCCTGGCACAAGGAAGTGGCTCAGCTCATGGCATCCAGGGCAGCAGGGGCCAGGGCATACCCTAGAAGTGACCCACTTCCTCCAACTAGGTCCCATTGCCCAAGAATCCATTAAAATGATTGATCTATCAAGTGGACGAATCCACCTGGTGGAACTTCCCCATGAGGTTATAGCTCCATGATTCTGAAACCCTACCTCTGGGCATTGCTGCACTGGGGACCAGGCCTTCAAGTACAAGATCCTTTGAGGGACTTTCCAGATCCACCCATAATGCCGAGGGAAGTCAAAACTGGGCCAGGAGCTCCGGAGAGTTTCCTTCACGTTCATCATGATTCCGTAGGAGGCCAGATCAATCTGGCATGAAAAGTGAAGGTGCAAAGGAGAGAGAAGGACAGGAGCAACATCTGAAGACTCACAGTGGCCCAAAAGAGAAAATGCTGAGAGCCATAGCCGAGTAGGAATGATGCATGGCATTCTTGGTTGAAAGTTGACGCCAGCAAGCCATTGAGATGATAATGGTTATGTTAAGATGCGTATTCAATTGGATATCAGAACCCTGATGTCCGCCTCGTTACTTTGGAGCTCTGGGCGGGGATTCCCGTAGAGTTCCCATTGGTTGGGGAAGTGCAGTAGGAGGGATTTCCGGAGGTTTTCTGGTTGGTGTGGTGTGTCCCGGGAGAAGGCGGCATGCGTGGCGTTCGCAGGAGTTTTGGAAATAAAGTTTGTTCCTGCTTGAGTGGCTCGTGATTTTGTGCCCAGCCAGACTGCGGCATTTGGTGGCCCATACGGGGAACGCCTGAATCTTGGGGGTAAGTGAAATTGCTCGCCCCTGAGGGAGGGTGAGAGAATGGGTGACCATTTCAAAAAACAGTGTGTTCTTGTTTTGATTTATTTTGTTTTTGTTTCAAGCTGCCTATCCCAGAACTTTCTCAGGCAAACTGGGAAAAATGGTTGGCTCAAGTTTGAAGTTGTTTGGCCCTCAGGAAGAGAAAATTGATACAATGATATTTTGTTCCGTTTTTGTTTCGTTTTGCTTCGGTTTTGTTTTGAGTTATCTGTTTGAGTTGTGTTATCCTTGTATATGGGGTCAGAAATTAACAAAAAACAAACCGAAAGAATGCTAAGTAAATTGTTAGAGGAAGGAGGCACCCCAGTAAAACCAAAAAGAGTCAGGGCATACGTTGATACAATACAAAAATGTAGCCCATGGCTTTTTAAGGAGGAGTTGTTGAATATATCACAATGGGACCATCATGGTAAAGATTTAAGGGACAAGAAAAAAAACCCAGGAACTCTGCCAGTTGGCACACTGCCATTGCGGATGATGATACGATTTTGTTTGCCTAGTCCAAAGCTTTCAGTTCAGATTATGGTAGAAGACATATTAGATCAGGAAAAAGAGGAGGCCTCTTGAGATAGTCAGAAAGGGGAAGAAAGTTTAGAGCAGAAAAAGCCATCAGGGGAAAAGTTACAACAGGAGGCTGCTACTAACCCCTTTTATCACCAGGGGGCGTAAGTGTCCAACCAACAGCTCCACCTATGGGGCCCTCAACCCCCGTAGTTGATAGATGGGATCCTGAGACAGGACCTCAAAGATTAGCATGCCCTGTATTTGAGGTGGCAGGAGGACAGCAAAATCACCATGTTTTAGATTTCAAAACAGTGAAGCAGCTAAAAGAGGCTGTAACAACCATGGTCCTCAAGCACCCTTCACTGTAAGCTTGGTCGAATCCATTACCAACTTGAACTGTTTTAGTCAGTTTTTGCTGCTGTGGTCAGAAGAACTGACAGGCAATAGAGTGAAATAGGACCTCGCTTTCCTGTGCTCACACATGAAGAGATGACCAGTGAGACTCACGTCATGTTCCACCCCAAGAATGGGATCCTTATCAGAATAGTGCACCCCATGTATGAATAACATGTCAAAATACACTACTGTCACGTATACCTAAAAAGAACCAATAAAAAATAAAATCAGAAAAAAATACCTGATAAGAACAATATCAGAGGAGTAAAAGTTTATTTGTGGCTCACAGTTTCAAAGATTTCAGTTCCTAGACAGCTGACTCTGTTGCTTTGGGCCTAAAGTAGAATGTCATGGCAGAAGGGCATAGGGAGAAAGTAGCTCAGGATGTGGAACCAGGAGAGAGAGAGAGAGAGAGAGAGAGAGAGAGAGAGAGAGAGAGAGCGAGCACACTCTCCAGGGACAAAGGAAGGCTCTCAATGACCTACCTCCTTCAGCCACATCCTTACCTCCATTTACAATCCAGTTAGTCCCTATCAAAATGAATTCACTGATTAGGTTAAAGCTCTTGTAATCCATTTCACCTCTAAACTTTTTTGTATTGTCTCTCACACCAGTTTTTGGGGAGCACCTCGTGTCTAAACCACAACAGGAGCAGTTAAAGAGAAATGTGAGCAGGGTGCTGGCAGCAGCACATCCCTGTACCTTGCAGCAGGCACAGCCAGAGCAGAGTGGGGAGGGATGGAGTGAAGGAGGGTAGAAAGCCCAGCGAGAGTCCCATATGCACAGGCCCTTGGCGTGTGGTAATGGCCCCGGTGCCCGTGTCCTTGGCGTGTGGTAATGACCCTGTGTCCGTGTCCTTGGCGTGTGGTAATGGCCCTGTGCCCGTGTCCTTGGCGTGTGGTAGTGGCCCACACATGCTATAAAGAATTTCTTAATAAAAACGACACTATAATAAGAACTGAAAGACAAGCAACAAAATGGAAGAAACTTTTTAAACACAGGTAACCAAGAAAGATCTCATGTTCAAAATGTATGTAAGCCTGGAAAGCCACTAAGGAAAAGACACCTGAGAGAAAATTTGCAGTATATTTGGAAAGAAACAACCTCTTTTTTAAAAAAGATGCTATCGTTTAAAAAATCATTTTGTTTATTTTTAAGCAGTGTTAAGGATCGAACCCAGTGCTTCAAACATGCTAGGCAAGTGCTCTGCCACTGAGCCCCAGCCCCAGCCTGAAAATGCACAATTATGAAGTCAGCGAACTGAATATTGAACATATCAAGTTCGGCGTGTCACTTCCTGGTTGGGCAGCCCCAGGCCTGGTCATAGGTGCTGCTGAGGACGTGTTTGGAACTTGGAACTCTTGCACCTGGTAGCGGACAGTGGCATGCGAGTTCCACAAGGTTGTGTCCTGGAGTGCCGAGGGTGAGTGCGTTTCACGCCTTCACTCCTCTGTGCTCAGTGCACAGACACCCACACAGACACACACACACACACACACACACACACACACGGTGGTAGACCCCACCGTGAGTGCACTGTCTGAAGCAGTCTGGCTGTAGGTCAGTGGAGAAGAGATGGAGTGAATATTTTATTCGAAGTGGGGCTATTCTAACACCGTGTGGTGACCTGGGTCAGTCTCTCACCATAGAATGGAGTGAAGGGGCAAGTTGCCAAGCGTCGTGGGCGTGTGAATCCAGTTGAGGCAGGCAGGTGCAGAGCAGGCTTCCCCCTGCAGGACTGAGGCGATGGCAGGGTTGTCTTTCTTGACCAGGGTGGTGAGCATGTGCTCTTTCACCTACTAATTGATATGTTGTGTGTTTTGGCAATGTTTTTGTGTACTCATGGCGTTTCATGAGGGCGTTGGGAACAAAGTAGGAATGAAGCCCAGTTGTGTTCAGCCGTGGGTGTGTATCCTTGCTGTGGGAAGACAGTCTCTGAAGGCAGGTGTGATGGACTGAGTGTGTCCTCCCAAATCGGTGCTTGAAAACCCTGACCCCCACAGGATGGTGTGGGGTGTGTGGCCTTTGGAGGTGCCTAGACTTAACGGAGGCCCTGAGGGTGGGCCCATGATGGATCAGGGCTTTGTAAGAATAGGAAGGGATCAGAGCTCTGCTGTGTGTGAGGACCCAGAAGTCAGGATGGGCCCTGGCTGAAGGCTGGACGGCCTGGCTCCTGGTCACCTACTTCCCGTTTCTGGGACTGTGTGTGGGAGGGCCTCTGAAGCCTCCTGGTCCGAGCTGTCTAACACATGCTGAGAGTTAGCTAGCGATGATCTGGAGACTGCGGTCTGGTAAAGGACGATATTTATATTTCATTGTGGTTCTTTTTTTTTTTTTTAACCAGAAAGAAAAACACGTAGACTTCTGTAGTGCATGTGCAGAACACACTGTTTGAAATGCTTAATTTCTGGGTAACTTTCCCCCAGTGCATCTAGTCAGCACAGCGGTGTGTTCCTGCTCCCTTTGTGTTGGGGGTGCAGGGGACATCCCCACAGGTCAGAGGGGAAGGAGCGCTACTCTTGCCGTGGTGTTCTTGGAAGGGCCTGGCTGACACTGGGCAGAGGTGAACACCCAGAGGTATTCTGTGGTCCGCAAGACTCCAGACCTGGGCACAGGATGCCAGCTGCCCCTGTCTTGGTGCCTGGGTTGAGACTTCCACCTCACACTCTGATGTTAGCTCAGTGTCTGGCACATGACACTAGAGCATCCACTTGCTGAATTGCTGGCTGTGGTTGTGACATCTGCAGCCATCTAGGAAGTTTTTTATTTTTCTTGATTTAATTAAATGAAAGTATTTAAAAATCTTCCTGTGCCTGTATGTTTAGCAGACTCTAATGAATATTTTTACATTTAAAAAGTAGATTTTATCTAAAGAAGAAATAAGCCAGGCACGGTGGGACATGCCTGTAATTCCAGCAGCTCATAAGCCTGAGGCAAGAGGATCATGAGTTCAAAGCCAACCTCAGCAACTTAGGCCCTAAGCAACTCAGTGAAACCCTGTCTCCCAATAAAAAGTAAAAATGGCTGGGGATGTGGCTTAGTGGTTAAGTGCCCCTGGGCTCAAACCTGGCACCAAAACAAACAAATAAACAAAATAATTCCAAACTTTAGGGGTGTGTTTGAGGTTTTATCATGAAATATGGTAGAACCTAAATATTCAAGAGGGAAATGTTTGTGCTTAGTGTGAAAGTTGCTTCAAGGACCGTCTGCCGGAGTGGCCTGGGGCTGAGACTGGCAGATAACTCTGCAAGCCAGTGGTGTCTAGGGAATGTGTCTCACTCATTTGGATAGACAGAGTTGGGGTGTGGCCCCTGGCTGGCGGGACTCAGAGGCCATCTTTTCACACATACTGGCTCGGTGACGTCAGGACATGGCTCTGTTGCCACAGTGCAGTGCTGCAGCCTCATGCCTTCCCAGGTGACAGGTGAGCTGTCCCTTCCTGACTCAGACACATCCCTGGTAGTTCCAGAGGTGTCTGAGACAGACAGATCAACATTTTTATTTTCTGCTCTTTTTTTTTGGAGCTTGCATCTTAGACAATGAGAGGCTGGCATTAACATTGGTCACACTAAGAAAAATCCCCCTGCCCACAGAAGGCCAGGGTACTGATGGATTCCACAAACATGCCGGGTTAGTGAACAGGCCACAGGATCTCCTCTGAAGGCACCCAAGGCTATTAGAAGCAGAGGGGAGTTGTAATGTTTTAGATCTAAGGTGTCCCCCAAAAGGTCAGTGTGTCAGAGAGAATGATTAGATTTGAGAGATATAACCGAATAAGTGGATGAATCCACTGATGGATTAACTGGGTGGTAACTGTAGGAGGGTGGTGTGTCGCTGGAGGAAGTCAGTCTCTGGTGGGGTGTACCTTTGCTGCTGGTAAGCAGAGCTCTCTCTGCTTCCTCGTGGCCTTGTCTGAGGCTGCTTTCTCTGCCAGGGCTTCCACCATGGCGCTCTGCCTCACTTCAGACCCAGACCTGTGGAGCTGGCGAATCGCAGCCTGAACTCTGAATCCACGAGTCGGACTTTTCCTTCTTCATGTTGTTCCTGTCAGGTCTTTCGTCATAGCGACACAAAGCTGACTAAAGAATAGAGTGTGTATCCCAAGAACCTTTTCCTTCAGTGGCATCTGGCCTCTGGGAAAAGCGTGGTCCCACATGCACTAGCTTTAAGTATGGGGTGGGCCATGCATGCAGACTGATGATGGGAACCACCGTTTTCAGTGGCTCCAGAGACCCTCCGGCCGGGACCTGACTGTCTGCAGTTGTCCTTGCCTCCTATCTCCACTACCCTGTACCATCCCTCTCAATGGCATAGCCCTGAAATTTTTGTTTTGCTACAGAAAATTCTAGAGCTAGAAACCAGTTTCTGTGATAGCCACTGCTGTGTGGTTACAGCTGAGATTGGCCCATGCCTTTTCTAACAAGGGGGTGGATAGGAAGGTGATCTGGAGGGTCTAGGTCCTAGTGAAGACGGACATTGCAGGACTGTTCCCGCTGTTGACCGGTGACAACTCCTTGCTTCCCCGAATGCTGAGTATGACACCAGAGGAGCACGCTGAGGCAAGTGTAGGGTGGAAAGTAGAAGCTTTATTAAAGGACAGCAGAAAGCCTTCTCCCCGGAGGAAGAAGGGGACCCGAAGGGGGAATCCGTGGAAGGGGGAGGTCTTCCCTCTGTTATAGCTAAGGTCTTCTCTTAGTCTTCCCACACTCCTGACCTTTGTTCCCCTTTATCTTGCAGTGATAGAATGCAGGTGGGAAGGCCCAACAGGTGGAAGATAGGTGGGCTGGAGGAGTCATCTGGGCAGGAAGGGCCTGGGGCGGCTTCTGATTAGCACTCCCCTGTTTGCTGCAAGCTGCTTCATCAACAGTTCCTTAGGATGGGCTCCGGGCCTTGGGGACATTAACATTTCAATTTCCCCAGGTGCTGCTCTGCTTTCCTGGACTCCATTCTCGATAATGGTCTCCATTTTCTTTATCTTACTCGATATTAGAGCCGATTTACCTAGCTACCCTGACTACCTGTCTGTAAATCTGGCTTCAGTGGCACACAGGAGCGAGCCCTTTCTGAAGTCAACCTGAGTCACTCTGCTCCAGGACTGGGGACTCTCAGGTGACCTGCAGTCCATCAGAGTGAAGGAGAGTGAGGCCGGTAAAGGAAATGGGTGTGCAGCGAACGAGAGGGAGAAGGAAGGAGCCAGGGTGCTGGCCACAGTCGCTGTGCCGACCACATCAGGAGAAAGGGCCCGAGCAGTCCTGAACCCTCCATGTGACGGCAGTGACCTCATCTGACGTACGTGCCACTGGTGTCCTGATTTGTCTCCATTTCAGCAACACTTTTCTTCTGGCTCTGCCGTCTCCAACACCAACTCTGATGTCATCTAGAGCAAAATACTGTAGGATTAAAAGGTGTTTCATATTCCTGGTTTGTAGGAAATCACCAAGGGTTCCATGATATCGAGGTGAGTTAAGGTCACCCCAAGCACAGGGGTTGCTGGGAAAACTGTTCAGTTGTGGTTCCACAGAGATGTTGGGCTGTGCCAGGTGGAGGAGGAGCCATCCAATTCACAGGGACAGTGATACACATGGGCTTGGAAAGGCCCAGGGCAGGGAGAGTCAGACCCCAGTGCTTCAGTCAGTCCTTCCCAGCTGGTGGATTTGGGCAAGGCTGAGCAGTGTCTCACCGAGGTGTGCTGCCTCCCCTTTGGAGGCTCTCTGTGCCATGAACTGCATCCCGGGTTACCAGAGCTTGGAGCTGTGTAGCTGCCTTGATTCCTGACTTCAGGGTCCGCTGAAGGGGAAGGGCTGGAAAAGCATGCTTGCTGCTTGCGTGCTTCCAGCAGCTTGGACACCTCCAGAGGCACATCTTGTCTCTGTCTCACCAGCTTTCTGTCAGGACACTACCCCCGCTGAACGTCGCAGTAGGCTGTGCGAAGTTGGCTTCTTTTCCCATTCAAACTCACTTCTCCACTCTCAGGTGGTGCTGGGTCCTCAAGAATAGGTGGGGACCCTTGCTGTACATATACATCTCATGTCCCTTAACGTCCCAGGAAGGACATCCTCAACTGTGGAAGGAGCAGGCAGAGGCAGGAAGTATTTTTTTAGTTTCTTTCCTACTGTCATGGGGGGTCAGAGAGCACCACAGGATACCTGTGTTCCCTC
Source organism: Marmota flaviventris (assembly GCF_047511675.1). Lineage (NCBI taxonomy): Eukaryota > Metazoa > Chordata > Mammalia > Rodentia > Sciuridae > Marmota > Marmota flaviventris. The sequence goes on from NC_092498.1 coordinate 814,909, forward strand.
CTCCCTGCTCTGCAGACGTCCAAGTCCTACAACCTTAAAAATGATTTCCTTGAATCGCTGATGTGAAGGTAAGGGCAGAGATGACCAGATTTTAGTGGCTTCCTCAGTGTGAGAGGCTGGGAAGGCTTCCACAAAGGGCCAGGGGCCTCCCTTCCGCTGTCCACCCAGAGCACAGGTGGGGCTGCTCCAGGCTCCTCCACAGGAGAAGGGAACCAGCTGACGGAGCAGGAAGAGCTGGATCGTGGGTTTGCAGGAGGGGCCGCAACCCTAACCCTGCTTCTCGATGAGGCAAGCCCAAGTCTGGAGCCCCGTGTGGGTACAAGGGGGGTCTTGCTGTGCAGGGCCACCAGACCAGGCTGGATAGTTCTAGTTGCACACACGGAGGGACGTCTGGGGCTTCTTTTGATGGTGGGCGGGTCCTTGAGGGAAGGAGGGGCTACAGTGAAAAAGGCCAGAGCCCTTCCCTTGCAGGGCTGCCTGCATCTGCCCCTGGGTGAGTCTGCTGCCTTCACGGCGGCCCAGCCCTCCCAGCGAGTTCGGCCTCATGGAGTCTTGGGGTCATGGTGACGTACTCAGAATGCAGAGGGACACTGGCCTGACACTGGGCCCCTTGACCCTCAACATCATGCTGCACAGCACCAGCTTCTGTGGGTCTGGGCGTCACCTTGTCCAGGATCATTACAAAGGGGAACAGCTAGGACTGTCGTCTGTGGAACCCCCTCCCCCCAGGCAGCTGCTGCCCTTGGGACTGCCCAGGCTGGCTCTAGAGGCTCCCCTCTGCTCTCTGTGGTCAGGCTGGGCTGGGGCTCAGGTGCCCCCTGCTGGTCAGTTCAGTGATAGCAGGGCAGAAAATAACCCTTTGTTTTCTTTTGTGGGTAGGGGGGAGGTTCATGCTGACTTATTGTATTTTCTAATTTAAAAGTAATTAATGGGCATTATAAAATACTAGAAAATGAGAAATGATAAGATACCGTTATTATTTTGATGTATATTCTTCCTAGTAGCTTTCTCCCTTGGCCTTAGAATGATTTTCAAATATGTAGCTTTCCTCTTCTTCCAAGGCCTTCTACCTAAGGACAGATGTTGACAGCTTCAGTCTGTGACTGTAAGACACGTTCCTGGGAACAGTCCACAGAAAGTGGGTGAGATATAGAGGGGCCCTGGGCAGCCACTGGTTCCCTGGGCTTGATATCCCCAGGAGGGGGAGGTGGTCGGTCTGACATCTGCGCAAGGTCCACTCTGCTGTCCCCTCCTGAATGGATGCACAGCTGGGCTGAGAGTCCTGTGTGCCTTGCTGCCTTAGTGTGCTGCATAGTGGCACTGAGCTACTGTCCCCAAATCTCTACTGCCCTGCCTCCTCCTCTTCCTTACCCCTGTGTCCCCCGCCCCCAGACAGAGGCCAGGCCCTCCCCGGCGTAGCCTCAGTCTTCACACCTGCCTTGGCAGCAGCAGGAGGCAGCTGGCACAGGCCCAGGCTCTGGGAGTGTCTGTCACCAGGGCTCTGGAGGATGCCTGTCTCTGGCAGAGGGGCCTTGTTTCCTTAGAGGTGGGCTGAGGCTGCTGCTGATGGGGTGAGCCTCTTTCTGTTGGTCTGCAGTATGCTGCTCCGGGGCTTCCCTGGCCAGCCAGGCTGTGGCTGGTGCCTGGCCCGGGTCTGTCAGGGAGTGATTAATGAGGTGGACCTTAGCCTTGTGCTCTTGTTCAGCTTGCTTTCTGGTGCCAGGGAGTTTCATCTGAGGAATTTATGTGGCCAATTAACTCTGCGCTTGAGGCAGCTGACGGCGGGGATGTAGCATTTGTGGAAGCCTAGGTTGGAATTCAGACCTGGGTGCTTCTGCTCAGTGGTGGGGCAGCAATGTGCCAAGTGTCACCTGGGGAACTGGGCTCAGAGAACTCCACCAGGGCCCCAGGTTGTTGCGGACTCTGGGTTCTGTCTGGGTTCTGTGTTTCAAGGCAAAATTTAAAAACGCTCTGGCCACCAGAGGCCACGGTCCCACTCGCCCTGCTGCCAGCATGCCTACCCGACTTCCCTGGGTGTCCCCCGGTGGGTGCCCCGGTCCAGCCTGCGTCTGTTCCAGAGCACATGTGCGTCTGGTCTCACAGGCACATCCTTCCCCACTGGCCAGAGCCATGTGGCCTGAGCAGTCCTCTCTTTCTCAACACTCTTCAACATGAGGTTCTGGGGTCTAGCTGGGTGATGGCCTTTCATGGCTGCTGTGGGCCATGAGGAGAAGGACTTTTCTCCAGATGGGAGTGCTGGAGAATTGTCGCCAAAAATCCAGAGAAAAGAAATGGACAAGAGAATTCATGCTTTTCTTGTGACCAATCAAGAAGCTTTTGTGGAAGTTGGGACCAAGGACCATTTGGGTTTTCACACACTGAGGTATGTGCCCCACGGACCCAGGATGAAAGGCCAGGCCAGGTTCCCCCAGACAGCAGGCTCAGGTCCTGACGGGCAGACGGACAAGGCCGACAGGGCTGTAGCTGTGCTTGCCTGGGGACTTTCGTGGTGAGGTTGGTAGAATATTCAGTTTACTCTAAAGTGTATCTTCCACTTGCTTCTACCTTGTGGAGCAGGGTTGATGGTCTCTGTCTCCGTGTCAACATGTTCGGATGCTGGCCCACTCTCAGTGGTCTTAAACGTCAGGGGGCGTCCGTAGGCCTGGTGTGAAGTGGGCACAGCACAAGTTCTGACTGCATGGGTGAGGGGGTGGGGCAGGGCCCTGTGTTTCGGGGGCACCCACACTTTGTGTCCTGGCTCCACTGTCCTGGCTCACCTCCCCTCACAGGTGTGTTTGAAGTTGAGCAGAGCCACCAAGCTGACACCCTGCTTCACGGTGACCACTGCTAAGGGCAGGTCAGCATGGGGTAGGTCTGCTGTTCTGGTTCACGGTGGCTTCACAGATGGCAGGGCAATGACCAGCCAAGAGGCCTGGCTGGAGAGCCGACTGGGTCCAGCAGAGCCACCTCTTGCTGTTCCTGCCATCCCTGCAGTCACTGCAGTCCCCAGAGAGCCAGCCAAGGCTTGGCCTATGTTGAGCTCCAGACTCTTCCGTCTCCACCCTGAGTGGAGCTCTGTGCGGGGGAGGGCAGGGTGTCGGAGGCCCCAGGGCAGATAAGGGTTTGGACCTTGAGAGGCTTTGACCTATTTGCTGAGGCCAGGGAGGTCTCTATTCTGGCCCAGACTGCACCAGAGAGCTCTGTGGGAGTTATGGTCCCAGGAATGTGGTGGTGGACACGGAGGTGCAGTGGTGGGAGATCCCCGGGTGCAGGGCCCCGCCGTTACTCTTTGGCCTTAGTTAGGGAGGCCCCCATTGTCAGGAAAGGGCAGAGGTCAGTGTGATGCTTGTGGCTGCAGGTGGTACAGTCAGAAAGGGCTGCCACTTCAGGACAAGACATGGGACTGGGAGAGGCTGTGTCCCCGAACACGCCCCAGCTTTTGCTCTGCCCAGGCTCTTGCCTCGGGAGACCGTCTAGGGCTGGGGACCGCCTGGTGTGGAGGCCACTGTCCAGTGGAGTGTGGCAGACACTTTCCTTTCCCCAGCCCTGCCCACCAGGTGGCTCTGGCCTTTCCCAGGACAGGTCAAGGTGGTAGGTCTCACCATTGCATCTGTTGTGGTGAGGTGTTGCTACTGGGCAGAGGGCTGTGGCCCAGTGTGATGCACTCTATCAGGAGGACACAGGAAGGAGATGCGGCAGAGGGAATGTTCCCTAAAGGCGACAGAGTGGATGTGGGGCATCCCTGGGCCTCGGACCAGCAATGGAGTGAGGTCCTGCCATTATCTGTGGGTGACAGTGACCTGGGCAAAATCTAGAGGCAAGAGTTCCCTTATGCATTCTGTTGCACACACCTTGATGCTTGTGTGAGGTTGATTTTCATCCAAGATTCGGCCTGGACCTGGTAGAACTTGGTCCCACTGTCTGAGACCAACCTTTTCTCAGGTGCTCACAAGCATTTGGTGGGGTTGAAGAAGTCTCTGCCCATGTATGGGAGGCAGAGGCCAGGATCGCTGAGCTGACATTTGTAAAGGGTGTGGAGACTTTAGATGAGATGTCAGAGAGCGCTTCAAAGGAAAAATAAATGTCAGTGCTGAGTGGGAACCTGTCTGTGATGGATGGAACTCCAGCTGGGCTGGAGGGAGACCAGGTGGCCCCAGGCCTTGGCTCTCCTTGCCAGGCCCCTGCGTAAGCAGCTTCCTGCACCCCTGAGGGCACCAGCCTTGGGTCTCTCCAGGGATGGACATATTAAAGGGGCAGGCTTCCTAGTGCTCCTGTCCTGCTGGAGTCTGAGCTCTGCAGCATGGGGCTGGGGCCACAGTGTCCTAGGGTATTAGTGTTGGGTCGGGTGTGGTTGGGGGCTGCAGGTCCCTCCGGACCCCATCTTCTCTTGCACCTCCCAGTTCAGTGAACAAAGTGCCTCTGTGATTCAGATGCCACCAAGGCCTCTGTGACTCTGTCTAATGAGTCCTACTATCAGGGAAGGTAGCAGGCCCAGGCAGCACAAGTGAATGCCGATACCCAGAGGGAAGAATGTGGCCCACATTGCTCTTGGAAACAGCTCCTCTGAGTCCTCCCTTCCTGCAGTCTCCTGGCAGCTGAAAGGAGCCAGGTGCACAGCTTCATGATTAAATATAACAAGCTTTATGGTGTGGCTGAGCAGGTGGGGCCACGGCTCTTAAAGATTTAGTGGGTAACATCTCATTAACTCTCCACTGATTCATTTTATCCTTTACTAAAAAATTAGGTTTGTTTATCTTCTTACACAAACTAGCCCCTCAGGTTATTGTCATTCGGGCAAGAGGTGGTGACTCTGAAGCCTCAGATGCCCTTAGGTAGTAGCACTGGGCATGTGGCAGATGAGGACAGATGCCTGTTCTGTCTCTTGATGGTTCTGGCCTGGGGCTCCCAGGGACCCACTTATCCAGGTCCCTGGTGTCCATCTGGTGAGAAAAGTAGTTTAGAATGTGTTTGTGGACAGGGAGAAAGGTATGTTATGGCTTAATAGAACAAGGATATTTTATATATTTTTATTTGTAGATGGACACAATACCTTTTTTAATAAATTTATTTTTATGTGGTACTGAGGATTGAACCCAGTGCTCATACATACTAGGTGTGCACTCTACCACTGAGCTATAACCCCAGCCCAACAAAAGACATTTTTAAAGAGAGATTTATTTCTTTGAAAAGACATCTGTCTGCTTTGTTTCTAGATCAAAGGCTTTGAAGTTTTAAGATTTTCTTTCTTTTTCAGTTTTTAAAATCTGTTCTTTTTAGGTATACATGACAGAGAGTGAATTTTGACATACTGTACATCCTTGAGTCTAACTTATTCTCATTAGGATCCATCCTGTGGCTGTACACGACGTGGAGTCTCATGGTTGTGTATCCGTATATGAACACAGGGACGTGATGTCCCTCTCATTCCACTGTCTTCCCATTCCCATCCCTTCCCTTCATTCTCCCTTTCTGATCCACCCACCCCTTATTGTGTGTTCACATCTACACATCAGAACATTCAGCCTCTGGTGTGGGATTGACTGATTCCGCTTACCTGATCGTTTCCAGTCCCTTCTGTTCACTGGCCAATGCCATGATCTTATTCTTAGAGCCGAGCTCGAGTTTCCCAGGTGGCCTCATTTAGAGGTGCTCAGATGAGTTTTGGGGTTCCACAGGACCTATTCTAACACCTGGTTTAGGGGAACCACTGAAGCTCAGAAGCCAGGCAGCACTGGGGCCTGCGGCATCAGAAAGAATGGTCAAGGACCTTATTCTTGTTTCTGGAAGCAGATGGGGCAGGACTTCCCACGGTGTGTTTCCAGCTCCTCCCTGAGACCCCCACCCAGCTGTTCTTCACGCCTCCACCCACTGGCCATCTCTGCAGGGTCATCTCTTGTGCTCGACACCCTGGTCGGAGGTGGTCATCACACCCGCCAGATAGCTCCACAGCGACTCCTGGACTAGGGTCTGACCAAACAACTGGGCACCCAAGCCTGGCCAGGTTGGCACGTGAGATTCTTCGTCAGAGCAGCCAGCCAGATGCCTAGGTCTGCTAGGAGTGCTGACACCTGACTGCCAGAGACAGGATGCCCTGTGTCCTTGGTCTCTTACCACCTGGTGGCACCCTCTGCAGGCTGCAGCCCTCAGGTTGGGTATCTCCTCACATCCAGCACCGCGCTGGCTGGTGTGCCTGTGTGCGTCCATTCGGCACAGGCACACATTAAGACCTTTTCCTCCTACAGCGTGGACATTGTCTGTTTTCACACCATCAGGGTTTGCTCAGCTACTCTGAGCTCATGAGTGATGACAGTTGACTTCATGAGAATAGAACGTCGACAGGCAGGTTTCTGAAATGCCGTCTTGCTTGGCTCCTTGACTGGATTCCAGTACAACTGAGGGAATCGATGCAGCTTCTCGTGTGACCATTGCTTTTCTTCCAGTTGGGCTGCGGCTTAACACAGCTGAGAGAAGAGTGTGCCCACCATGAGCAGGATGGGTAGCATGTTCACGTGCTGCCTCAGGCCTGTGTGTCACAGAACACACCTGGGTTGTGGGAAGTATCTGTTTGCCCGGTCCTGAGATCACTGGCATGCAGTGAGCAGGTGTGGGCTGTGTGGTCCGGGGCTGTGATCCAGTGGCTGCCTCCCAGCTCAAGACAGCGCACTCCTGCACCTCTTCTGCCTCATCCTTACCTGTGAAGTGCAAATAAGTTGAGGACGGCACAAAGCTATACAGGTGGGCCTTGTAGAACCCAGGCCATGTTAGCTATTTTAGGACTCAGTTCCAGTTTCAGCACGGCCTCTGGTCTGAAGTGAGGGGCCAGGGGCTGATTTCTAAGGTATCTTCTACTTAGGAATGTCCTGGTTTTATTGAGTGCTTGTGAGAAGTGCAGTTTGGGATATGTTAGATGATTGATGGACAGTGAGGGATCATCAGAAATCCAACGCATGTTCCAAGGGCTCTCTTGTTCCCATAGCTCTGATGAGGCCCCAAGATCACACAGGTGCCCCCATGGTACGTGGCCCATGTTGTTTGCCAAGGGGTAGAAAACAGTGGAGCTCCTGAGATTTAGTCCCTACCCCAGGCACCACTTAGACCCTAGCAGCTCTGCCGGGGATGAAGGGTAAGGGTCAGGGCTTCATCTCCACTGGTCACCATTGAGTCACGTACCTGTTTTCCGGAAGATTCAGTCGATCCCGTTCACTCTTGGTTCAAGCCTGTTTCCTTTGATGGCGTCTGCAGACCTACTGGTGTGTGCCTGTAACCCATCATGTGGGAGGCTGAGGTGGGGTGTCACTTGACAGTGGTCAGAACCACCCTGGACAACACAGAAAAACCCTGTCTGACACAAAAGTGGCAGTGCGTGAATTTGCACTTGCGGTCCCCTCCTCACAGTTCAGGTTCCTGTGGTAGAGAGAGGGAATGCCCTGCTGCGTCTGAAGTGACAGGTGGCTTCTGTGCAGGAGCTGGTGGTGTGCCATGTGGTCCTTCAGGCCCCTCTTCTTGCTTCATTTTTGGGGAGCAGTAAGGCGTGATGCAGGGCCCTTGAAGACCTTCTTCTTCTCTGCCTACAGAGTGGTTGGACATCAGATGTACGTAGCCCTGAGCCTGGGCGGGTGGGACCGGAGGCTCGAGGTGACGGAGCCTGAACAGACGTCGGGGCCTTGTCCCCAGCACTGACTCAGGCTGCTGCATGCCTCCCACCACGTCTGTCTTGTGAAGCAGAGGGTCTCTCATTCTCGTTTGTTTTCCTATCTTCCTTTTATTTTGTTTTTATTATAAATTGTGATTGGGGTTGAACTAATCCAGTTTAGATGGATTTTTAACTATTTTTATTTGGACATTACAGGTATGCATAAGAGTGGGCTCACTGTGACACCATCATACATAGATGGCGTATGATTCACTCCACCCCAGTCCTCCTCTTTCCTTCCCCTCCTCCCCCCCACGGTTCCCCTTCCTTTACGCTCTTCCTTCTCTTTATTGTAGATTTTTAAGGAAAGTCAACACATAAAGGTGGGATTCACGGTGGTATATTCACAGACCACGTAGTGAGATTGGCCGACTTCACTGCACATTCCTCCCTTGTCTTATCCCTCTACCTTCCTCCCAGTCCCTGCCTCTACTCACCGTTTTCTATTTCCATGGACTCCCACCTGCCCCTGTCCCCCCGCCCCTTATTTCTGTCTACCTCCATGCGCAGGGGAAGACGGTCAACCCTTGACTTTTCAGTTAGCTGACGTCCTCGGTCCCTTGAGACATGCAGGAGGACGTGTGTGCCTCTGACATGAGAATCCTGCAGCACTCAGAGTTTTCAGCCCCCTTCCCTGTGCACACGGGCAGCTCAGCAAGTCAGTGGTGTGGGAAGCTGTGTCGATGCTACTTGAGTCTCACTTCACTTCTCCCCACACCTGGAGACTTGCTGTCCTCAGAGGTGTGGGTGCTTTTTTTGGGGGGGGGCAGCTTAGCAGCCCTACCTGGGTCTTCGTCCCGAATGCATTCTTCTCGTTGGTCGCAGTGGCGTCAGCTGTGGACCAGCTCCTGAGGAAGAGTCACTAAGCTTGTGAAGATTAATGAATTCTAGCAAAATCGCATTGTGAGACCTTTCTGTAGACTCTTTGAATAGTGGATTTTACTGAAACATTTCTGTGATGAGCCTTTACTGCCAGGGACCAGACCACCTCTTTTGTCACCAGTGGGTCTTAGACCCATATCTGTGGCTCAAGAAGGGGTCTCAGATCTGAGATGAAGGAAGCCGCATACACTTAGGGCTGAGGCACACCTCACCTCAGTCTTCCAAGGCTAATGGTGATGATTCTCCCACAGGTGCTGTTGAATAGGTGGCATGACCAGTGGGTCACTACTTCTAGGTGTGATCATCTTGAACTCTGTCCTGTTCACGTGGGCAGACCCGTGACCCTTGTGGCCACACAGCACGCTGGAGCACTCACCCCTCCTCAGCAGCGCTGCACTTTCATTTCATGGGAACCATAGACTGTTTTGTGTTTCAGAGCAAACATGTTTTTGAGCAAAGAGTACGTTGCACAGCTGTCCTAAAAGCCACTGCTTATCACTCTTCAAGTTTAATCCAAGCCATCTGTCAGATTTCTTTCCTTCCATTGTCTTTGAGGGACATCACAGGAAAGCTACTTCTTGAAATGTCTCATTTGTAGAAACTACAAAAAGAAAAATATGCCAGAAACTAGCTGTTATTTTGTCGACACATTTTGCATAAACAATTCAATGTTATAACTCTATTTAGCATTCAAAAATCCAGTGCTTATTACCTAACTTAAAAATGAATTCTAAATAAGTCTAATACTCATTGGTGTTGCCTCCACATCATCTAGCTGGTTAAATACTTTCCTTTAAGTGTGATTCTGGTAACACTTATCTGGAGACTTAAGAGTAAGCAGTAGTACATGCTGAGTATCACTAATGAATTGCTTATCATTACCATAACAAAGTACCTGAGGCAATCATCCTGTAAAGACAAAAGGTGTATTTTGACTCACAGTTTTAGAGGTTTCAGTCCATGATCCATTGGCTCTGTTGCCAGGCAGCACATCACGGTAGAAGTACATGAAGGGGTCTGGGTCCACCCATTCCAGGACATGCTGCAGTGACCTAAGGACCTCCCCCTGGATCTCACCACCTGCCAGGAGCACTACTGGTAGGGGACCAGTCCTTCAGCACCCAGCTTTTGGTGGGTGTTCCAGATCCAAGCTACAGCAACAGATATAAATGGTCTACTTTGTTTGAAGCCCAAAGTAAAGATGAGAGCCACTCAGGCTTAGGCGGAGCACTGTCCTTCCAGAATGTCCTTGAACTCTGGCTCAGAGATGGTCACACCTCCCACAGGCCGGCCTGAGCAAGACACCTTGGCATGCACACTTTTCAAGAGACTCAGGGGCCACCACGTGGTGGGTTTCTTTTCTGGGAACCCCATTTGGATCACAGTGAGGGCCTGGTTTCTATGGTTTACGTTCATGACGGCTTGGATCTTTAGAAAGGAAGGAAAGGGAACTCAGGAAACGTGCACATGTGTGTCCGGTGGTCGTGCCCTGTTTGGCCACCCCTTGTTTTCAGAATGCAGCTTCTAACTAAACGCATAGGCAAGCTTTAAACACGCTGATCTGCTTAGCTTGTGATGAAGGGGAAGGAACATGTGCTGGCTCCTCTGCTTGATGTAGTCCTGATTGACCCCTGCCCCAGAAAAGGGCCAGATGGGTCTACACTCCCAGAGGGAGAAGGTGCAAGGTGACCTTGGTAAGCCAGACCCTGGAGACCGGGGTGTCCTGGGAGCTGAGTAGGAAGCACAGGGTATCTTTTTCCTGACGACAGTCTCTCGTCTTTGCTGCTGCTTCAGGTGGTGGGTGCTCTGAGTCCTAGGGGGACACCATCTCACTGTCCCTGTGGGAAAGGAAACCTGACAGAAGGGCCGGGGCAAGGGAGTGCTTTCCCAGTTCTTGGCTAGCTCACGAGTGTTTTGGCACGAGCATGGCAGAAGTTCATCCTCACAGGGCTTATTCTCATGTAGGTTGGAGCGGATGTGTCAGCCAAGTTGTGTGCAGAAGAGCTTAACAGTTAACCACGTGGCTGGCCCTCAGCCTGTGCTTGTGCAGAAGCAGAGGGGACAGAACTGACACCTTCCTGTCCAGCTCTAGTGCAAGGTGGACTCTGTCTCTGCTCGGGGCCCGGAAGGCCTTCTCTTTGGGTGTAGCCTTTGAGTTGAATCTGCTGCCTGCTTCGGCTTGGAGACAGTGTGACCAGCCTTCTTCATTAGAACGTTACAAGAGCACAGAGGCCCCTCCGTGGTGAGCACTGCAAAGTGGGCTCTCTGTTGGATCCAGTACTCAAGACACGCATTTTTTTGGTTCTGGGTAGCAGATCTGTGCTGACTGGCCTCTTGGTAGAAGTGGGAAGCGGTGCCCTAGACAGGTCTGCCTCAGTTCCTTCTGAGGGGTGCTGGAAGACAAGCACAGGCTGCTCTGACTCTCCGCACTGACTCGATGTTGGTGAGCCCGTGCCTTCAGTGCCGGAGGGCTCCCAGCAGACAGGGGCCAGTAGCTCTGTGAACAGTGGCTAAGGCTGTGAAGGGATGCGTGGCAGTTGGGATGTGTAATGCTGCAGACTGCCATTTCCTATAATGGTGTTTCTTGGCCAAAGGTGCTTTTTTGTTTCAAAAATCATGATTTTCACCTTTGTGGGGACCTCTCAGCGTAATTTCAGAAAGGTGGTCCAACACGTGGAAGACTTTGTGTCACTGTGAGCAAAGGACCCAACAAGAACAACCTGAAGGAGGAAAAGTTATTCTGGCTCATGGTTTCTCAAGTTCAGTCCATGGCGGCCACCCCCACATCCCTGGGCTCCAGGTGAGGCAGAGTGTCATGGCAGAAGGCTGAGGATGAAGAAAGCACTCAGAACATGCCATCAGGAAACAGACAGAGCTGCACTCACCAAAGACAAAATCTAAACCCCAAAGGCACACTCTCAGGGACCCAACCCCCATCCACACCCACCCTGCTAAGTCACCACCCACGTACCCATATCAGTGGCCCCGACAGGTGGCCCAGACAGGCCCATGGTGCCAGGCATCCCCGGGCATATCCTCAAGCCCAGTGTTCCCATGCACAGTGCCACAGAGCCTGCAGAAGGGTGGGGACCTCAGAGACCAAAGCTGGGTACAGAGGAAGTGACAAGGATGTGAGCTGAGACCCACATCCACTGTAGCAACTGATGGGAAAGATCACGATTGTTCAATGACCCATAAATGTGTTGTGAAAGCATCAAGAGCTCTTTAATTTACAAAGACGTCATCCCCTTACTGTCACTTATATGTATATAGGGAATGAAGAGCAGCAAGACTGACATTGATTTAGTGCATTGAGACTGAGCACTGGGATCTCAGGAGTGAGGGCTCAGTGTGGCTGGTCCCTCTCTTGGTCAGTCTTGAGAGCAGTGTCTTCTCCTGCCTTCCTGCTGTGGTTAGCTTCCAGCGTTCTGTCCTTCCACCTGGTGACATGCCCTCCTTCGCTGTGTGGCTGAGTTGCCTTCACTGAGCTCCTGGGGCTGCACTTCTTGGGTGCCTGTGCTGTGTCTCTTCTGTAACCCTGGGGCCTTCAGTTCGACTTTCACTATAACCCCAGCACTTGCTGTTCCTTGCTGCACTTGGTCTTATGTCATCTGTTTCTGTGGATTGTCTGTAGCTCATCTCTGGCCGGCGAGGGGCAATGTGTCTCTTGCTGTACGTGTGTGGGTTGGAGAGCCGACCTGCCTGGTGACCCACAGGGTTACCTGTCCTGAGCACAGTGGCGTGTAGACTGGAGAGCTGGCAACAGGCTTTCTACCTCATGCCGATGCTTGGTTAATACACTGAGGTGAAGGGATTTGGACTGTTGTTGGGGCTGGTGGTGTGTAAGTGGACTTGGTAACTCATCAGGCAGCATGCATGTTGGACTGGCAAAATGAGGGCTGCTTGATGGGTTTGTGTCATCCACAGCTGTTGTCCCACCTGGCTGATGATGAGCAAGGCCAGATTTGGAGGGACCCGGAAGGACTCAAGGTAGACTTCAAAACAAGACTTTCTTTGATATGTGTCTGGAGGTCTCTGGAGCCTTTATGCATAGGCTTACCTTCCAGAGGCCACAGGGAAGGAGATAGGGTGTACAGTGGCTGTCCTTGGTGCTGTCATCCAAGGTGGAAGCACCCAGCAGGCTGCCTCGGGATGCAGAGCCTTGAGCCAGGGCAAGCACAGGGTGTTGCAAATTCTACAGGAGCAGGGTCTTGAACAATGAGCGACTATTTAGCCTCTTGGGTTGATGCTCTCATTGAAGATCCTGAGGCAACTTTTAACACTTCTCTGAAGTCATTTCTTAGGGACATCACCCTGATTTGTTTAAATTTTCCTCAAGAGCCCTTGACCTAGGGTTCTACAGCATCAGAGTCACTCAGCAGGGAACGGGGTGGAGGAGAAATGAGCCGTGGCTGGGGGTCTTGGGTGAGGAGTCTCTACTTGTGTGTGGGATACTAATGAGTCACTGCTGGGGAGTCCCGAGAAGTAATTCCAGTTTGGGACACATGGCACATAGTTTGTACCTGCAGAAGACCCACATTCTGAACCCTTTATGTCTGTCCAAAACTGTCTGGACAAACTGCCTGGGAGCTTCTTGAAAAGTGGATTCTCTGGCCACACTTCAGAACCGACTCGAGTCTTCTGGAGGCAGAACCCAGGACGTGCCTTTCAAAGTCCTGGGTGAGTCCCAAGGTACACCTGGGACTGAGGACACTGGAGGCTTGGAGAGACTCCTGCCAGCCCTGGTGCACAGCCAGCTGGTCCTTTGCCAGCAAAAGCAGGAGGGCTTCTCAGAGTCCCCTCCGCTCATCCATCAGATTTCCAGCACTTCCCCACGAGGCTGTTAGGTCGCGGTGTGGTGGGTAGACGGCGAACGTGAATCTGGGGTCCCGAGGCAGAAGGTACAGTTTATGGCAATGCAGGAGGTCAGGGAGTCACCTGGCTCTGTCTTCGCCACACCGTTCGGCTCCTGTTAAATAGAATTACGACAGGAGCAGCCCCGTTAATTTCATGGTGTGCTTTTAGCCCAGTGGAGAGATTTCCCTCTTGCCCTGCGCCTGTGCGTGACTGATGACGTTTTCCTTCCAACAAGCTGGTTCAGTCAGTTAATGTGATGGACTTGTGAGGATGGAAACCACCCTGAGAAGCTGTGGTTGGAGGCTGCCCCTCCTCCTGACACAACTCAAAGAGTTGACCGTAAGGAGCTGACATGGTGAGAGGGCAGCTCAGTGTGGACAGGTCAGATTTAGGCCGCAGCGGAGAGGCTCTGCGGGCTGTCGCAGCAGGCTGCCTTCCCTGTACTCCCAGTGCCTGAGCCGGCCCATTCTTAATGGGAATTCTCAGCGGGCGGCTCTGATGTGTTACTCACAGCTGAGCCCACAGTGTGCCTGAGTCTGCTGCAGCTCTGGGTCTCACAGACACGATTACCGTAGTGAAATCTGGTCTGGGAGGATGTGCGGGGCTCTGTTTTGAGGCGGTGTCTGTCCTCTGTGGTGAGAGGAAAGCAGTTGTTAACCACTGGGCTTGCTGCCAGCCAGCACTGCAAGCCGGGGGCTCCACATGTCCTTGCCGATGAGCACTCCCATGGCAGCTCCTTGGTCTTACTGCAGGCCTGCTGTGGCAGTCCCTGCTCCCGTGCTGTCAGTTCACTCTGTGTCTCGGGCGTGGCTTCACCTCGAGCCCGGCCTCCAGTGGCTTGGATTAAGCACTGCTCCCTAGGGCCCAGACGCCCTTGGCCTTCTGCGTCCCACGGGCTTTTCTGGACCATGCTTCCCCCTGCGTGAACCAGGATTGCCTGGGTGGGCCTAGCCTCAGCGCTTGAAGGAGCCCGGTTGAGAGATCCAGATGCCCTGAGCTGTGTGATGACACGCGGCGTCCTAGCAACCCACAGGATGGGCAGTTCCCAAGTTTCGGAGACTGCAGCTCATAGAGTTCATGAGTCACCTTGGCTCTGAGTCTGCAACTTATCTGGGGCCTGACTTAAGTGCCCCTTGAGGTTGCCATGGTGACCGCCTTGAGAGCTCTGGAGCCTTCTGTGCCTGGGCAGTGTCAGCCCCAGGCCCCGGTGGACGGCCACTGCGGCCTGGCTGGGAGGAGGGGTTTTCAGTTAGGCAGGGTGCGGTCAGGTCCTTTCTCCACGTAGAGGTGGCGCCTTGTCACTGCCTGCGTCAGGTGAATCACGCAGTGTTATGGAGCCGCTTCAGAAAACACCCTGAGTCCGAATTCAAATCAAAGAGAGCTTTAGTCACCTGGCCAGGGACTGTCACCCACCCGGAGACACTGAAGCTCCGTGCGAGAAGAGCCACTTCCTGGCCTGTGTCTTGGGAATTCAAGGACGAAAACCACAACTCGGGCACTTTCCTTAGCATCGTGCAAGCAAGCCGATCGTAGAGGCTGAGACAGCAGTGAGCGGGGCAGCTCAGATGTCACATCTTGGGTTGAAGCAGGTGTTAGACAGCCATATCCTGGGTTCGAGCAGACGGTTAGCGGGGTGAGAATCTACTTCAAAGTCTAGTCACCAAGACCACCATATCCTGGGTCGAGCACATTTTGTGTGGTACAAAGTTCAGAAGACTGTGTGTGTGTGTGTGTATACATATATACATATATATACACACACACATATACACAACACACACACACACACACACACACACACACACACACATATATATATATATATTTGATTTTAGCAGAAAATAGCTTTCATTTCAGTTTCTCAGAAACGGCTCTTGTAACATTTTGTTTTTAATAGAAGGCAGTAAAATGGAGTTTCAGGCCTGCCTATCTTGCTTTATAATTGTCTTATCTCACTTATCAATATCTTATGTCTATAATCTCTCTCTATTTTTTTACTAATCTATAACCTATAACTTACACTTTTTTGATCGTATCTATCAGTCCACACCACAACAGCAGGAAACCTGTTTCTGCCCAGAGGGGAACACTCCCTTTCCTCTCAGCCCTGCAATTCACTACAAGAAGGTACAAAGGATCACTTTTGATTCTGAACAAAACTTCAGTTTAAAATTCTTCGTTCTTGCTAAAGATTTTCTCATAGGTCTTTAATCAGCTGCATTCTCTAGACTGAACTTAGAAACTGAGGTTTGCTTCTGCTAAAGGGAATCGTGCTGAGGAAGATGGAGTGATGCCCGCCAGAGCTGTGTGCTGATTACTGACGTGCGTGTCCTTGTCCCCACCAAGTCTGCACACGTGTTACCTCATTGCGTCCTTGGGGCCCTGACAACATGTGTCTGCTGCCCCAGGTTACAGGGAGCAGACTGAGTTTGGCAGCTTGGCTGTTTTGGGGTGCACAGTGGGTAGATGTGGGCATGTGGCCTGCGAGCTGCCTTTCAGGAGTTGGGACCTTTGAGATGGGTCCTACTTGTGATGGGCAGGCCTCATGAGGCACATGGCTGCCCGTGGATGGGGTGGACTCTTGGTACCTGAGGCTCTTGGCTTCCTGTAAAGAGTGCTTTGAGTAGGGGGTGACAGGTTGGCCTGATACTGTTCTCCGGCGAGCAGCCTCTGGCAGGCAGGAGAATGACTCTCAGGACCAGCAGGGGCAGGGAGATGGCTTTCTCACACCTTCCCCGGGTGCAGCTGATGATGCTCGTGGTCCTGCTACAGCCTTGATGCCTGGCAGGGAGCCGCGGGTGCTTTGAGGTCAGGCAGGGACTTGAGGAGACATGGGGCCTGGCACCTCTGTCCTGCCCTTGCAGGTGTGGGCAGTAGCTGTCATGATGGCCATCATCATGTTTGATGGCCCATGTCTCAGATGCAGAGCTCTTGGAGTCTTGCTGAGATCCTGGATCCTGTGACCCTCCCATGAGGGACACCATCATCTACTAGTCAGAAGGGAGACGTAGACTAGATGTTTAATGATAATGAGCTGCTAAAGTAAATGTAGGAATTTTTATTAACAGACAATATAAACGAGGACTGGTCTTCAGACCCTAAAATGCCACTTGTTTGGGATGGTATTCAGAGTTACGACTTAGAGGTTCCCAGCATTCCTGGCGACCCCGACCCTGGACATCACCTATCCCTGGTCAGGACATAGCAAAGCTCCCCTCACACATTACTGTAGACCCAGAACCCAGACCTGCACTGCTCTTGCCTGTACACTTGGCTCACGCATGCTGCATAGTTGTCATTGGGTAAAAATGGTCTCCCACCTAAAGTAGGCGAATTTTAAAAGATCAAATGAGCAATCTGTTTCGTTTAGATTCTACCAGAAGAGATCACAAGTGTCCTGTACGGAAAGTGCATCTTCAGTTCTCCACGGGGTAGCGGGCCGGGAACTCATCTCCATGGAGAAACCCCGCTCTGGGTGGGGAACACAATGCCCAGGTCAGCACGCTCTGCAGAACTGCTTATGACTGCACGGGAGAAGGACGATGGACGTCAGGGGCAGGAGACAGGGAGAAGAGCTGTGCTCCAGCCCAGGGAGGTGGGTCTTGGAGGGCAGGCACTGGGTCTGTGCGGGTTTTGAGTGTGTTCTGTGTGGAAACCAAGGTGAGGTCGGGGCTCTTCCTGGAGCCAGCTCTGGAGCAGCCAGATCTGCATGAATGCCACCACAAAGTGCTTGCACTCACGTCCTCGTCCTGTGGATCACTGGGTTCTCATCCAGACTGTTTTGCAGGCCTGCTGACCCTGCAGCGAGGCCATTGTCACGTGGCCTCTGCTGTGTCTCTGTTCTTTTGTTAAAGGCACAGTCTTCCCATTCAGGGTCCCCCAGGTCCTGGGAGAGCTCTTTTTGAGACCCTTAACTGCTGGCAACTGCAGAGACCCCATGTGCGAATAAGGCCACCCTGAGGTGGTGTGGATCCGAGCACTGCCCAGCCAACAGGGCTCTCTACTGTCTTGGAGCTTAAGGCCAGTGACACAGTGTCCTTCTCTGCTTGATGTTTGAGAACACTGAAGCCAGAGCTGCCGGCCCTGCTGCAGCCTTGGGTGGGACCAACTGGGAGCTGTGTCCTGGTGACCAGGCTTGGAGAAGGGTCAGGCAGTGGGGTGGCTTCCCGGAGGTGGCGCACCGTCCGTCTGGAACACCTCTGGGTTTCAGAGGTGACTCTGCCTGGCCACCTGGCCACCTTCCTCACAGGAGGAAGCCTCAGAGGGAACTGCAGGTCCACTCAGGAGGTCCCTCTGCCCTCTCCCTTCCAGAAGGGGATTGTCTGAAGTCACCTGGCAGATGGGACAGGATGAGCTGTGGCCTGGGTGCTGGCATCTCTGTTTCCGTCCTGTCTGCCTTTGACGCTCCACCCTCAGGACGACGGTGGCTCTCAGGGAGAAGGGCCAGACCTTGGAAAGCAGGTGCATGAATTTGCTCCAAGGACGCTGACTTTCCTTTTCCTCTTTAAGAGTAGATTTTTTTTTTTTTTTTGTCAACGCATTTTTCTTGACTCTTACTTGGGTTCTTAACACAGAATTCACAGGGTCTTAGGGCACCTATGGGACATGTCTTGCTCACTGTGTGTGGGAATCACAATGAAATGTCTTCTTCTGGGTCCTATGAAAACTGGGTTAGATCGTGTCTGAAGCACTTAGCTTAGGATCTGACCTGGGATGATAGCTTTTCAAGGTGTCTTTTTAAATTAAAGAGCATAAGCCCAGCAGCTTAGGAGGCTGAGTAGGAGGATCTCAAGTTCGAGGCCAGCCTTAGCAATTTAGTGAGGCCTAAGCAATTTGGGCCCTGTGTCAAAAAATAAAAAGGACTGGGAATGTGGCTCAGTGGTTAAGTGCCCCTGGGTTCAATTCCCAGTCCAGATAAATAAATAAATAAATAAATTTAGAAGAATACAGTGATTACTAGAATGGGTAGCAAATGTGGAGACTAACTTCTTGTCATTTAAAGCATGCTCACAGTACTGTGTTTCAAGCTCTGTTCAGCATTGGAAGGAAAGGGTAAGCAGCTGCAGATATTACTGGGGTGAGTCCAGTGTTCATGGAAGCAGTTCTTCTTATCAAACATAGGATGACCTTTAATCAGAATTTGAAATTCGGACCCTGGAAATCTCCCACTATGGCTTAGTTATGGCCATGGCCAAATGACAAAGGGTCTGTTATGGAGTATGTGAGAACGACAGACCATCATGTTCAATGAGCCAAACTGAAAGGGTAAAAAGGTTTTAAGGAGCCAGCCAGGCAAGTGATGGGGAGCAGGCTCGTGCCTCACAGAACTCTCCGCCCTTGAATTTTGGAAGTACAGAGTTTATAAAGGCAAGCACCACAAGGACCGTTGAGCCAGAAGGAGGTCAGAAAGGACCTTCTTGAGACAGACATTTTGATGATGTTTTGAGAATTGTTTTGATTATACATTTTAGGGTCATTCTTATTCTACATCAAGGCCATCCTCGGGGATACAGGAAGGTCCTACGTACTGTCCACATAGATACAGCTGTCACAGGCTGAATGGAGTCAGATCAGAACAAAATGGTGTTACTGTGGTTCTCTGACATTTCAGTTATTGCCGTGGTCAAATCACAAAGGCCACCGTGTGTTCAAGTGTACCTCTGCAAGCAGGAAACCTCTTACTTATAAAATACAGTTTACCTTTTCTGTGAGCCCAGTGCATTACCCCATTTTATTAATTTATTCCTGGTACACTGAGTAACAAGCACTGGTTTTAGAGATGCTCTTGAATGCCTCCTCTGTGCAGATGGAAGGCACCAGCACTGCCTTTGCCTCTGCTCTTCCCACAGGGAGGGTGGCTGCCTCTGAGATGCACCTGTGACTGTCCCTTCTTCCTCTGGTGAAATTCCCCCACGCAGGAAGCTGTTCTAATCTGCTCTCAGGAAGATTTGGCCTAGGAAGGGGAGAATTATGATTCATTCTTTGGGTTGATTAAGATTAAAGTATGCATAATGTTCTCATTGATTTATTCACGACTTTATTAACATTTCGTGCTGCTTCTGGTGGTGTCTGCCTTCAAGACCAAAGAAACGCAGGGCCTGCTTTGGCTGTGTGTTTCATTTCAGCCCCAGGGTTTCTTTCCAACACCAAAGGCCACCAGATGTCTTGCCTGCCCCTGGGGGCCTGCCTCACCTCTCTAGCTGTGGCCTGCTGCTCTCCTATTTTGCCTTCTGAGAACGAGGAGGAGCTTGGAGGGATACGTACAGACTCCCTCCCCTTCCTCAGCCTGACTCGCTCAGCACGACAGAAGTCCCCTTGCTCTTCCTTTCTGTGGATTCTGAGTGGACATTGGCAACTGCCCCATTGGTAGAGTGTGCTTCAGACAGGGTGCCCTGCTGTGTCAAGGGGATGGATGGTTCCAGATCAGGCTGGGGTCGCATCTGTCGGGTGGCTCCTGGCTTTTGATCTTAGTCTTGCAGGCTGGCCCTGAGGCCAGGGCTGGGTCCCCCTCCGCAGGTGGGCTGCCTTTGGTCTCCTCGGTTCTCATGGGAGGTCCCTGTACCTTGTTTCATTTGAACAGCCAGAGCCCCCTGCAGAGACGCTCCTCTTACGATGTTCTCCCTACCCATGGCTGAAAGAGGTCAGGTAATCTGCCAGAAGTCTGGTGGCCACTTCTGAAGCTCTGTTGTTCAGGCTCTGGTGACAGCTGGCGAAAACAGAACTGACCAAACACAACCCCACACCAAGAACGTCTTCCTGAACCCCCAAAGCCATTCAGGAAGAAGCCGGCCGTTTAAAAGCAGGATGGGGGATGAGGAATGACTTTTCAAAGATGTGTGAACAGGGAAGGACACAGGGCTCAGGAGACTGTCAGAGCCACATTCCAGTGAAAGGCCCTGCAGGATTCCAGATCCCAGGGAGATGGATGCTCAGAGGCCGCCCTAAACCTGTGTCCACCAGGCTCTAGGGGAGGAGCTGCGATGTTCCTCCAGATGGGCTTCAGGGACGGCTGATGCTTCCTCCCTGTGGTGAATGTCTCTGTGTCAGTCCTAGTTTGTAGCCAGTATCTCAGAAGTCTTGTCGTTCACTGTCTTGGGATAGGGCATTCCACTGTGCTGTTGGAGTCAGAATTTCACAAGTTCCGAGGTTTTCTAAAAGCTCAGGTTTCACACAAACAAAATTCACTGTATTAAGCATAAGAAGAGCACAGACTTGATTGAGTTCAGGCAAATAAATTTTTAAAATACCTAATGCTGCATGAGAGGACAAATTAAATTTTGTAGGTAGGAAAGACTTGTGAAAGTAAAGCCCCATTTATTGGAAAGCCCTCGAAGTATTTTGTTTCTTGTTGCCTGTCAGTTGGGAGCAGACATCAGATGCTTGCTGCTAAGTTCTCTGTGTCTGTTAGGCATGATGCAGGACAGCAGGCTCTACAGGGCTGATCCTCAGAGACTGCCACCCAGAGACCGCCAGAGGCAGCCTCGTCCTCCTGGACTAGGTGGGGTATGTACTAAAGCTATGGTTTATAGAGTTTTATTTAGCCCACACACCCCTGTGTTCACCTTTGCCTTAGCTCCACCTGTGTGCACTGCTGCAGTCCTAGAATCCTAGGGGCATGGACCCTGGAGCCCAAGATACGGCTCCTAAGATGTGGAGCTGAAACCTAAGATATGGATTCAAAAATCCTAGGGGTGTGGACTCTGGAATCCAGTGTGTGGACTCTGGAATCCTAGGGGATATGGACCCAGGAATTATAGAGGGTGTAGATCCAGGAATCCTGGAGTTGTGGGAGATTGTGGCATTAGTTTTGTGGATTAAGGAAGCACATTGCAGGCACAAAGATCTGCACCATGAGCAGGAGGAGTCCTAGAGGACCCCTAGAAGTTGGAGCTGATGTAAGAGAAGCTCAGATTCGAGGAAGGCGGCTGAACAAGGACCGGCCCCGCACTCTGGGGGGCCTCCATGCCTTTTCTTTTCTTTCTTTCTTGAAGGACAATCATTCTTAAATGATAAGAACAGGCAAAATCTGTGAATGTCTCGGGAGCAGACGGTCTTGACAAGGTTACTGTTTGTCATGGTCTGCAGAGGACTATGATTTCAGGTTCTAGTCTGTGAAACGTGCGTGTAGAGTGGCGAATTGTAGGAGGATAAAGTTTCAGGTGAGTAGACTGATGTCGCCCTGCTTGGCCTCCTGGGACTCTGAACATGAGATTGTGCAGACCACAGAGAACGGGTAGGGGATGGGGTGGGTGGGACTGTAGCAGTGTGGCTGCTACTGCATGTCGGAGACACCACCGTGGCCAGGGAGGGGCAGCTGGGACCGAAGCCCCCGTTCCAGGACCCAGAGAAGAGGACTGTGGGTAATTAAATTCAGTTGACCTTCCTGTTGGCTTTTATCCTTATTTGGTGAGGGACCCCCAGTTCCCTTGCCCCTCCAATGACTACTAGCCCTGAAATTGACCTTGAGCAGGCAGAAGTGAAGGACAGCCCTCGTGTCTCCTGCTGTTGGGTGAAAGGATTATTCCTCTGCACACACCTCCCAAATGGGGTTTGGATGAATGCTGTGTCTCCTCTTTGTGTGCATGGACACAGCATGTCCGTGTGTCCGCTCCATGACACAGATGGTGGCCAGGTAAATGCCTCCTTCCCCTGTGGTTATCTGTCTGCCTTCAAAGGCCTGCTGAATACATTCAGAAGGCTGGTTTGAAAGGCACAAGGCAGCAGGTTGTGATCCCTTCTGAGGGTCCATGGTCAGAGAAGACCATGCCCGACTGAACTGTAGGATGCACGCTCATCTCTCAGCTGCAGGAGGAGCAAGGGTCCTGGGCAGACAGCCCCAGAGACAAGCCAGCTCCCTGCAGCCTGGAGAGGAAGCTGACGGCTGTCCCTGGGCTGGTGCTGCAAAGAGCCGGGACACCGTGGACAGCAGTGGTCTTTGTTAGGGGCAGTTGGTAGCCAGCCTGAATTTGAATCGAGTGCACGGGGGGTGTCGAGGGGCCTGGCCTAAGGCAGGCTTAGCCTGTTCTAATGCTTTGCCTAGAAACAATCGCTATTCTCTCAGGAAGGACCTTGCACTTCAAGTTGTGAAAATAAGTCCCAGGAAGACATGGGCCCAGCCACTGGGGGTCTGAGGTCTGTGGTGCAGACAGCCTCCCCGCGGCACGGCTGGCTCCTGAGATTTGACTTCTTACTTGGAGAAAGCACTGTTGTGCTGCACAGGTGCACCTAGCAGCCGCAGCACTGTTTCTGAGGGACTGAGGTGTGTGCAGTACCTTCTCCACAGGCAGGTTTCCGGGCTCTGCTCAGCTGCATGCATAACCCTGCCCTGTGGTCCATTGACTGAGTTTTCCTTCCTGCCTCCCACAGATATTTTCCGGTGGGACCTGGGAGAGATGCAGCACCCTCTCCTGGGGGGACTCCAGACAGCCACAGTTGTCAGGGGCATAAATCCCATCCTGCCAGGGATACCAGGGTGAGCTGCTGTTCAGACTGGTGAGGGGGCCAGTCGTGGGCAGAGAAGGTGCTCGCCCTCTTTCTGAGCCATGCGAGGCCTGACTTACATTCATCCACACCAGCAGGACTCACCCGCACTGGCTTTTTAACGCAGGGAGAATCTGCTGCTTGCTTCTGACCTCAAATGCCTTGGTTTCTCTGCGTGGAGCCTCCTAAGGGGAGTAACGCCCTGTGAGTCTCTGTCCTGGAGCTCAGCCTGTTCCACTTCGCCCCAGCTGACTGCATGCAGTTCAGAGCCCTCAGGTGTCCTCCAAAAGCCATTGATCCCATGGTTTCCTTCTCTGCTAACTGGCACTTGCTTTGTTCATGGTCTGCTGCTGCTGTCTGCGTTGCTGTGGAGAGATTGGAAATAGGTTTTTATTTTTTTTTTCCAGGACCTGCTTCCTCTTGCCCCATGATGCTCCTTCTTTGAACCCATGTTTGTTGCTGGGCAAAGCAAGGAAGCGATAGATCGCTGGGCTGATGCTGGGCCTTCTCACTGGTCAGTTCCTCCGCCTTGGGCAGCCTTGGCGCAGCTGCACTTGGCATCCCTTAGTACCTGCCTGGCAACAGCCGATCCTCCACCCCAGTCTTCTTCCCTGGAGGGCTCCTCAGGGCGCCTAGCCTAAGGCCACAGAGCAGCAGTCTCAGACACCCCTGTCATAACTTTCTGCATTTGGGGGAAGGGTTAAATTTTCTCCAACAGGTATCAATCGGGCCTCTCCTTTGGAGGATGTTGGGAACATAGGGCACAGAGTTTTGTCTCCATGGCATCTGGGTTCCAGAGGGGCATTTAGGTTCTCCTAACTCAAAACGACCAGAATAGGGTGGCTTAGCCCGGGCCTGGAAGCATGAACAAGCTCCACTGTGAGTGTCCAGTGACAGCCGGGGGGGGGGGGGCTTCCTGTTCAGGATGTGGATGCACGTGTGCTTGGAGATTTCACCCTCAGATTGGCCTCCTTAGGGTGGTTCTGAGGGGTGTGTCTCCTAGCAGCACGGGCCTGTCCCCATGACAGCCAGGAGTTGCCATCTGGAGTTCTAGTCCTGTAACTGGTTATAACTTTTTGGCTACCAAGTCCTGCAAACTTGTGGTGAGGCTGCCTCCCCCAGGATGCTCACGGGGTTCTTCTCATGTTCTGGGGAATCCCGGAATCTTGGGGTGAGTTGCTGGACATGCTGAATTCTCCATTCCCTCCTTTTCCCTGCCTTTTCCCTGATCTTTTGGACGCAGCATGGTCCTCTTCCCAGGTATATGACCTTGCTGGACAGGTGTACCAGTGGAGGGGACCTGGGAGGGAGGGAGCCACAGTGATGAGTGCCCCACAGTGATCTGGACTTCCAGTTCCATCTCCCTTACCCTCCGCAGGAGCATCCTGGTGGCCGCCCAGGCACCAGGAGCCTGTGTCCACTCCATAGGCACAACCACTTCACCTTCACTTGTGTCTTTTAGCCCCTCCATCTATGTCCTAAGGATGCTTCTTTCTACCTTGGTGCCATCAAGGTGTTTACTGAGGATGAATGTCTCCCATAGAGATTTAATCACAGTCACGCACTAGCATTTATTCCTTTGCATTCTCATCACTGCCAGTGACTTCTGGAAGGTGTTCATCCCTTCTTCTGTAGGCCAGGACCCCGGCTTCTGCACACCCACAGGCCTGGGCCCAGGCCCTCCTCAGCCTTCCTGTTGCTCTCCCACTATTTTGAAAGATCTTTCAGTGCTAGAAAAAGCAATCAGCAGGGTGAAAACAATCAGAGGTCGGGCGTTCACCCTGCAGCCTTCCTATGGTCCCAGGGGCAGAGCCTGACCTGACCAAATTTGGCTCCTTCCTGGTCCCCTGTTGGAACCCCTGAGACTAAAAGACTCAGGCCATCGTGGCCATCCCAGTCCTGAGCAGTCTCTCATGCCCGTCTTTGTCCACGGCTCCTACTTTCACTTTTTATTCTGCACCTTAGAGCATATGAGGAGGGGACTTGGGCAGCAGCAGGTGGGGTGGGATCTGTGTGGGATGCAGAGACGGTCCAGGCTTACCATCTGCTTAGCTTTCCTCTAAAGGGAGGACATGAAATACCCAGGATGTCTTTACAGGGTCTGGTAGCAGTCAGGGGGCAGGTTGGGCCGTATTGGTTGGCTTTTGAAGAGCCACACGAGAACACCGGAGACCTGCTGGCGTAGCTGGTTTGGAAAACGGGTGCCTCCATTTGTGTGGAGGACACTTGAGGTGTTAAGGGGAACCCGAGGCCTGACTCCCAAGATGCCACCCACAGTGTGTCTGCAGCTGTGGCGAGGAGGATGGCTTTGGCTGCTACAGGGAGGCTGACAGAGTGGGACGGAGCTCACCAGGACAGTGACTTCCAGTCACTCTGCACTTTGGTCTGAGTTGAAACCAGATGCCAAAGGTTAATGCACTTCCATTATTTTTATTATATTTGCATTGACTTGCTCTCTGTAACACAGGGATGTCAGGTGGCTCTGAATCCCAGAGAAATTGACTGAACTGATCATAAAGTGATCTCATTGATTTTGGTGGCTGTGATTTTTCTTGTGGCTGAAGCAGAGATTTTTCTGTTAGTCTTTTGAGGAGATCTGGTCTGGTAAACATATAGCAATAAAGCAAAACCTAAACAAAATTTTTAAAATGCACAAATGTGAGTGTAGAGATGATAGGACACGGTGGATTCATTTTCAAATGTCTGCTGTCCACATGAAGCAGTGCATTAAAACATGGTTCTGTGGGTTCAGTGGAGAGCACTCTGGTCTGCAGTCTTCAAAAAGAATATTAATCAGTGATGTTTTTTCTTGTGGCAAAATTTGTGGAGCCTTAGTTTCATTAAATATTTATTTTAGTCATTGTAGGACACAATACCTTTATTTATTTATTTATTTTTATGTGGTGCTGAGGATGGAACCCAGTGCCTCACGTGCTAGGCGAGTGCTTTACCACCGAGCCACAGCCCAGCCCAGTCTGTTGATTTTGTTAAGTAGACTTTCTGAAGATGAAGTTGCAGGCTCATTTTGGGGACTTGTTCCCTTTGGCCCTTTGTTTCCCAGATGAATACATAAAGCACCCCTCACGTGAAGGGCATTTGCTTCTCTTCCAGCCTGTGTGAAGATTGCTCATGTGGATGTAGAAGTGACAGGAAGCATCATGGCCTCCTCAGCAATCTTTGTACTGCAGTCTGGCAGAAAGACCGAGGGTACTGGTCTGCAGGTGCCGCTCCTCCGTCCCTGCCCCTGCCTCTGCCCCCTGAAGCACCTGACCTGCTCCACTGTCCTTTGGGTCTTCTCCCTCGAGCAGCTGATAAACCTCACTTCTCATCCTACCCGCTGTGGGAGCCTACTGGCCATCCCAAAGTGGGTGTAAAAATGCCTAGCTCCCCCAGCCCTTGGTGGTGACTCCAACATGGTGGTCCCTGCAGCTCTGAGATCTCTCTGGGAGCCCACAGTGGTAGCTGGTTTGGCAGTGCACCTTTTATTAGGAGCCTGAGCTTCCTGTGTCACTTCTCTGCTGTGGTCTTATTCCAGGGTCTGCTTTGGGGGAATGGAAATAAGGACACAAGTTTCCCAAGGAAGCGGGCCAGTACATTCCCTACCAGACAGGCTCTCTTTGCTCTGACAGGCACACAGGACTCCCAGCCAGCCTTTTACCTTTTTGTTAAGCATGAGCCTGCAGCCCAAGATGGCTGGCGGCTTAACAAAAGCCTGCAATAAAACACGCAGAAGATGACAATGCAAAGTAAAGAGCAGACAAATAAGCGAGACATGATCAACTTCAGGAGAAACAGAAGCACGAGAGGAATGCTGATCACAGGGTACTACCTAGGCACGACCATTGCAAAGTCCATACTGCAAGCACGTGATACGGATCTGATGAAAATACAGTAGAACTAATTTGGAAAACAGGAAGTATATGTTGCGGGAGTGCCGGTGTCAGGTACGGTGATGTGTTGTAGAGAGGTGGCCACATCTTCTAAAGCAGAACATTGGCAGATAATGCCTGAGCCCGGAAAACAGGAGCAGCAACCTCAGCTTGCCCTTGGACGTGGAAGTGCTCAGCAAGTGTCAGTGGGCTTCTCTGGGTGCAGGAAGGGAACTCAGGGTTGGAGTTTTTCAGAGATTCCTACAAATAAGAAAACTAAAAGTCTTCAAATTACATGATATATAATGTCAAAAACTCCTACTAAGAAGAGACAGGTAACTGACAACTGTAGCAACACAAACAGGTACTCAGTTGGCATACATAGGCGTGGTTCTCCTGTTTGGTTCCACCAAATACGCTGGTCGACCTGTCAGCCAGGAGGGTGTTCCTTCCTCCTGTGCCTGCCGCCCTCCCACCTGTGTGAGGTGCTGTCCTGCAGCAGGCTGGCCCCTAGAGGAGGAGCCAGCCAGTGCTCACCCTGGCCCTGTGCTGAGGCCCTCTGTGCAGAATGGGGTAGGCTGCTGCTTTGGGTAAAGCAACCCAAGGACGGGATGTCTTCTATTTCCAGAAGGACGTGTGTCCAGCCACCACTGGGCAGAGCCAGTCTTGTCCTCACAGTTTGCAGTACAATCGATACATTAGGGGACACTTTGAACTTTGATGCATTTTGTTTTGGCTCATGCATGACAAATGATATTTTGGTCAAACGTTACACCTAGACTTGCAAGTCGGCCCACACAAATGCATAAAGTGTTCACATTAATGTGTGAGTCCTGTGGATTTGTCTACCCTCAGAGCTAGACAGCTCTCATTTTCTTTTGCCTTTCTTAACCTGTTTTTACTCTGAGTGACCTTCCCTCCAACTTCCTACTCCTCATCATTACAAATACTCATCCGTTCACAGGTTACAGAGCATTTTTGGAAATGCCTTCCTGTTCAGTTGCTGCCTGTTGTGACACCACCCTGGTGTGCCTTCTCTCTGGTCTGCCCTGCTCCTGTGTGGCACACGCGTGTGTGTGTACTTGCAAACTTGCTTTCATCACTATACTTTCATTCTATATTTGTTGCTGGTTTCTTTTTGGTTAAAATGCCTCAAAAGGCCTTTCCTGAGGGAAATAGAAAAGCTGTTTCCTTATGAGGAAACTGAGGCATGGAGAAATTGAGAGATACTTAGTAGGTGGTGAGCCCAGACTCGAGCTTTGGGATTTCAAGACCAGCATCTTGACCCATCCCATCTTACTAAGCCTTAATTCTGGGAGACCCACCAGCAAATTGCTGGTTACACTTGAGAGCCAAACAGAATGACACTTTGGCCCCTAGTTTTCCTGGAAGAATCCTTTCCCTCCTTATTTCCAGGCTGGGACACGGGCATGCTATTGTTCTGGGAAGGAAGGCAAGGGAGCTGGGGATGAGATGAGCATCTGGTGCAGGCGTGGGCCTTGACATGAAGCCTGGGCCTCCACTGTGGGCCGTGGCCTGTGCTTGGAGGACTGCCCTGGGGGTGCAGGCAGAGTGGGTTCATGCTGCACAGTGTCTTCAGGGAAGTTGGAAGGAGGGTCCCATCACGGTAGGTGAGCTGGCAGCGTGGGCATATTTCTTCCGTGGCCTGGGTGGAACTAACTGCTGATCTGCATGTTGATGAGCCGTCTCTGGAGCATGGTGCAGGAAGTGAGGAAGGAAGGTGTAGAAGTCCACATGTTGAGGGTGTGAGGGGTGGCCTCAGTTGGGGAGGAGGATGATCAAGAGGGCAAGCAGGAAGCCTGCCTCAACAGTATGCAGTGTGCTGCAGGCAGCTGCTTCCCAGTGGCCACCCTTCTGTGCTGCTGCCCTGGTACTGCCCCTTTTCCTGGGGGTCTTCCCTCTTGGGGGCTATTTTGGGCTCTCCACAGTCCTGTATGGGGGACCACTGCTGAGCTGGTCGGCGTTCCCTATGGACGCTGCTTCTGCAACAGAAGGAGAAGCAGACTCCCAGGCGGTTTGTCAGGAGTGCCAAGGGGAGGCAGCGAGGAGACACCTCGGCACAGTCGCCCACAGGTACTGCCTTTCCTGCACATGTTTTGGAGGGCTTTTGATTTCAGTTCATTTTGCACATTGGATACACACACAAACACACACACTGCTTAATCATTTACCCAACACGATACTTAGTTTCAGTCTCTGTCTCTGTCTGTCTCTCTCTGTCTCTCTCTCTCTCTCTTTTTCCCCAAGAAAAATGGCCCAAAGCCTTTGCACTGACAGTGAGAAGCCAGCTCTGGTCAGGGCAGCTCTTCTCATAAGGTGGCCTCTTAGCCCATGTGGGAGCCAGCTGGCCTGAGATTGTGCGTGTCCCGCTGTCTGGGTCCGGCCTTTGACCTCCTCAGCTGGGACCTTGGGCAGCTCAGCTCAGGGCTTCTGAGACCATCCTGTGGGTTGAAAGTGCCTGTGAGACAGCTGAGGAGCTGCACTCCTGGTGCCATGGTTGACCCTGCTTCCTGGGTCAGTGGTTCTGGGGTGAGGACCCCTCACTTGGGTGAGAAGTGAATGGTGGAGGGAAGGGCTGAATCTGTAGACCAAGCTCATTGGTAGCCTCTTGTCTCCATCCCAGGCCAGGTCCTGGGGAAAGTCCCCAGGTGATTCCAATACCATGCTCTGTCTGGACTGGGCTTGGTCAGGTCCTTGTGGGCTGTTTCAGTGCCATCATCACAGGTGCACCAACAGGTGCTGGTGCCCTGCAG
This sequence comes from Marmota flaviventris, assembly GCF_047511675.1. NCBI lineage: Eukaryota > Metazoa > Chordata > Mammalia > Rodentia > Sciuridae > Marmota > Marmota flaviventris. Next base: position 844,464 of record NC_092498.1, read on the forward strand.
GTGCCCATACTTCTGGGATCATGCATGCTGCTCCTTGTGCCATCTAGTGTCCTCCTCTGGTATTGCAGGCTTCCTGCCACAAAGATAGTCTGTCACTTCTACCCCACCTCCAGAAGGTGGGGAATGAAGACCACCTCAAGGAAAGCAGTGGACATCTTGTCATGTATGAGTTATGCCCTTAACACAGACCATAAGCATCTGTGTCTTTCCACAATGTCAGAATTGATTGGATAACAGTGAGCCAAGCACTCACAATTTATTTTACTCCAATTCTAACTACTAATATCCATAACAGTCACACATCGCACTTTATACAACTGTGTGTGTGAGAGAAAGAGAGAGACACAGAATGGCTAAGGGTCAAGGCCACCATAGGGTTTAGGATACTCCACTGAGAGCAAAGACAGAGCAGAGAGAATGTCAAGAGTCACTGTAGATGGTTGAAAAGACTGAGAACCAGCAGAAGAGCTTGTTTAAAATGCATAGCCGTCAAAGCACAGGCCCAGAGGTGGTCATTTCTGAGTGTCAGCTTGGAGTGGGCTGTGCATGGTTGTTACAGACAGCAGAAACGGTGTTCTGCTAAATTCCAGTACAGAATGGAGGCTGGTCACTGAGGCAGTTTTCCTGCATAAGGCTCATGATGGGTCCAGGACAGTGTGCTGCTGTGTCTAGTCCTGGGTGCTCTGCCTTTTATAAGTCTCAGGTGAGGGGATTGCTGCATTTGATGGCCTAGTGTTTGTAAGCTCATAGGCCTGGCTTTTCTGACGTGATTTGCCATGTATGCAGGTGTTACTGATTTATTTTGGTAAGTTGGCATGTATATGTTTATTCCTGCCTTATTACTGTGATAGGGAGATGGTGGTATACAAACAAGACGTAGAGTCATTCTACCTTGGCTTTTGCACTCAAAATGAAGTAGCTCATGGAGAACCACTGCTTTACAAAGTAGAGTTACTCAGGGTCAGGCATAGCCTGAAAACTGCTGTTCTATACACTGCAGTAATTAAGAATAGGGCACAGGTTGAGAACTGTTGTTTAGTACACCAGGGAGTAACTCAGAGCAGGCAAGTCTGAAAACTGCTGTTTTAAACATCACAGAATAACTTAGAACATTCTGAAACTGCTGTTCTACCATGACACCATGGAGTCACTCAGGGCAGGCACAGCCTGAGGACTGCTATTCTACACACCACGGAGTCACTAGGGCAGGCACAGCCTGAGAACCACTGTTCTACATACCATGGAGTCACTAGGGCAGGCACAGCCTGAGGACTGCTGTTCCACACACCATGGAGTCACTAGGGCAGGCACAGCCTGAGGACTGCTGTCCTACACACCATGGAGTCACTAGGGCAGGCACAGCCTGAGGACTGCTGTCCTACACACCATGGAGTCACTAGGGCAGGCACAGCCTGAGGACTGCTGTCCTACACACCATGGAGTCACTAGGGCAGGCACAGCCTGAGAACCACTGTTCTACATACCATGGAGTCACTAGGGCAGGCACAGCCTGAGAGCTGCTGTTCCACACACCATGGAGTCACTAGGGCAGGCACAGCCTGAGGATTGCTATTCTACACACCACGGAGTCACTAGGGCAGGCACAGCCTGAGGACTGCTGTCCTACACACCATGGAGTCACTAGGGCAGGCACAGCCTGAGAGCTGCTGTTCCACACACCATGGAGTCACTAGGGCAGGCACAGCCTGAGGACTGCTATTCTACACACCACGGAGTCACTAGGGCAGGCACAGCCTGAGGACTGCTGTCCTACACACCATGGAGTCACTAGGGCAGGCACAGCCTGAGGACTGCTGTTCTACACACCATGGAGTCACTAGGGCAGGCACAGCCTGAGGACTGCTGTCCTACACACCATGGAGTCACTAGGGCAGGCACAGCCTGAGGACTGCTGTCCTACACACCATGGAGTCACTAGGGCAGGTACAGCCTGAGGACTGCTGTCCTACACACCATGGAGTCACTAGGGCAGGCACAGCCTGAGGACTGCTGTTCTACACACCATGGAGTCACTAGGGCAGGCACAGCCTGAGGACTGCTGTCCTACACACCATGGAGTCACTAGGGCAGGCACAGCCTGAGGACTGCTGTTCTACACACCATGGAGTCACTAGGGCAGGCACAGCCTGAGGACTGCTGTCCTACACACCATGGAGTCACTAGGGCAGGCACAGCCTGAGGACTGCTGTCCTACACACCATGGAGTCACTAGGGCAGGTACAGCCTGAGGACTGCTGTCCTACACACCATGGAGTCACTAGGGCAGGCACAGCCTGAGGACTGCTGTCCTACACACCATGGAGTCACTAGGGCAGGCACAGCCTGAGGACTGCTGTCCTACACACCATGGAGTCACTAGGGTAGGCACAGCCTGAGGACTGCTGTTCTACACACCATGGAGTCACTAGGGCAGGCACAGCCTGAGGACTGCTGTTCTACACACCATGGAGTCACTAGGGCAGGTACAGCCTGAGGACTGCTGTTCTACACACCATGGAGTCACTAGGGCAGGCACAGCCTGAGGACTGCTGTTCTACACACCATGGAGTCACTAGGGCAGGCACAGCCTGAGGACTGCTGTCCTACACACCATGGAGTCACTAGGGCAGGCACAGCCTGAGGACTGCTGTCCTACACACCATGGAGTCACTAGGGCAGGTACAGCCTGAGGACTGCTGTCCTACACACCATGGAGTCACTAGGGCAGGCACAGCCTGAGGACTGCTGTCCTACACACCATGGAGTCACTAGGGCAGGCACAGCCTGAGGACTGCTGTTCTACACACCATGGAGTCACTAGGGCAGGCACAGCCTGAGGACTGCTGTCCTACACACCATGGAGTCACTAGGGCAGGCACAGCCTGAGGACTGCTGTCCTACACACCATGGAGTCACTAGGGCAGGCGCAGCCTGAGGACTGCTGTCCTACACACCATGGAGTCACTAGGGCAGGCGCAGCCTGAGGACTGCTGTCCTACACACCATGGAGTCACTAGGGCAGGTACAGCCTGAGGACTGCTGTTCCACACACCATGGAGTCACTAGGGCAGGTACAGCCTGAGGACTTCTGTCCTACACACCATGGAGTCACTAGGGCAGGCGCAGCCTGAGGACTGCTGTTCTACACCATGGAGTCACTAGGGCAGGCACAGCCTGAGGACTGCTGTCCTACACACCATGGAGTCACTAGGGCAGGCGCAGCCTGAGGACTGCTGTCCTACACACCATGGAGTCACTAGGGCAGGCGCAGCCTGAGGACTGCTGTCCTACACACCATGGAGTCACTAGGGCAGGTACAGCCTGAGGACTGCTGTTCCACACACCATGGAGTCACTAGGGCAGGTACAGCCTGAGGACTTCTGTCCTACACACCATGGAGTCACTAGGGCAGGCGCAGCCTGAGGACTGCTGTCCTACACACCATGGAGTCACTAGGGCAGGCACAGCCTGAGGACTGCTATTCTACACACCACGGAGTCACTAGGGCAGGCACAGCCTGAGGACTGCTGTTCTACACACCATGGAGTCACTAGGGCAGGTACAGCCTGAGGACTTCTGTCCTACACACCATGGAGTCACTAGGGCAGGCACAGCCTGAGGACTGCTGTCCTACACACCATGGAGTCACTAGGGCAGGCACAGCCTGAGGACTGCTATTCTACACACCACGGAGTCACTAGGGCAGGCACAGCCTGAGGACTGCTGTTCTACACACCATGGAGTCACTAGGGCAGGCACAGCCTGAGAGCTGCTGTTCCACACACCATGGAGTCACTAGGGCAGGCACGGCCTGAGGACTGCTGTCCTACACACCATGGAGTCACTAGGGCAGGCGCGGCCTGAGGACTGCTGTCCTACACACCATGGAGTCACTAGGGCAGGCACAGCCTGAGGACTGCTGTTCTACACACCATGGAGTCACTAGGGCAGGCACAGCCTGAGGACTGCTGTCCTACACACCATGGAGTCACTAGGGCAGGCACAGCCTGAGGACTGCTGTCCTACACACCATGGAGTCACTAGGGCAGGCACAGCCTGAGGACTGCTGTCCTACACACCATGGAGTCACTCAGGCAGGCACAGCCTGAGGACTGCTGTTCTACACACCATGGAGTCACTAGGGCAGGTACAGCCTGAGGACTGCTGTCCTACACACCATGGAGTCACTAGGGCAGGCACAGCCTGAGGACTGCTGTTCCACTCACCATGGAGTCACTAGGGCAGGCACAGCCTGAGGACTGCTGTCCTACACACCATGGAGTCACCAGGGCAGGCACAGCCTGAGGTCTGCTGTTCTACACACCATGGAGTCACTAGGGCAGGTACAGCCTGAGGACTGCTGTCCTACACACCATGGAGTCACTAGGGCAGGCACAGCCTGAGGACTGCTGTTCTACACACCATGGAGTCACTCAGGCAGGCACAGCCTGAGGACTGCTGTTCTACACACCATGGAGTCACTAGGGCAGGCGCAGCCTGAGGACTGCTGTTCTACACACCATGGAGTCACTCAGGCAGGCACAGCCTGAGGACTGCTGTTCTACACACCATGGAGTCACTAGGGCAGGCACAGCCTGAGGACTGCTGTTCTACACACCATGGAGTCACTAGGGCAGACACAGCCTGAGGACTGCTGTCCTACACACCATGGAGTCACTAGGGCAGACACAGCCTGAGGACTGCTGTCCTACACACCATGGAGTCACTCAGGGCAGGCGCAGCCTGAGGACTGCTGTTCTACACACCATGGAGTCACTCAGGCAGGCACAGCCTGAGGACTGCTGTCCTACACACCATGGAGTCACTAGGGCAGGCACAGCCTGAGGACTGCTGTTCTACACACCATGGAGTCACTAGGGCAGGCACAGCCTGAGGACTGCTGTTCTGTACACCATGGGGTCACTCAGGGCAGGCACAGCCTGAGGACTGCTGTCCTACACACCATGGAGTCACTAGGGCAGGCACAGCCTGAGGACTGCTGTCCTACACACCATGGAGTCACCAGGGCAGAGCACACCTTTTCTCCACACGTGTGTTCTGTGATGGCTGGAGGACCAGGTTCAGCTCCAGATATCTGGCTCAGGATGGCCTGGGGGTCCTGATGGAGCACAGGGAAAGTAGAGGTGGCTCATTGCAATCAAGGCCTTCTGTGTGACTTGCTGGGGCATAGCTGACTTTCTCTGGTTGGTCCTAAAGACAAATTCGGAAAGTTCTTGATTAATGGCTGAGTGTTGTCATCATGGGTGATGACCTCTGAGGGCCAGACATGTCTTGGCCTGTGGCCACAGAGGCTGGCCATGTCCTGGCCACTGCTGATGTCTGTGCTGTCCCTCTGTGGCTCTCTTGGTGCCTGTGTTCAGGCCTTGGGCCTCAGATGCTGCATTGGTATAGGAGCAGCCTGGCCCTCCCTGGCCCTGATGTAGCTCTCTGTGGGGGAGGAGCAGTGAGGAAGCTGTCTCTGGAGGGGCCACTGCCCCCCGGATCCCGGTGGGAAGGCTGATGGCAGGGTTTTGCCAGGAGAGCGATGGAGGAGGGTAGAGCCTCCCAGAGCCGCGATGCTCAGGACCAGGCCGAGCCAGGCGGGTGAGCACTGGTTCTGTTCAGGTGACTTCCGTCAGGAGTCTGCCCAAGTATCAGGTAGTTGGAAGTGAGGAGCACCATTGTGGCAGTGGCCACCCAGTGAACCCTGGGCAGTGGCTTTGAAAAGCAGGGTGCACTGGTGACACCAAGCAGAGCCTCAGCTCCAAGGTGCACAGCCTCCAAGGCGGGGAACACAGCCGGGTGCTCTGACCTCGCCTTCACCCAGAAGCCATTCCCGTCTCCTGTGGGTACTTTGCACAGCAGCCCCTGGGTGATTTGTTTGGGGAACTGGCTGAACTTTGATTTCCTCCTGTGTTGGGTGAAGGTCTAAGCACACTTGACCTTTCTAGGTCATAACTGCAGTGTTGGCAGCCCCTGGAGTGGGCCATGAGCAGTGCTAAGTTGCACGGAGACCACCTTCTGAGCTCTTGCCCTCTTCCTTCCCGTGGAGTCTGTGACCACACTGCCCCCTGGTGGGGAGCCCACGAGGGCCTTCTCCCTCTGGGGAATACTTGGTGCTTTCTGTGTTTTTCTTTTCCTCAGGGCAGGTGAGTCTGTGCCCACGAGAGGAAGAAAATGCTGGGACTGAGAGGTCTGCCTGAGGCTGTGCAGCTGCAAAATCAGAGTCCCAAGCCCTCTGCCACCTGAGTTCTTGCCACCCTTTGTCTCTTAATGGGAGAAAATTATCCTCAAATCCCTCCCATAGCAGATGCCGGGGATGGAGACACACCTGCAGGTCACACAGGAGGTGTTGGGACACGGACTGTACAGGCAGAACAGTTCCATTTGCAGAGGGACACCAGGCTCAGCTCGCTTGGACCTGCGTTTGGCTGCTATCCAGACCTCGGGTTCTGCCTGTGTCTCTGTAGTTCCACAGCATTTGATCTGCAGTATGGTTCTGCCACATGGTGATACGATCAGACCCTAGTGGACCGACAGACACATGTGAACCTGTAGGGGCTGGGGTGGACCCCAGTGCCTCCATCCACCCTTACTGATTGCCGGGTGGTGACCCTGGGGCACCCTCCTGTGTGGGTCTGCCTGTGGGCCCTAACTCTTCCAGCTGCCTGGCTCCAGACAGATGTCCTGACCGAGGCAGCAGCAGGCCTCTCCGGGCTGGAACGGTGGTGTGTGGACGGCGTCTGACTTGGAGTCCTTGCTCCCCCAGACAGTGCTGGGCACACTGACAGATGGGGATCACCTACTGACGTACGCTGGTACCTTGATGGCACATTGCTTTCCTCCCCGTTTTACTCATCCAGGAGTTCCAAGAGTAGCCTGGATCTCCGAGCATTGGTGTCTCCCCTGACAGCCTGGGTCCACAACCTCCGTGATGTGGCTGATCCCAGTCCCTGTCCTCCTCATCAGGGAGGCCGATCACATCAGAGCCTGGCCCGGGAAAGGACGGATGAAGGCGGGGCTATGAGGTGGCACATCTGCCCCCGGGTTTGCTCCCGGTAGGACTGCCCCAGCCGGCTACCCTCCCCTTGGTCAGGTTCGCCCCCGCGTAGCCCTCTCCTCGCGAATCCCTGCTCTGGCTGAAGCCACGGCCTCTCATGGGCCCCTCCTACCCTGGTCACGAGCCCCACAGTGCGTCACCCCAGCCCTGCACACAGCCCCTCACACACCCGCTCTGGGGCCTGGCTTCCATCCAGCTCAACCCAGGGATGCTGACTCCTAGGGGCCCCGTCACCTGGGGCAAATCTGTTTGTCTTATTTCTTGAATTCTGATGAGTTGGTGCTGTCTGACTTTGTCCTGTGGCTCATGGGTGCTTACTAGCTCCAGGTCCGGCTGTGAGCTGCCCACCTGACCTGTGGAGCTGAGTAGGCCTGGGCAGGGCAGGCTGAGAAGGGCCTGCCTCCCGCTTCTTTTCCTTGACCTCTGCCCATCCACAGGACTCTGTACCCCATTAGAAAGGAGGCTTAGGTCCCAGGGAGGTGGCAGCACCCACGCTGTGGGTCCAATAAAATGCCAGCTTCCATTCCCCGTGGGGTAGTTGTATGATGCTAATCCTGTGTTTATTCATCATGCCAGTGACTTGAAGCCTTAGAGAGAGGCTGGGGAGTCCTGCTGGTGTTGGGGCAGCTTTCCCAAGGAGGGCAATTTACTCCTGATCGTAGCTGGGAGCTGCACCTGCCCACATCCTGTCAAGTGGAGAGGCCCACCTGATTGCAAGGCTACCCAGGACCCTTTGGAGGGGCAGCTTGGCCCTGGAGCCCTGGCACCTGCCTATCCTTAGTTGGAGGCTGAGGCTCCAGTGCCTACATGGATCTTCAGAGGGACTGCAGCTAACTTTCTATTTGTATTTGTTTCTGTAGTTTGACGCCAAAGCATTCAAAGAATAGTAGCTCTGTTCCCCTTTGGGAGGAAGGATGGGTCTCAGGGGTGTGGCAGCATCCATAGCATAAAGAGGGTCAGCCTCCCTTCCCCCCATTTTCATTAAGGAGTGTGTGCAGCTGGCAGCTAGAGTGATCTCTCCCCAGGACTCTGGGAGGAGTGGGTCGGTGTAGAGGGATCTGCTTCGTGCCATGGGGGTGGTGGGCTCACTTCTGCCTCCCTTTGACACCTGCCTGGAAGCCTGGGGTTTCTGGACGGTGTGAATGCGACACAAAGCAGACCTTGAATCATTCGTCAACCTCCTTTCCTATCCCCTATGTTCTGTGAAATTTTGTTCCATATTCGTACATGGCATGGAGTGTGGGTCCTTATGTCACATGTGGGAGGACCTCTGTAACACGGAGCAGAAGCTCAAAAGCGTGGTCAGGAGGGAAGGGGCAAAAAGAGAAGGCTTGGGCAGTTGGCCAGCTCGTGTAGGTGTCCAGAGCCCCCCACTCCTGCACCCTCTAGGGCAGAGCTGCAGGCCGTTGGGGAGGAGAGGAAGCCCAGCGTCTCACATCCTCAGGAGGGGTTGTTTCCTGATCCACAGTGGCCAGCAGTGTGGCCATTCTTCGATGCTGGACGCTGTTCCTTCCTTATCTGATGGACCCTGTAGAGGCCCTGCAGGGCGGTGGTTCTAGGGCTCTGGGGTGTTGTCGGCATAAGTCAAGGTCCACAAGCCTGAAGGAAGGATGGCCATTGGTTGCCTGGACTGTCCTTGAGGATGAGAAGCCTGTGGCCCCAAGAGTCCTCTGGTCTACTCTCCCACCTTCCACTGGGCATTATCTCCTTGTTGCGTGGCCTTGAAGGCAGGTTTATTCCATGAACAAGTTGGTTTGGCTTGATGCTCGGGCGTGCTGCCCTAGGTGGGGTCACTTGGTAAGCATTCCTCCTCTTCAGAAGAGGCCCTCTCCCTCTGTCACCTCCACGCGGTCTGGCCAACCTGGTCTTGCAGCTGGTGACGGGACCAGGAAGCAGAATGGTGTCTGGAGATGGGTGGGATGGAAGGTGTCCCTCTTGTCTCTGAGGATGGGCCACCCTTGTTAGTAGCACCGTTGCCAGTGTCCCTGGGAAGTGGGGAAGAGGGTTCCTGGCCTTGGCAGAGCTGCCTTGCCCAACCTCCAGGGCAGTGGCTCTTACTTTTCAGGCACACTTATGAAAACTTCACAAACTTGTTAAAAGACCACTCTCTCCCCCCGTGGCCCATTGATGGGAGGAAAGGAGTGGTAACGATGGATTTTGCACTTGGTGTTTCTCCTTTGTGAATGACTTACCAGTGCTCCTGTGTCGACCACTGGTGTGCCTCCTGCACCCAGAGATGGCGAAGCCTATCCAGAGCAGGGTCGATGACTGAACCCAGAATTGCATATTCCAAGTGTGTTTTTCTTATGTATCTATCTTTACAGATGCTGTTATTTTTAATTTTCCTAATGAGAAGGAGTGTTTCCTAATTGAGAATGGAAACTACTCAGTCACATAGGCTCTGGACTCCTTCAATGGCCAGAGAATTAATCGAGGTGCCACAGCTGCATGAAGGCACAATGAATCTCTTTTCTAATGAACTTGCCTTTCAGAGTTGAAAATCCAAAGTTGTTGAATTTGGCAGGCAAAGTGCGCTTGTGCTTGGGGTGGTTGCAGGTGGCTGTGTGTAGATGTGCTTGCTGTGTGTTGGTTACAGCAGCGTTGGTGAAGTAGGCCTGTGCGCTTGCTTCATTGAGAGTTACTCACTGGAAGGGAGCGGGCCCAGGGAGCGTCCTGCTGCCCGCCCAGGGAGCGTCCTGCTGCCCGCCCAGGGAGCGTCCTGCTGCCCGCCCAGGGAGCGTCCTGCTGCCCGCCCAGGCTGCACTCCTCAGGCACTGCCTTCCCCGGCCCCCTTCAGCCTGGTTCAGATGTGCCCACTGGGGTCTTCACCTGATCTGGTGGCTGATGGTAGATGTTCCTTTCTGATGTTGGGGTAAAATCCTTCTTCAACATAGATGTCGTCCTGGTGAGCTTAGCCCTCGGTGATGACCTGGTCCTCAGATGGAGCGACAGAGCCCAACACTGAGGACTGGAGAGGTGAAAAGCAGTTTTGCATCATCTGTGTGTGTTTTAGTCAAGCATCACGTCTGGTCTTGCAGCTCTAAGTCCCTTGGGATCTCTGGAGCAGTGTCTTTGGTGGCTGAGCGTGCCTGGCAGCTGGGCTCCAAGCAGCCTCAGGAGGGGGTCGCTCCTCAGAACCACCAAGGCAGGCCAGAGGGTTGGGATGTCCAGCTCTCCCCTGATCTCCAGGACGGCAGGGGCTGGAGCTTGAGTTGACCACCAGTGGACAGCACTGGAGGCCATCCTTCTGCAAACTGAAACTTGCATGGAGACACCGAGTGGGTGAACACAGGGGTGACGGGGTGCGGTGTGCCCAGAGGGGGCTAGGAAGTTCCGCACCCCACCCCAACACCTGTCCCCATGGGTCTCTTCCACCTGGTGTTCCTGCCTCGCCTTCTTTGTGATAAACTGGGGAGGGTAATAAAGTGCTTCCCTCAGTTCCAGAAATTACCAAACTTGAGGGGGTTTGTGGAACTCTGAATTTGAGGTTGGCTAGGAAGAAGTGTGGGTAGCCTGGGCAGCCCATTTGCAGCTGGCTTTGGAAGTGGGGGCAGTCCTGGGGGCCAAGCCCTTCACCTGTGGATCTGACGTAGCCCCGGGTGGTGTCGGCCACACCAGCCAGTGTCCACGAAGTTGAAACCTGGTTGCTGGAGAAGACATGCTGAGTCTGGTGTTGGGGTGATCTTAGGCTGTGCCACAAGCTTCTGGTCCGTCTCTGAGGCTGACTTCAGCCTGAAGCGCTCAGTGCTTTGTCCTTAGTCCCAGTGAGTGAGATGGGAACGTTTGTTTAGGGACCCAAGAACATGGAGATGACTGTGGGGGACACATCCTGGGTCAAAGCCCCATCTGGCCTTTGAGAAAAGGAAGCTCAGACAGGCAGAGAGAGAGCAAAGGAGGACCTCCCTGGAGGATGGTGGGCCAGAGCGAAACGGAAGGCTGCTGGTCTGCGGGGTGCAAAAGAGAAAGACCAGAAGCAAGCGTCTCCACCCCATGGAATGCAAAGCCCAGCTGCGGCCCAGGCAGCATCCCACTGCCCAGCCTCGGCGCCTCGGATCTGAATACTCAGAGCAGCGAAGGCCATGAAGACCCGGCCTTCTGCAGGGCCAGGGAGTACAGGCACCAGGTCCTTCTCATCACTGAGCCTCCTCCTGACCTCAGGTCCCCGGGGAGCTAGCCTGGGCTCGACCCCATGGAGCCTGGAAGGTGGTGGACCCACCACACCAGCCAAGTCCTTGTGTACTTCCTTCTCCTGGAACAGGAGGGAGGTGGTCGGGGGGCTGGTGGTGAGCACAGAATTCTGGAGGCGCGTCTGTCCACCTCGCTGTGCTCAAGAGCCCTGACACACCACGGAGGTCGAGTCCTGCCTGCCTCACAATGAAGGCTAGGACAGAGGCTTTCAGGGAGAAGGTGCTTGCTGGAGGGCGAAACAGCACTCCTCAGAAGGACATGGATGGTGGCTTTCTCAGTGTGCCCAGACCTGTTCCTGGCTGAGGTCTGTGGAAGGGTGCTGAAGGCAGGGTGGCCACGAGCGGGAGAAGGATCCTTGGGACATCCTTGCCGTGGAAGAAGGCTGCTCATAGAGCTCACATGGCAGGCTTTGCAGAGAAGCACATCAGCAGGGCATGAGGGGCGTGACCCAACTGGGGCTGCAGGCCAGCGGGCAGCTGTGCCCTCTGAGTGCAGCATGCGAGTGACCTCTGCAGCACAGTAGGGCGGAAACGGGCAGTGGTCGAAGCTGCTCTCACCGAGGGGGAATTTCCCCTTTGGGGACCTCAGACTTTGTTTGCCCTGTGGCATTTGTGTGGGATGAGCCACCCACACTGGAAGGTGGCCTCGGGTTCCGGAAGCCCACTGACTGTAGATGACCAGCTACGCAGCAGCATCGGGTGGCGTCTGCTTGTCTCCCCCAGCAGAGCACTAATGCCAAAGCATGGTGCACCTTGAATGCTGTCCCGTGCAGCCCCTGGTTCAGATGTGGTGGTCTCCACACTTGGTGTCTGATGTTGCTTGTCAGTTTGTCTAATGAATGAGAAAACTGAGTCATTAAGGAAAATTGCATAAAAATAAGGCTTAAAAATAGGTTTTATAATTTAAAACGTAGAAGCAACCAAGATATCCCTCAGTAGGACAACAGAGAGGTAACCGTGACACATCCAGATAGAATATGCTGTGTGCCGGGCCAGTGGGTATGTGCCATTGTGTACCGTGCAGGCGGAGAATGTGCCACTCCAGGAGGGCACCTGCAGGGACAAGGGTGTGCCGTGCACGCTCCTCAGTGACAGGTGGCCCTCTGCTGGATTTACTAGGTGGAGACACCTGTGTCAGAGGAGGGTGTGGGGGAACTCTGTCTTCTGTTCCATTTTCTGTAATTGTGTGGAGAAGTGCACAGGGTGTCCTGCACCTGGCCAGGGCAGTGCAAGGCTGACCTCGCTTCTCTGTTGCCAGAACCCTCACCCTCAGAGATCACAGAGCCAACCAGGAAACAGGTGCATCTCAGGGTCGGGTTGTGCGGTCCCAAGCCCTGCGAGTCTGGGAGAAGCTGAGGTCCCCTGAGGGCAGGACCTGAGAGCCGGGCTGGCAGGGGCTTGGGCATCCAGGCGAGCCTGGAGAGTGAAGTCCCCTGCAAAAGTGCTGCTCTATGTTCCTGCTTTAAAGGTCTAGAAGGACGCACAGCTGTATGTCTGCCCACTCCAAAGCCCACAATGCACACGTGTTGTGTGTGTGTGGACACACCATACCCCACGGGTCTGTCTGCCCACTCTAAAGCCCACAGTGCCCACGTGTTGTGTGTGTGTGGACACACCATACCCCACGGGTCTGTCTGCACACTCTAGACCCTGCCCGTGCATACGTGTTGTGTATGTTGTTCACACCATACACTGCACACAGATATATGTTCTGCACATTCTAGAGCCCGCATGCATGTGCATGTGTGTGTACACACCATACTCCACAGACAGCTGTGTGTTCTTCACATTCTGGACTCCCCATGTGCATACATATGTATGTGTGTATGCACCATATGGCTACACACTTCATCTGCACATTTTGGACCCTGCATGTGTGTGAGTTATGTATGTGTATACACACAACCATAGTTATGCACAAGTGTTTACATCTTTATCTTTAAGTATAAATAACACAAACAAACAGAAGAGGTCATGCTGAGGTGGCTCGGAGCTCTGAAGCCTGCGCCTGTGGCCCAGTAGGTCCATGGCTCTGTGCTGAGCTTCGTCGTCCTCATTGGAGATGCACTCTGTCTGGGGTCACACACCTGTAGCCAGTGCAGCACGCTCCACATGGCTGTCACACATGGGGAGTGGGCTGGGTTCTCACTGAACTCAGGGAGAGGAACCCCAGGGCCCTGCCATCCGAGCGTGACTCAGAACAGGCACCACATACCATATCGCTTTACTCCCTTGGGGCAGCAGATACCACTGGGGTAGAATTTGGGTAAATTGAATGATTTGTGTTTTTGTTTTTAACATTTTCTTTTTGTTTTGCTCTGTTGTAAAATGTCCCTATTTTAGCTTCTCAGTGTCTAGACTCTACTTTAGAAACAGCATCCTGACTGACCCCAACTGCAGATGCCCACTTGTGGCATGTCTGGTTCTTGGTGGCTTGGACATCACCCTTGGGGTCATGGGAGTCTGGTCCAGCTAATTGGAGCACCATGTCCTCAGCTGTCACGGGAGGCCACAGTGTTTTAGTCAGCCTTTCCTCTGCTGTGACTAAAACACTGACAAAAAGAGTTTCAGAGGAAGGAGGTTTATTGGTCAGCTCACAGTTTCAGAGTTTTGGTCCATGTTTAGCCAACTCCATCCCTCAGGGCTTGAGGCGAGGCAGGACACAAGGTGGAAGAATGGCGGAGGGAAGCAGCTCAAGGCATGATGCTCAGGAAGCAGAGAATCGGACTGCATTGCAGATACAGGCTGTATACCCCAACGGCGTGCACACCCCCAGTGACCCATCCCCTCCAGCCACACCCTACTGCTTCCAATCACCCCTCGGTTAGTCCCATCAGGGGATCGTTCCAGGGCTTGGGTTAAGGCTCTGGAAACCCAATCATTTCTCCTCTGAACCTTCTCACGGTGTCGGACACATGGATTTTGGGGTCTTCTCACTTCCCAACCATAACAGATGGGCAGGTCCCCTTCAGAGCTTGCAAGTTCAGGGTGGGCCTTGAGCAGACTGCTAAGAGGAGCATGTTCTCTGTTGAGACAGCAGCAGAGAGCCCTACGGGGGTGTTTCCCCAGGTAGAGCCTCAGATGAAAAGTGGAGAAAAGATGGAGTCCTTCCTGCAGTTGTGTTTCCAGATCCAGCCATGCCTGAATCTGCTGAGTACCACATGAGACAAACATCACTTAGTTCACTCAGATTGAGGCTTATTTTTGTATTTCAAACAGCCAAGCAAACTACCTGCTGCCGCTGCAGGAATATTGATGGAGGAGGGTGGAAAAGAAGAAGGTTCCAGATTTTCTTGCAATACAAGAAAAACTTCGGTTTGGTTATGTACCCTAAATGCAAATTCTTTAACATAGATAAATTCCTGGCTTCTCGCCTTTGGTTTAGGAACAAGTGGAGAAGCCACACTCTGAACACCACACGTGTGCGTAGGTTCACATGGATAACTGTAAGGAAGAGAGGGGATGGGGCTATTGGTTTCAGAGCCCATCAGTTGGTCTAATTTAGTGACAGATACCTCACTGTTGGAGTAGAAGAAAAGTCATCCGTACACGACAGGGTGTCAGCCAGCCACAGACAGCACCAGTGACAGACGAGGGTGCTTCAGAGTGAGTGTGAGTGTTCTGATTTGACCCAAGGACTCTTCTTCTAAAGCATTCATTTGCTGTACTGGGGGTGGAACCCAGGGCCCTGCCCATGCTGGGTAAGTTCTCTGTCACTGAGCTACATCCACAGCCCCAGGGTATTTTATTTCATTTTATGACAGGATCTTGCCAAGTTGCCCAGGCTAGCCTTGAACTTGTGATCCTTCCATAGCCTCCTGAGTTGCTGGAATTACAGCTGTGCATGCACCACCATGCTCAGACTAAAACATCCACTTATTTTGAACTAACCTGCAATAATATTGCTATAAAAATGCAGAAAAAAGGGAAGAACAACCATAAAACTGCTCCTGACACACCTTTCCCACTGGCGGCAGGAGTGTGGGTGTGACGGGGACTCGGACTCAGTGTTCTGAAGATGTAGGTCTCTCTGATTTTGGCCAAAGAACGTGACATTTGTTAGAGCTTACGTTTACTTTGGGGACTTTAAAGATAAGGTCGACGTTCAGAGGAACTGTACTGCAAGGTCGGGGCAGACTGCCGCGGAGCAGAGGTGTCTGCTGGGATTCCTGGGGCCAGTCCTGGGTGCTTCCTGGGCCCCTTCCGTGGGTGAGAGTCAGCTGAGCAGCAGGGTCTCGGGGTGCCTGGCCCAGCCTGCCCGCCAGGCCTGTCCTCGAAGGCAGCACTGGTTCTCCGGCTCCTCAGACAGTGACGGGAAAATGATCATGGCCAGGGGTTGTGTGGCCTTGGCTCATCTTGGCAGTCTTCAGTATCAGGAGGACAAAAAGCAGGAAGGGCTGAGGGGGGCTGAGGGGGGCTGGAGCCGGGAGGCAGACGGCCGCTGCTGTGCTGCCAGAGCAGCGTGAGGCTTTCCAGGTGGGAACCTGCAGCTAGGCAGTGGGAAGGCCAGCCTCAGGCAACCTCGACTGGGACACGTGACTGACACCTCTGGGAAGGACGGTCCAGGTCACTTCTGCCCATGAGCAGGATCCTCAACAGCAAATCGAGGTTGGCTTTTTGGATGTAAAGAGATGCAGAAAAAGGCACCCTTCAGATCTAGGAGAGCACAGTAAGTGGTTCACGTGGGGATCTGGTAAGGAGAGCAGATGGATCTGGACCCACAGTGCCGAGGGACCACTGCCTCATTGATGAAATGGAGATCCGGAACTGACCCCCACTTGTTGGGGCCTTTTGGGGCCCCCAATGGAGGAGTGATTCGGGCCTGAGCATTCTACGCAGAGCCCCATCCTTTCAAGTTTAGTGTAATAGGTATCGGTCCCTCCCACCTTCAGGTGAGCAAAGTAGGAAGGACCCTTAAGAGCCTTAAGATAGGTCCCTTTTTGCAGTCTGTGCCCTTCCCCATCTATTGTTGTCTGACCAATCTGTGGGGTCCGCCTCTTTCTCGGTTAATGGTAGGCAGCTCTATTCTCCAAGTGGCAACAATAACTGGACCCTTGATTAAGATAATGTGTCTCTTCCTCAGGTAGAGGTTGGGATCTCTGGCATAATGAGAAGCAACTGACAGAGGTAGAAATCACCCCAGGAGCAAGCAAGAGCTCTAGAAAAATATTGCTTAGAGGGGCAGCCCGATACGCCCTGAATGGTTGCTTTATCTTGGGACCTAGGTCCAGGAGAGGACAGGACTGAGAATTGAGCTCCTGTGTCCAGAGGGAAGTTTGTCTGGTGCTTGTCCACGGGCAAGGTCACCCTGAGCTCCCCAAGTTGGGCCTCATTGTCTCCGTCTCTGTCAGCATCCCACTTGTCAGTGAGGGAACTGCCTGGCTCCCTGTGGGGAGGTCAGCAGGGCTACTCCCTCCACCCACTGAGTAGTAGCCGTCTCCTGTTTCAGTAGCCTCCTCTAAGAACTATTTTCCAAGGAAGTTAGAGTTTGACTCAAAAGCCACATGATATCCTTCCATCTAGATCATAAAGATCTGAGCATTGCTGGCAGGTCTGAACGCGTGCTCTGGGTTTTGGTCTAGTTCCCCAGGTCTGTCTTCATGTCCTCTAGTCCAGTTAGTGAAAAGGTACATCCACCATCTCGGGTCCAGTCCCAGCCCCTCCCCCAGCACTTCCTTGAGGGGAAATAACCCTGAGCAGCACGTTTCCTAGCAACTGTGGGATCATAGGTGGAGCCTGTCCCTGGATGAGGAGGACTAGGCTGCAGCCCTTTTAAAAAGGGATATAAAGGGAGAGCAGCGTAGGACCAAGTTCTTCTTCAGATGGGGCTGAGGGAATCATCTGTTTGACTGGTAAAGGTCCCTTCTTTCTTTGAGTAAGTTTTTTGTTCTGGGGATTTGGTGACTGGCTGCCGGGGTCCAGCCCTAGCGGGGCCCAGGGAGTCCTGAAGGATGAGTGGCGTGGGCAGAAAGGTGAGACAGGAGTTCCGTTGGAGCAATCTGCAGAGAGAGCTAATGCAGCTTTCTCTGGGTCATCTTTTATTACAATTTTTCTCATCATTATAGATTCAGAATACGTCATTGATTATACAATTTCAAAACTTTGCCAAGACATCACGTTTCCTTAACCATAATTAGGGGTATAGAAAAATGTAACATCAATTTACATTTTTTCAGGATGTGACTTTTAATTATCAATCATTAATAAAATGCGTCACTAATTTACATTTTTTCAGATTTTCCCAAGATGTACTATTTTCTTATTAACTAATGCCAAACTATGTAACCAGAGTCTACTCTCCTAACCTATCTTTAACCTTTAAGTTTTAAAGTACACCTACACTTTTATTTTAAATCTAAAATCCCCATCTAAAAAACGTCCCCTTAAATCTTATACTTAAAATATCCTAAAGTTTATAAACCATTCTTAAAACATATCAGAAACCCATACAGCTAAAAACTTAAGAATTCTAAACCCAAGAAACTAAATAGAAT
This sequence comes from Marmota flaviventris, assembly GCF_047511675.1. Classification (NCBI taxonomy): domain Eukaryota; kingdom Metazoa; phylum Chordata; class Mammalia; order Rodentia; family Sciuridae; genus Marmota; species Marmota flaviventris. Next base: position 862,205 of record NC_092498.1, read on the forward strand.
AATACTTCTAACATTATTCTAAAAATATGTCTTATAAAGCTACTTTAATTAATTCCTAAATTTATTCTCATAAAACTGATTGAGCTGCTTTCTCAAAGAGTTTCTTTGTTTCTCAGTCAAGGTGCACTAGGTCTGATATCTTTATGATCTTTCTCAATAAAAAGTAAGTTCTAAACATGAGTCCACTTTCCGCCAATATTAAGTATGCTCATCATAAATCCCTATGTGAAGTAAAAGAGGGTTTATAGAAATGAGAAGAATGTATCCTTATATGTCTTAACTTTCCTCAGTGTATAACATAACTTTCCTTAATCAAGAATGAAACTACATTTGGTGGGTTTTGTACAATAGCATGATGATTAGGATTTCTAAGAGGTCGGAAATATGGGCTTGGGTTCTAGTCGATATGATCAAGGTGGTGCCTAAAATTCTCGTGACCTTTCGGAGAATGATTGTTGTTGATTTTGTCCTCAAGGTGCTGAGACAGTAGAGCAGCTTTCTAGTTGTCCTTGACGTGCTGAGGGGTAGTGGAACAGCCTTCCAGGATGAACTGCCTGTTAGGTTCTAGCCCTCTGAAGTTTATTTGGTTTGGCATTTACCATACTCATCCTCCTGTCAGGACATGAGCACGAAAATCAAGAGTCCCAAGTACGTAAAAAAGGGTCTCAGGGTTTCCGTTTCCCACCAACCAGCGAGGGTCTCTGTGACCTTGTCAAGACAGTGGGAGAGCGGCTTTGCCAGCTCTTACTTTCACTGTGACCTTGACAGGACAGTGAGGGCGATCGCCTTCACCCACTGGCGCTGGGTCCGAGCTTGCGTCCTTTGCTGGTTCAACGTGATCTCAGATGAAAGGACAATTTTACACAAGGAACTTCGTTCTATTCACCCGCCCATCTACAGAGAGGGTCTAACTGCTGAGTAGTTCTGCGGTTTAGGGTCCCCTAAAAAGGCCGCCATCTTTCTCCATCTCCTGATGGGTACTGAGGCCAGGCCTCAGGGCAAAATAAGACCAAGGATTTTTTCTTTACTTGGGGGTCCAGATTATCCTAGTTACTGAGCCCAGTCCCCATCTCAGTCTTTTGTAAGTCAGGAGGGGCGGTCTGGTCTGTGAATGGGGTAGACTGGCCTGACCCAGCTTCTCTCTGAGGGGGCCATGTCCAGGTAGGAACTAGCCAAGCTTACTCATGGCCTGTGGGCCATGTCCCCGATATTTCCTTTCGTGACCCAGATATCTCATGTGTCCATTCCCAGAAGGCTGTGATTACCTCCTTCTTTCTGTCACAAAGGGATTCAGAGTTCTCAGGAAGACAAGAAGCTGGCGGGGAGGCCGTTGCCTGTGAAAGGGTTTGAGATGAGGAGAGTCCCCTGACTTGTAGCGCCATCTCTCAGCCCCAATTCATGGACCTTTGTCCTGAGCAAGGAGGCTCCCAACAGCTGCTGTGAATCAACCCAGGAGAAGCCCTGAGAGAGTCATATCCCCTTTTCTTTGTTCCTTTGGAGGGTCCTTAAAGCCACAGGGAAGGAGATAGTTTTCTCAAATATCTCCAAAAACAGGGAGTTTCTCTATTTAGGGCCTTTTGTCAGGGGCAGTTATCCTGACCAAGGGACAAGGTTTCTGCACAAGGTACAGATGAATGAGGAGCTGAGTCCTAACTGACACGCTGTTTCCTAATGAGGAGAGGAAATGTTGCTGATTGTGTCCTGGACACTGGGGCCTGCTATCCATGTGTCTGCACGAGAGGAGAGAAAGAGGGGAAAACCAAACAGTCAGTCGTGGGATGTGGCTGGGGGCTTCCTCAGCCTCCGAGAGAAACAGAAGTGCTGGACAATCAACGGTCACTTCCAGGGGTTGCCAGCCATTTGACATGACAGTTACTGACCTTTGAGTCCCTGGTTTTGATTCCGATGAGCCCCCAATTCTATTACCATCTAGGGGTGCTGGGTTTGTTCTCTCCACTTAACAAACAATTGAAGACAGGACACCGAGATAGCAAGCAAGAAGTGAGCTTACTGCAAAGGTGACAGAGACAGACTTCTCCAGGGAGAAGGGCCCCAGCGCTGGGAGCAGTGGGGGAGTTTGGCCTATTCTTTTTATGGCCTCTGCAATTTCCTCCCTTGCTTCTCTCCTCCCTGTCCCTCTCTCCTCACTGTATTGGCTGGTGCCTCCCATGTCATGCGTCTGTTTTAGTGACACCAGTGTTGAGCACCAGGTCGAGTCCAGTTCCCCAGAGTTGAAGGTTGAACACTGAGAAATGCTGAGGCAAGAACAAAGGGTTTTTATTTAAAGGACAGAAGAGAGAGAGAGAGAGAGAGAGAGAGAGAGAGAAGGACAGAGGCTCCTCCACAGAGGAGGGGGGTCCAAGATGGTGCCAGAGGGAGGGGGCTGTCCTGACCATTTAATAGATTTTAGGTTTCCTTTCTTTTCATGCCCTGTCCTCCTCTTATCTTGCCTACACGACCAGTGGCCAAAAGGTGGATTGACCAGGGGCAGGAAGAGAGACCTCCAGGGGCACTCATTAAGGACCTCTTGCAGGGAGGGTCAGTTCCCTGGCAGCAGGTTGGAGGAGCTACACTGACTGTCCTTCTGCCTCCCCCACCCCACGCCTCCTCTGATAAGGGAGCCCTACTATAAGGGAAGGGACGATGACTTTGGCTGCTTCAGGCTGGGAGGTGAGATGCGGGGCAGCAGTTTGGGTTTCCCTTTTAGGGATGTTTTGGGTCAGCTGAGGGGTCTGTGGCAAAAGTCTGGTTTGTAAAGTCACGTGGGAGGTGGCTGCTTCTGTGAGAGAAAGAAGAAGACGTGGGTACTAGAACGTGATTAACACAAAGTGTCGTAGCATTGAAACATGTCAGTGAGCGTCATGATGATGATAGAAACTAGTGATCTCTCTCAAGGAGGTGCAAGAGCTAAGAAGTGGGCCGTGAGGGAAGGCCTCTATTTGGGAATGTAGACCTTTAACACTGCCAGAGTTATCAGGAAGGTACACCTAACACTTGGTTTTTATGATGCCCTTATAAGATGTCGTTAGGATATGTAATGACATTTGATTTTTACAAATGTCTGTTAATTGGCATAAACTCTGTGTTTAGTAGAGATCCCTTTATTTTTGTTACTTAGGGCTAGATGATCATACTATCAAACACAACTCAAACCTACCTTGTAGGAGATTAGGAAGATTTGTGGGCCTTAAATTGACTATTGAATAAAAAGAAATTGTGACTCCGATAGTCTGTTTTGATAGTTGTGGGGCACTCCTAAGAAATACTCTTTTGTAGCCTTCAGTCTTACTTACTCTTGTTGGGGCTAACACAAGTGTTCGTCCTAAGTTACATTAAAAGGACTATTGTCGCTCAGTCAACCTGTGCCTCTACTGCCATTGCTGTCTCTGATTCCCCTGCGGCCAGCCTGAGGTTGTCTGGAGGTCTTCTTTGTGGGTTACCCCAGAAGCCACTGATGTGTCCAGAGGTCTGGCCTTGGTAACCTAGGACGTGAATCCCGTTGCTACTTCTGTGGTCGCCACCACTGAACCGGAGGTCTCCTGTCAATCAACTGCGGCCTGCACTGCGGCCACCATTGCTGCTGCTGCTGCCTCTGATTCTGCTGCTGCCAGCCTGGGATGGCCTGGAGGTCTTCTTTCTGGGTGCTGCTGCCACAGACCAAACCGACGCCCTGGACACAACTGAAGCCGAACTGCTGCTGACCCCTGGTGACGCTGCCCCCACAGCTGCAGTTGTAGCTGCCACTGCAGCCACTGCCACAGCTGACCCACTGCCTGCTGCCAACAACCACCACCACTACTGCAGCTACCACAGCCTAGGGGACTGCTTCGGCAGAGACTCCAGGTTTGGTTGCACGTGGCTGCACCCATTTTGGGACACCAGCCCGGGCTTTACCTCCACAAGAGCCTCTGTCTGGGGACTCCAGCTGGGACCTGCAGGTCCAGTGTGGGGGTGCCTGCAGGTTTGGAGGAGCCTGGGGTCTTCCTGCTGAGAGAGCTGGTGGCCCTTGTCTTGCTGCTGCATCTCGGGTTGCTCCTTTGCATGAGTGTGTCCTGGTGGTCTCTCTGCAAGTAGGAGAAACACTGAGGTCTTGGGACTGCAGGTGGCCGAGCCTGAGGTGTCTAAAGCCCAGATCAGTGGGATAGAGACTGGGTTTGCAAGGGCTGATCTGGGTTTGGTGATCCCGAGAGACATGAGAGACAGGGCTGAGAAGCTGTTGAACACTGACAGAGACAGTTCAACTTTCCAGCAAGATTATTTTATTTTATTTTTTGATTCACTAATCTCTCTACCATATTTGGAACAAGATTTTTTTTTATGCATCAGTATGTGAAGGACAATGATATCTGATTGGTGTTTTGAATTTTTGTTGTATTCTTATGTCTTTAATTTTTTCTTTTTGTTCGTATTCTTCTCTCTCTTCTCCAACCACCAGCCAATCTCTGTTGACTCCTCTTCCACTCTTCCTGTGAATTTTTATTTCTAGCTTCTCTCTTCCTCCCTTGTAAATGTTGCTTGATACACTACCTCTGTTTTCTCATCCACCACTTTAAATTGTAAATAATTTTAACAAATATTCTGTTTGTACTATAGACAGTTATTGAACTCATCGTTGTGGTTCAACGTGAGAAAGCAGTAGCACCTTAGTGGGATCTGTTAGGATTAAGGCCATACATTGTGTACACTGGGTGCTGTTGATGTCGGTCTTACCAGTAAAGGTGAAGCACTGGAAACCTTAGGGACCCGATAGGTCTACAGGGTAGAATCTATCCTGCCTTAGATCCATACTTTTAGATGGGAAAACACACTAACAACACAAAAAAACAAGGGAATAAAGCTCCCCAAACAAACCAACAGAAACTACTGATAACACAGTAGAAGAAATGTCCGAGAAGGAGTTCAGATTGTACATAGTTAAAGTGATATGTGAAGTAAAGGATAGGATAAGGAGTGAAATCAAAGAAAAAATACAGGAAGTGAAAGCCACTTCAATAGAGTTACAGATCGTGAGAAAAAAAAAAAACAAACAAACAAGCAGAAATCCTTGAAATAAAGGAATCAGTAAACCAAATTATAAATTCAATAGAAAGCACCACCAACAGACTAGACCACTTGGAAGACAGAACCTCAGACACTGAAGACAAAATATATAACCCTGAAAGTAGAGCTGAACACGTAGAGAAGATGGAAAGAGACCATGAACAGGACATCCAGGGATTATGAGATAACTTGAAAAGACCAAATTTAAGAGTTATTGGAATTATGAAGGGGCAGAGATACAAACAAAGGAATGCACAATCTTTTCAATGTTATAATAGCAGAAAATATTCCAAACCCAAAGAATGGGATGGAAAATCAAATACAAGAGGCTTACAGGACCCCAAATGTAAAAAAAATATGGCAGACTCACACCAAGACACATTAAACGAGAATGAGTAACACAGAGAATAACGATAAAATCTTAAAGGCTATGAGAGAAAAAAATCAAATTATGTATAGGGGGAAACCAATTCAGATCTCAACTAATTTCTCAGCCCAGACCATTAAAGCTAGGAGGCCCTGGAATAATATATTTCAACCTCTGAAAGAAAGTGGATGCCAAACAAGAATTTTTATATCCAGCAAAATTAAGTTTCAGATTTGAAGAGGAAATTAAAACATTCCATGATAAACAAAAATTAAAAGAATTCACAACTAAGAAGCCTATACTACAGAGCATTCCCACAAAATATTCCATGAGGGTGAAGTTAAAAAAAAGTGAAAACCAGCAAAGGGAGGTTCTATACTAAAGGGACATTCAACCAAATGAGAAACTAAGACAAATCAAAACCCAGAAATAAATCAAAATGACAGGGAATACAAATCATATCTCAATAACAACCTTGAATGTTAACAGCCTAAACTCATCAATCAAAAGACAATTTGGATTAAAAAGCAAGACCCAACAATATGCTGTCTTCAAGAGACTCACCTCATAGGCAAAGACATCCACCTGCTGATGGTGAAAGGAGGGGAAAAAACTTATCACTCACATGGACTTCGTGACAAGCAGGGGTTTCCATCCTCATCCCAGATAAAGTAGACTTCAAGCCAAAGTTAACCAGAAGAGACAATACTTTCATACTTCTTAAGGAAAGTGTATATAAGCAGGTCATAACAACTATAAATATTATGCCCCAAACAGTGGAACATCTATGTCCATCAGACAAACCCTTCTCAATTTCAAGAGTCAATAGACCACAATACAATAGTACTGGGCGACTTTAACACACCTCTCTCACTACTGGACAGATCTTCCAAACAAAAGCTAAATAAGGAAGCTATAGAACTAAATAATGCAAGATTTGTATTATTTAGTTCTATAGTTCTTATAGACTTAACAGACATGTATAGAATATTCCATCCATCAAAGAGCAAATATACTTTCTACTCAGCAGCACATGGCTCCTTCTCTAAAATAGACCATACTATGCCACAAAGCAACTCGTAGTAAACATACACATACACACACACACACACAAAAACAACAACAACAACAAAAAAAACCCAAAACAGATAATACCCTGCATTCTATCAGACCACAATGGAATGAAATTAGAAACCAATGATAAAATAAAAAATAAAAGCTACTGTAACAAATGGAGACAAAATAACACACAATTGAATGATGAATGGATGGTAGAAGAAATCAAGGATGAAATAAAAAAATTCTTAGAGAAAATGAGATCACTGATACAACGTATCAAAATCTCTGGGACACTATGAGGGCAGTGCTGAGAGGAAAGCTCATTGCATTGAGTGTTTTCATTAAAAGAATAAAAAGTCAACAAATAAATGACGTAACACTACATCTCAAAGCCCCAGTAAAAGAAGAACAAAGCAACGCCAAAAGCAGTAGAAGGCAGGAAATAATTAAAATCAGAGCCAAAATCAATGAAATCAAAACAAAAGAAATAATTTTAAAAAATTGACAAAACAAAAAGTTGGTTCTTTGAAAAAATAAATAAAATAGATAAACCCCTATTATATATAATTAGAAACTCTTTTGAAAATCTATACTGTAATAAAATAGAAAATATTGAAGACATCAACAAATTTCTAGAGACATGATCTACCCAAATTGAATGAGGAGGTCATACATGGTTTAAACTGATCAATTTCAAGTAATGAAACAGAAAACACCATCAAAATCCTACCAACCAAGAAAACCCCAGTGTGAAAACCCCAGTGTTGTGTTCCTCACAACTAAACCACTCAGGGTCATGCCAGGTACTGGGCTGCAGGAAATAATCACACAAGAGACAGAGATACCTTTTTCTTTGGGTCCTGTGACGGCTGATCTGACCTTAGGGGTCCGTGGAGAGAGAGAGAGAGAGAGAGAGAGAGAGAGAGAGAGAGAGAGAGAGAGAAAGAGAACACACATGTGCACATGCTGAACACTTTTATTGGGAAGAAGCCATTTAAATGAGGCAAGGGGTCAGGTTTCAGGGGGTTGAATCTAGCTTCCTGATGTCTGCTGTCAGCAGATTGACTGACATCTAAGAAGGTCACACCCAAAGGCAGAGCAAGAGAAGGTGACACCCAAAAGGCATTTCCATGGAACACTCTATCCCAAACAGGGCAAAGGGGTAGGATTACAAAAGAACAGGTGAGTGTAGCTCAACCCCAGGGTAGGCCTACTCAGAATGCTGGCCTTGCTATCCGAGCGGGAGGGAAAGACTGAGTCACGAGTCACGGCACTACCGCACCAGACTACAGTGATCTCTCAGATCCCCGTGGTGCATCAGGACTGAAAGGTGTGGTGACTCAATGTGGCTCCCCACAGCCCAGGACCAGCCATGTTCTACAAGACTTTCAAAGAAGAATTAGCTCCAATACTCCTCAAAGTATCCCATGAAATAGAAAAGGAGGGAACCCTTCTAAACTCATTCTATGAGGCTAATATCACCCTGATACCAAAACCAGACAAAGACACATCAAGGAAATAAAACCTCAGACCAATATCCCTGATGAACATAGATGTAAAAATTCTCAATAAAATTCTGGCAGATCACATACAAAACATATTAAAAAAGATAGTGCACCATAATCAACTGGGGTTCATACCAAGGATGCAGGGTTAGTTCAACATGAGGAAATCAATAAACGTAATTCATCATATTATTAAACTTAAAAACAAGAATCTATACATACAGAAAAAGCATTTGACAAAACACAGCACACCTTCATACTAAAAACATTAGAAAAACTAGAGACAGTAGGAACATACCTCAACATTGTCAAAGCTATCTATGCTAAACCCAAGGCCAGCATCATTCTAAATGGAGAAAAATTGAAAGCATTTTTGCTGAAAACTTGGAACAAGACAGGGATGTCCTCTTTCACCACTTCTATTCAACATCATCTTTGAAACTCTAGCCAGAGCAACTAAACAAAAGAAAGAAAGGGATCTTAAACTCAAACTATCACTATTTGCTGATGACATGATTCTATATCCAGAAGATCTAAAAAATTTCACCATAAAACTGGAACTAATAAATGAATTCCCCAAAATATCAGGATATAAAATCAATAACCATAAATCAAATGCACTCCTATACATCAGCAGGAATCCACTGAAAAAGAAACTTGGAAAACTACTCCATTCACAATAGCCTAAAAACAAAACAAACAAAAAACTGGGAATCAATATAACAAAAAAAGAGGTGAAAGTCCTCTACAATGAAAGCTACAGAACACTAAAGAAAGAAATTGAAGAAAACCTCAGAAGATGGCAAGATCTTCCCTGCTCCTGGATAGGCAGAATTAATATTGTCAACATGGCCATCCTACCAGAAGCATTATACAGATTTGAGGCAATTCCTATTAAAATCCCAATGACTTTCTTCATAGAAATAGGAAAAGCAATTATGAATTTTTTTGGAAATAATAAGAGACCCAGAATAGCTAAAGCAATCCTTAGGAAGAAAAGTGAAGCAGGAGGCATCACAATACTAGACCTTAAACTATACTACAGAGCTATAGTAACTAAAATGGCATGGTATTGTACCAAAATAGACTGGAAGACCAATGGTACAGAATAGAGGACACAGAGACTAACCCACATAAATAGGGTTATCTCATACTAGAGAAAGGTGCCAAAAACACACATTGGAGAACAGATAGCCTATTCTACAAATGGTGCTGGCAAAACTGGAAATCCACATGTAGCAAAATGAAATTAAACCTCTATCTCTCATCCTGCACAAAAATCAACTCACAGTGGATCAAAGACTTAAGCAGAGACTAGAGACTAGATCAGAGACTCTGTGCCTAATAGAAGAAAAAATAGGCCCAAATATTCATGACATTGGCCTAGGATCTGACTTCCTTAACAAGACTCCTAAAGCACAAGAAGTAAAATCAATAATCAATAAATGGGATGGATTCAAACTAAAAAGCTTCTTTTCAGCAAAGGAAACAATAACATAAGGAGAGAGCCTACAGATTGGGAGAAAATATTTACCACATGCACCTCCAATAAAGCATTAATCTCTAGTACATATAAAGAACTCAAAAAACTTAATACCAAAAAAAAAAAAAATACCTAAATAACCCAATCAATAAACTGGCTAAGGAACTGAACAGACACTCCACAGAAGAAGAAATACAATTGATCAATAAATATATGAAAAAGTGTTCAACATCTCTATCAACTAGAGAAATGCAAATCAAAACTATTCTAAGATTTCATCTCACTCCTGTCAGAATGGCAATCATCAAGGGTACAGGCAACAATAAATGTTGGAGAGGATGCGGTGAAAAAGGTACATTCCTATATTGCAAATTGGTGCAACCACTATGGAAAACAGTTTGGAGATTCCTCAGAAAACTGGGAATGCAACCACCATTTGACCCAGCTATCCCACTCCTAGGTTTAGACCCAAAGGACTTGAAATCAGCATACTATAGTGACACAGCCACATCAATGTTTATAGCAGCTCAATTCACAATAGCTAGACTATGGAACCAACCTAGGTGTCCCTCAATAGATGAATGGATAAAGAAATGTGGTATATATACTCAATGGAATATTACTCAGCTTTAAAGAAGAGTGAAATTATGGCATTTGCCAGTAAATGGTTGGAGTTGAAGAACATCATGCTAAGCAAAAGAAGCCAATCCCACAATACCAAAGGCCGAATGTTTTCTCTAATATGAAGATGCTAATTCATAATAAGGTGGGGGGCACTAGGGAAGAACAGTGTTACCTTAGGTTAGGTAGAGGGAAATGATGGGAGGGGAGGGGAGGGGATGTGGGGATAGGAAAGACAGTAGAATGACACAGACATTATTACTGTATGTGTGTATATGACTGCATGACCAATATAATTCTGCAACACGTACACTCAGAAAAATGAAAAAATCTATCCCATTTGTGTATGATATATTAAAGTGCATTAATGCATTCGACTGTCATGTATAACTAATTAAAACAAAAAATTTTAAAAAGGACTATCGTCTTTCCTTTTAGATGCTCAGGTGTGGCTGTACTTTGGTCATAACTTGTTTTGCTAGGTGTTCAAACCCACTGGTCAGATTGACTTTGTTTCTATCTACTGTTAGGAGTCAGTTGAGTTCCCTCAGGGGGTTGCTCTTGGGAGTTTGAGCACAGCCTTTTAGCTCCTTAGTGCCATCTGCAAGGATGAATCAAGGTCTCCCTCAGGGACATCTCCCTCTCCAACGACTCTCCTTTTTGCAGAATGTGCACTGGTTGGCTCTCTGTTCTCCAGGGTCTCATAAATACCCCTGATCAGGAGGTCATGTGGTCCAGTGTTGCACAGCCCTTAGAGAAATCCCCTTGTTCCATGAGTTTGAGTTGACCTCAAAGGGCAAGAGGCAAATATTGGCTATTTTTATTGTTTCTTTTACTTACTTTAAGCTTTGGTCTTAAATATCCAGCAAGCCTGTTTTACCAGTCTTAAGGTAAGAGTACTGGATTTTGACTTTAAATTTACCCCTTATATTTAATTAGGGTCCGCAGTATTACTGGAAGTTAGCCTTGCATCCTGTCTGTCCTATAGATGATGGCCTATTATCTCAAAATAACTCAGGTTGTTATATTAGAAGTTGACTCCTGTAAGGATAATAGTTATAACAAGAAAAATGTAAAATGAAATTAACAAGAGTAAAAACATATTTAGTTTGTATAATAGCTATGAATTAAGAAAGATAATTTTTATAATCCCTAATCTTTACTTTAAACCTTAAGTTTCATGAACACCAGCTTGGTAAACTGTTCTTCTAAACCTTATACTTTAAAGACCTGTATACTTGGAAGATATGAATACATTTATTATTCAAAGAGGCTATAATAGCACCACAATTACACTGATGTTTTTAAATTTAGCTTTTAAAGAAAATTTAGCTTTTAAAGAAAATATCAGAATCTGTAATGTAGTGTAATACTCTCAAATACAGTTGCTGTTTAACCAGAGTTGTACAAACCCTAATTCCTTTAAGACTAGTTCCTCTCAAGAGTAAAACTTGACACCAGAAAGTATCTTGGTAGATAAGAACAGATTAGTATTTTAAGAAATCCTTGTTACTTCAACCCATAGAGGATTAAACTGGTTTATATCAATACACTAATATTTGTTTTTTTTAAATATTGTAGATGGACACAATACCATTATTTTGCTAGTTTTATGTGGGCCGAGGATTGAACCCAGCGCCTCACACGTGCAAGGCAAGTGCTCTACCACTGAGCTGCAATCCCAGCCCCTCAGTTCATTCATATTTGATCTTAGAAAAAGCCTTAAAAAAGGTGAACTTATTTTGGTATTTATATGTAACCAACTTAGTTACACACAAACTTTTTGAAATTCTCCCTTCATAAACAACCTGCAACTTACTTACATTGTACAACTTTTTACTTTACCACACCAAAGACTTTCTCAGAATCATTTTTTCCTTTTTCTTTTCATATTAAAATAAGTTTCCACACCTAGAATCTTCTCATATCTCTTTTGTAGCTGTTGACCCATTTTAAATTCACTTTCTGAAAGAACCCTTATAAAATTCTGAATTTAGACAAATTACTCCACTTTAATAAGATGGAATACTTTTATGTTTTTATGACACTTTAGCTAAAATACAACTGAAACCTCTTATACTCTTTGCATATAAATTACATCTGATAGAATGTTAACTCTTGTTAACCTTGTTTTAGTGAATACACACACATGAAGCAATCTCAAATTTTTTTATTTACCCATTTATGAAAACACAAATAATGTTTAAAATGTTACCTTATGGAATTTAAGAAGTTAAGAGTACTGGATTTCATATTTAGTAGTTAATGTTTTAGCACTTTAACTTTGCAAATTAACCAGATGTCTCCTCTAACAAACATATCTGTGAAGATTAATCCCCATTGATATTAAATCTAATTAACTCATTTTCAACTACCTAACTTAAATTGAACTTTTAAAGTCATGTGAACTCAAAGGTATTTGGATCCGTTTCTTTTTTAAATTTTAATCTATGAGTGCTCACTTATCTATGCCAATTTTGACACCATGTACATGATGTATGTACAAGCACATATGTAGACACAGTACAGTACACAAGTGTGCACATATATGTAAAACAGGAAACAAAGATCCTGTAACTTTTTGTAGGTAGATCTCCACAGGCAGTCGGCAATTCTACAGGTGTTTATTAAAGCCCCTATTAGATTTAAACTCTTAGAAATTAAAGTACAGCTTACCACACTTTCCATTATGAATCAAATATAGGGCAGGCCTGTACAGTTGCAAATGCTAGATGTAAAGTCTAATAGCCATGGTGGACACTGAGATCAAAGGTTCACATTGCCATTTGTCCTTGATGGTTATCAGATTTACTCCCAACACCACCATGTCTATGCCCTACTTAGGGTTTTGTAAGAGGAAAATTTCCCAGTGTATTTGAGAGTTAACCCTTGAAAAATAGGCCTCTGAGCGAAGACAGGGTGTAAAACCCTTTAGAGCTAGATAAAATAAGACTGATCAGAAAAATATATTAATTTAGGCATGCAAGATCAAGTGTGAATTCACCATAAAACCATGAGATTAAAAATATAGAATTAAAAAAAACAAGAATTCTAAAAAACAACAACAACAACAACAAAAAAAAACCCCCAAATTGACATGGCTGTAATCACTGTAGTAAATGAGCACGCAGAACATCCTTATCAGATCAGAGTGCACTTTTGACTCAGATTAGAGTCAGTTCAGATACATAAGGAATGTAAGAGCCCTGCTATACTTAGGTGAAGATTCTCAAGGTGAAGAAGACTTGTATATGTGAGATTATTTCATTTTCTTCCCTGTGCTGTAGTGTGTAGGGAGGAGCTTATTAAGAAAGTGGAGTGGTAGACTGCAAGAGGAGATACATAGACAGCCATTCAGGTCCCACAAGCAGCTTGCATTTATTTTACTATGTATGTATGTATGTATGTATGTATGTATTTTGCGGTGCTGAGGATTGAACCCAGGGCCTTGTGCATGCGAGGCAAGCACTCTGTCAACTGAGCTATATCCCCAGCCCCCAAGCAGCTGGAGTTTAAAAGTGGCACTTATTTCCTTTAGTGTCAACAGGTTCTCTGCAAGCTTTGTAAGACTTGCAAGCCCTGTGAGCCTCTGCAATTTACATTTTAAATGCAAGCCTTGGAGAGAGAAAGATCTGGCAGAAGCTACGTAAGGGAAGATACTCTTTTGAGCTTGAGAAGCAAAACTTCATGTGTAGGGCATCTTAACCATTTTGTAAAGTCAGCCTCCTAAAGTGTGGGTCTATAATCTGTGTTTCCTCCAGAGAGCAGTTTTTATTCCCTGAGTTGCTTATCAGGCCAGGTTGGATGCAGAAAATTATGAGACATCTCCTTTTTCCAATTGTGATTAGATCATTTCCTGGATGAGAAAGTGAGACACTTTTTCTTGAGTGTCTGTGGGTCCAATTTATCCCAGTTTTTCAGTATGCAGGCCAGTGGTGAATCTGGCATAACTGTTAAGTAAGTAAGCTCTCGTCTGAGTAAGAAAAAATCAGAACTTGGGTATCTGTGTTGGAGAAAACTGTCCATTTCACTTGGGATTCTCCCTGTGAGTCTCTAACAGTCCAGTAAAGCCATCTCTGCCCACATGGTTCTGCCAACTTGATTGCTGGCATCATGGCAGAATGCAAGGGTGTTTGCTAGCCCCATGTCAAAGACCTGGGAGAATTCAGGCTTTGAGGCATGACTGATCTTCTCCAGCCGCTATAGACTTCCAATTGTGATAAGCTTATGATGGGGTACATTTCTCTGCTCTGTAGGTTAAAGGAATCTCTGGAGAAGATATCTAGTGGTCATTATTAGATGCTTAGCACTCTTTTCGGGAGGAGTTTATGGAAGGAGTGAATTGAAAATGCCTCCCTTTTACAGCCAAAGAAACTTGCAGAGCACATAAACAACCATGGGGAGAATCCCTGCAGGGTTGTGAAGGCTTTAATATGGTAACAAAGGGAACCCAGGCGTTTCTTTATGGACCACTCATGTAAAATGTCCCTTTCTCAACGGCCAGTGTCTGGTGAGGGGCAAGTGCGGGAGAGTGCAGTATGGTTCCTTCAGTGTCCTGTGTTTGGGGATTTTGCTCAGAGCTGCTTAATCAACCAGTCGCCACAGGATACCCAGTGAGGGCAGTTGGGAGGTTAGTCAGGGGAGAAACCTTTGAGGTTCACCAGGGAATGGCCCCAGCCAGAACCTCGCAGTTTTTCCAAACCTTTGTCCGTCTCCATTCATCCAAAGGCGGACTGGGATTAGAGACACTGTGTACTCACAGTCAAATGCACTCTGAGCCTGGATAGGATAGTGAGAAGCACATATGCAGAACCCAACATGCCTGATGCACAGGACAGGTGACCACCTAGACTGCGGATCCTGTCACCCCAGTCTTGCAGAATGGCAGCTTGCACCAGCTTCTTTTATTGAGCCGATGGGTACCCATAATTGTCCTCCAGAAGGAGACAGAGAGATGCACCTCAGAAAGATGTGGGGTGGAGGATCCAAGATGGTGGGCAGGAGGGAGGCAGCATTCTGTGTCGCTGCATGACCTTGGACTCCAGAGGTGAGAATACTGCTTTTCTGTGAGTGAGATCCGTCTCCCATGCAGGAATCACGGTCACCGTGCCCACCCAGGGCTCCAGGCATCAGTTCAGAGTAGGTCTCAACTACTCGCCCACGAGGACACCAAGTACCTGAGCAGGACCACAGCATCAGCACCCGTGCAGAACTTTTGCCACCCACCCGAGCAGAGATCACAGTGCTGCTCCCATGAAGGACACCCAGCAGCTTCCCACATGTAGGAATTCCAGGTGCCATTCCTGTGTGGACCCCTATCTACCAACGTGGGGCTCCCCCAATTGCCGCCATCTTGGGACACTGCAGCAGTGGAGATAGTCCCCTATGCGCAGTAGCCAGCCTGCACCTAGAACTTCACACAGGCTCTGAAGTCAGCTGACAGCCACGCACCCCACGCCACAGATTTCATCATCATCATCCAACGCCATTGTCCAGCTACCCCACCCCCGACACCCCACCGCTGAAAGCAGGCGCCACCATCTTGGGTCACCTTCATCACCGTCTTCAGTGGGGGCAACTCCCAGTTTGGAACTCCAGCTGGCCAGGTACCTAGTTTCTAACTCCCCTGTCTCCCCAGCAGCCGCTCACCTGGCCGAGTGACACCCTGGTTACCTTCACCATCCTGAGGGCACAGACACCAGCTAACGACAGACGACCCCACCTACTGGATGGGAAGGGACGCAGGAAAGATTCTGATCTCCAACAAAACAGGCCCTGCTTCTTCCTTCAAGATTTTCCCCTCTCCCTCCCTACTCTCCTGCCCTCACCTCCCCAACATATGTGGAACCAAGTACTCTGCATGAATTAGGATTTTGAGGACTGCGACGTCTGAATAGCACATCACAGTTGTGTTGTGTATTCTTTTTATTTGTTTGTTTTCCCTTTTCCCCCACCAATTTCTACTATTTTAGTCTTTTTAATTTTCTTAGTATATGTGTGTTTGTTTTATGTACTCTACTGTCTTCCCACTTATTTGTCTACCCAAAATCACTTCCTCTCGCTTCTCCTGCTGCTAATCTTCCCCTTTAGACTTCTCTTTCACACTTCCTAAGACATAACAACTCTATATCCTCACCTCCTGCCTCCTCAGCATATCATCCTACTCCTCACCCCCAGTTCTTAGTCCACCATCAGAAACTGTAGACCCTTTTACAAACCTACTGAGTGTATTGTAGATGATAACTGTACTCATAATTTCTGTACATTGTGACCAAACTGTAAAGGTCTTGAAAGCAAACATTTGATTTTAGGGTGTATCCTGTTTATACTGGGGTCTGTTAACATTGTCCTTCCCCTCAAAGGAGAGGTACTGGATCCCTGCAGGGGCACTGTAAGCCTATAGTGTAAAAACAGTAACACCTCAGATCCACAGCGCTAGAGGGGGAGACACACAAGCAACATGAAAAGACCAGGGGAGAAAGTGCCCCAAACAAACCAAGACACCACATTATTAGAATCCACGGCCAGCACAGAAGGAGAAATTACAGAGAAGGAGTTCAGGAGGTACACAATTAAATGTTCTGCGAATTAAAGGACGATATAAGAGAGCAGATACAGGCAGGAAAAGATCATTTTGACGAAGAGCTACATAACAAATACAGGAAGCAAAAGATTACTTCAGTAGGGAGCTAGAGGTTCTTAAAAAAAAAACCACGGAAATCCTTGAAATGAAAGAAAGAAACCAAATTAAAAGTTTAATGAAAGCATCACCAACAGATTAGACCTCTTGGAAGACAGGACCTCAGACAATGACGACAAAGTACACAATCTTGAAAAGAAAGTAGACCACACAGTGAAAATGGTAAGAACCACGAGCAGAACATTCGAGAAATATGGGACAGCCTAAAAAGACCAGATTTAAGAGTCACTGGGCTAGAGGAAGACATAGAGGTCCACACCAAAGGAATAAGCAACTTATTCAGTGAAATAATATCAGAAAACTTTCCAAACATGAAGAATGAATTGGAAAGCCAAATTCAAGAGGCTCACAGGACACCAAATGTACAAAATCACAACAGATCCACGCCGAGGCACATTATAAAGAAAATGCCTAACATACAGAATAAGGAGAGAATATTAAAAGCCACAAGGAAAAGGAACCAGATTTCATATGGGGGGGGGGACCAATTAGAACATGTGCAGATTATTAAACCCAGACCCTGTAACTAGAAGATCCTAGAACAGCATATATCAAGCTCTAAAAGAAAGTGGAAGCCAACCAAGAATCTTATATCCAAGAAAATTAAGCTTTAGATTTGACGATGAAATAAAAACCTTCCATGATAAACAAAAGTTAAAAGAATTTACAACTCAAAAGCCTCTACTACAGAACATCCTCAGCTAAATATTGCACGAAGAGGAATTAAAAACAACAATGAAAATCAGCAAAGGGAGGTATTACACTAAAGGAAAAACTAATCAATGGAGAAACCAAGTCAAGTTAAATACCAAAAATTAATAAAATAGCTGGGAATACAAATCATGTCACAATAATAACCCTGAGTGCTAATGGCCTAAACTCACCAATCAAAATACAGAGACTGGCAGATTGGATTTTTAAAAAAGACCCAACAATATGCTGCCTCCAAGAGACTCATCTCATAGGAAAAGACATCCACAGACTGAAGGTGAAATGTTGGGAAAAATCATACCACTCACATGGACTGCAGAAGCCAACAGGGGTTTCCATCCTCATATCAAATAAAGTAGACTTGAAGCCAAAATTAATCAAAAGAGATAAAGAGGATATTTCATACTGCTTAAGGGAGCATACATCAACATGACATAACAATTATATATTTATATGCCCCAAACAATGGAGCATTAACATTCATCAAACAAACTCAAGTTCAAGAGTCAAATAGGCCACATACAGTAATTCTGGGTGACTTTAACACACCTCTTTTACCACTGCATAGACCGTCCAAACAAAAGCTGAACAAAGAAACTGTAGGACTCAATAACACAATCAATAACTTAGACTTAACTGACATATAAAGAATATTTCATCCATCAATGAGCGAATACATGTTCTTCTTAGCAGCACATGGATCCTTCTCTAAAATAGACCATACGTTATGCCACAAAGCAACTCTTAGCAAAGACAAAAACCTAGAGTTACTACGCTTCATTCTATCAGATCATAATGGAATTAAATTAGAAATCAATGATAAAATAAAAAACAAAAGCTACTCCAACACCTGGAGACTAAATAATATGCTCCTGAATGAACAATGGGTTGCAAAAGACATCAAGGAGGAGATTAAAAATATTCTTAGAGGTAAATGAGAACATTGATACAACATATCAAAATCTCTGGGACACTATGAAGGCAGTACTAAGAGGAAAGTTCACTGCATGGAGTTCAGTCCTTGAAAAACAACAACAACAAAAAATCAAAGAATAAATGATTTAATGTTACATCTCAAAGCCCTAGAAAAATATGAACAAATCAACACCAAAAGCAGTAGAAGACTGGAAATAATTAAAATCAGAGCTCAAGTCAATGAAATTGAAACAAAAGAAACTACTGAAAAAAATGAGAAAACAAAAAGTTGATTCTTTGGATAAATCAATAAAATTGACAAACCTTTAGCCATGCTATGAAGAGAAGGAGAGAGAAAACTCAAATCACTAACACACATGATGAAAAAGGAAATATCACAACAGACACTACAGAAATACAGGAGATAATTAGAAATTATTTTAAAACTTGTACTCCAGTAGAATAGAAAATATCTAAGACATTGACAAATTTCTAGATTCATATGATTTGCCCAGATTGAACCAGGAAGATATACACAATTAAAACAGATCAATATCAAGTGAGGAAACAGAAGACACCATCAGAAGCCTACCAACCAAGAAAAGCCCAGGACCACATGGACACACAGCAGAGTTCTCCAAGACCTTTAAAGAAGAACTAATACCGATACTCTTCTATTTATTTCAGGAAATAGAAAAAGAGGGAACACTTCCAAATTCATATCACCTGATATAGAATGGTGATACAGAAACTTGAGACCAATATCACCCTGATTCCAAAAACCATGCAAAGACACATGAAAGAAAGAAAACTTCAGACCAATCTCTCTAATGAACATAGATGCAAAAATTCTCTATAAAATTCTGGCAATTCAAATACAAAAATATATCAAAAAGATAGTGTACCATGATCAAGTGGGGTTCACCCCAGGCATGCAAGGTTGGTTCAACCTATGAAAATCTATAAATGTAATTCATCTTGTAAATAGATTGAAAGATAAGAATCCTGATCATCTCAGTAGATGCAGAAAAAGCATTTTACAAAATACAGCACCCCTTCATGTTCAAAACCCTAGAAAAACTAGGGATAACAGGAATATATCTCAACATTGTAAAAGCTATTTATGCTAAGTCCCAGGCCAACATCATTCTAAATAGAGAAAAATTGAAAACATTCCCTCAAAAAACTGGAACAAGGAGGGGATGCCCTTTTCACCACTTTTATTTAACATAGTTCTTGAAATCCTGGTCAGAGAAATTAGACAGATGAAAGAAATTAAAGGGATACAGATAGGAAAAGAAGAACTCAATTTAGCACTATTTGCTGATGATATGATTCTATACCTAGAAGACCCAAAAAATCCCACCAGAAAACCTCTAGAACTAGTAGATGAACTCAACAATGTAGCAGGATACAAAATCAATACCCATTAATCAAAGGCATTCCTGTACATCAGTGACAAATCCTCTGAAAGGGAAACGAGGAAAACTACCCCATTTACAATAGCCTCAAAAAAAGTAAAATACTTGGGAATCAACTTAACAAAAGAGGTGAAAGACCTGTACCAGTAACACTACAGAACACTAAAGAAAGAAATGGAAGAAGACCTTAGATGATGGAAGGATCTCCCTTGTTCTTGGATAGGCAGAATTAATATTGTCAAAGTGACCATACTACCAAAAGCATTATACAGATTTAATGCAATTTCAATCAGAATACCAAAGAAATAGAAATCATAGAAATAGAAAAAGTAGTCATGAAATTCATCTGGAAAAATAAGAGACCCAGAATAGCTAAAGCAATCCTTAGCAAGAAGACTGAAGCAGGTTGCATCACTATACCACACCTTAAACTATATTCCAGAGCACTAGTAACAAAAACAGCATGGTATTGGCAGCAAAATAGACTCATAGGCCAATGGTACAGAACAGAGGACACAGAGACTAACCCACATAATTACAGTTATCTTATTATTAGAGAAAGGCACCAAAAACATACATTGAAGAAAAGATAGCCTCTTCAACAAATGGTACTGGGAAAACTGGAAGTCCATATGCAACAAAATGAAATTAAACTCCTCTCACCATGCAGAAAACTCAAAGTGGATCAAGGACCTAGTAATTAGACCAGAGACCATGCATCTAATAGAAGAAAAAGTAAGTCCAAATCTCCATCATATCAGATTAGGCCTCTACTTTCTTAATAAGACTCCTATAGTGCAATAATTAAAATAAAGAATTAATAAACGGGATGGATTCAATCTAAAAAGCTTGTCAGCAAAAGAAACAATCAATGAGGTGAATACAGAGCCCACAGCGTGTGAAAAATTCTTACCACTTGCACATCAGATAGAGCACTGATCTCTAGGGTATATAAAGAACTCAAGAGCTAAACACCAAAAAAAAAAAAAAAAAAAAAAAAAAAAAATAGCCCAATCAATAAATGGGCCAAGGAACTGAACAGACACTTCTCAGAGGTGATATGTAATCAGTCAACAAATATATGAAAAAATGTTCAACATCTCTAGCAATTAGAGAAATGCAAATCAAAACTAAGATCTTATCTCACTCCAGTCAAACAGTAAGTGTTGGCGAGGATGTGGGGGGAAAGGCACACTCATACACTGCTGGTGGGACTGCAAAATGGTGCAACCGATATGATTTCTTGGAAAACTGGGATTGGAACCACCTTTTGACCCAGCTATCCCACTCCTTGGTCTATACCCAAAGGATTTAAGAACAGCCTACTACAGGGACACAGACACATCAGTGTTTTTGCAGCATGATTCACAATAGCTAAATTGTGGAGCCAACCTAGATGCCCTTCAGTGGATGAATGGATAAAGAATGTGGCATATATACACAAGTGAACATTACTCAGCAGTAAAAGAGAACAAAATCATGGCATTTGCAGATAAATGGATGGAGTTGGAGAACATAATGCTAAGTGCAGTTAGCCAATCCCCAAAAACCAAATGCTGATGTTTTCTCTGATATAAGGAGGCTGATTTATAGTGGGGTGGGGAGGGGGAGCATGGGAAGATTAGATGAACTCTAGATAGGGCAGAGGGGTGGGAGGGGAAGGGAGGGGGCATGGAGTAGAAACGAGGGGGGAATGAGATGGACATCATCACCCTAAGTACATGTATGAAGACACGAATGGTGTGATACGCTTTGTATACACGCAGAGATACGACAAATTGTGCCTTATATGTGTAATATGACCTGTAATGCATTCTGCTGTCATATATGACAAATCAGAATAAAAAATTAAAAAAAAACAGTAGAAAAAGAAAGATGTGGGGTGTGTGCAGAGGAGCTTACCTCAAAGACCATCTCGGGGGAACTCCAGAGGTGATACCAGTGTTGAGTCAGGTTCCAGTCCAGTTCTCCAGGGCTGAAGACTGAACACCTAGAAATGCTGACGTAAGAGCGAAAAGTTGTATTTAAAGGATGGAGCCATCCGGGGTATGTATCGGCAACTTCTGGCAGGGAGGCACGGTTCCCTGGGGGCAGGTGACCGGCAGCAGGTTGGAGGAGGGAGTGTGCTCTGGAGGTATTAGGATTATTTCTTTTGAATCAGCTCCCATCTTCCTGACCTGGTCATTCATAGTCTACACTGACGGTCCCTCCCCGCCTGTCCCCACCAGCCTGTTAGTTTTTCTACTGGATCCCTGGCTTAGGAGCACAAGCATGGGAATGTCTGCTGACTGTGTCCACCAGCACTGTCGCCAGGCCGGAAGTCGACCTCATCAGGAGACCCTCTCCGGGCTCCTTTGGTCTGGCCCTGTCCCCCCTCCTCACTGGCCGTCTTGCCCTGGCTGCTTCAGCCCTTTGACATCTCCCTCAGTTTCCCCTTCCCTTACACACTCTCTCTCTCCTCCCTCCTCGGCTGCCTGGCACAAGCGTGTGTACGCGACAGCCTTTGTAGGCCTGCCCCAGCCGGCTCTCCTGTGAAGGCAGGTCCTGGGGTGCCCTGCTGCTGACCCCAGCCTCCCCTCTGGGTTGCTCCTGGAAGCTTCCTGATGGACACATCCACCTCTGGTCATTCCTGGCCAAGCCCTTCAGTGGGAACAGACTGGGAGGCGCACCAGCATGCTCACCTCCAGCCACCTCCATCCTGGTGGTCTTGCTGGGCCATCTCTTCCTTTCCCCCTTTCTTACCCACAGGGGCTCCTCCCTGACAGGGCACTAGTGAATCCAGGTGAGTGTCCACAATGTTTCCAGGCCTTGACTTACCAGAAGTGGACAGTAGATCACAGGCCTGGGGACTTTCCTCTGCCCTGCTATGTCCCACAGGTGACCAACACACACCAGCACCTTCACGGGGGCTCTCTGGATTTTGGAAGGATCCACTACATGTCTGTGTGTCTCCACCAGGACCCAGCCCTGGAGGGTAGTTGTTCTCAGTGCTGCTCTTCATTCTTTGGCTGGATTCCTCTTGAACGTGTGCTGGCTGGAGCCCATACCACCAGTGTGTCCCTTCGTCACCATGTTCCTGGGTGTCTCTCAGGGACAGTCCTGGGCTTAATGGATTTAAAGTCTACCGGGTTTAGAAGGAGGCGGGATCTCATTGGATCCCTGACAGTAAGGGCTCAGCCTTACCAGGGCCTGCTGTTTCCTGTACCTAGAGCATGGGTGTCCTGCAGAGGCTCGGTTGTCCACTTTGGGGGCTGTGTTCACCCAGCCTGGGTTGCGCAGTCTCCTGGGTGCTCTGTGGGTGTTGTCGAATGAAGCACCCTCAGCAGTGCCCTCCCAGTGAGCTGTGAATTCTGGCGAGCGGAAGGCAGGTGAGGGCCGAAGCCCCCTGGCCGTGTGTCTCTTCCTTGTCTGCTTGCTGAAGAGCCCACTCCTCCTGCCCGCAGCGAGCCGGCCAGTGAGCATGTGCCTTCTCTGTAAACACAGGCTTCTTGCCCCCGTCCACTCTCAGGCCGCTACCAGGCTCTGTGTTTTTAAGTGGGAAGGAATTAGCTCCACCCTTTATTGTGAGTTTTTCCCCAGTTAGATTCTGTGTGGAGTGGCAATCTGAAGGTCTTTTGCATTTAATTCCATGAGCTGTGGTAAATGCAGCACCACTTAGCCCACCTCTGTGCAGACACAGGCGATCACCTCAACCTGATATTCATCTGCCTTTTATTGTCAAACCACAGCGCCCAGCAATGGTGCCTGGGCATTTCATCCCGTGCTCAGTCTACTGTCTCAGAGCTGCCTCTCCCACGTGCCTTCTGCTTCTGCCTCTGCCCGGTGACCAGCCTGAGAGATCTATGCACATTGCCGTGTGTGTCCAAGGTTGGTTTTTATGGCTGAGTGGTATTCCATGGTGTGCACAGTGCTGTTGATGGAAACTGGCTGGTTGAGAAGCAGCAAGCGGCACTTGGGAGAAGGAGAACTCAACTTTATTTTAGGCTGGCGGGCACAGAGGAGAACAAACTCCAAACTCTGAGCACTCACCACAGTTTCTGAAACATTTGTAGGCTACTTGGTGCCATAGAATTTGTAGTGTGCATGACAGAAGGCCTTGTGTGTAGTTTCCAGTGGGAAGCATGTATACAGGAGCAAAGAGCGATGAGAAAAACCAGGTCCTTTCACAGGATCCAATAAACCTCTAGCCGTGGGTCTGCAGCATTTCACAGGGGTGTTTGCGTTTCACAAGGGAGTGGTCAGACTGCTAGAGACCAGTTATTTACACTCCAAAACGTAGGGACCTATGGTCATGTTGTGGGCCTCAGAAAACACCCTCAGTCCGAACTTTGTCCAAATTGGAGAGTGTTTATTTAGCGGCTGGTGACTGCCCAGCCAGATGCTGTTCAGGGTGCAGTGCCCACCTTCCTGTACACAAGCCTTTTAAAGACAAAACCGCTTCCCCCTTGTGCAGTGGGTCTGCAATTGCCCAGAGCAGGCAAGCTGGGGTCCAAAGCAAGCTCCTTACAGAAGCTGAAATTAGTGACTAGGTGGGCTGCTCCAGCGTTGCAAGTGTCTGTTGGGACTTTCCAGTTAGGGGTGGCGTTGACATTTGCCCTGTGGGCAGGGGTTGCAACAATTAAAGTTCCTTTATTGGGTTAACTGCCCACTCTAAGGAAATGGTTCTTTCTTTCTTTCTTTTATTAGTATTTTTTTTCATTGTAGTTGGACACAACACCTTTATTTGATTTATTTATTTTCATGTGGTGCTGAGGATCAAACCCAGGGCCTTGCACTTGCTAGGGGAGTGCTCTGCCGCTGAGCCACAACCCCAGCCCCAAGATGGTTTCTGTTTAAAATGGAGTTACTTAGGCCAAGTCCTTTAAGTACTCCTTACCCGAGTAGCTTAACATTCCTTTTCCTGTAATTTCACGTCGCCTCATTCACTGACATCCTGTAATCTGCAGGTTGCTTACTGACTAAGCGGGCCGTAACAGCTAATGGAGAAAGGCCGACAGAGGGGCGGGGAACTGACCCTCCCCCAGGACTCGGTCCCTCATGATGATGTTCCTGTGATTTCATTTTACAACTGGGTCTGGTTTTGCCATTTCAATGCCACATCTAAAAGCCTTTTCTCTGCTGATGGACATCTCATCATCTTTCCGGTTTTCAGCCATTGGGAAGAAGCTGCTGTGAACGTGCCCACATGCTTCTTTGTGGAGACCCAGGTTTTCATTTTCCTTGGGCAAGTGTTGGGGGGACTGCTGGCCCTGGGCCTGTGTGCTCACAGGGAGCTGCAGACTGTGCCCAGTGGCTGTCCTGTGCCAGGACAGGGAGCAGGAGGCCCTCCACATGTGTGCGGTCTGCCTCTCTGTTGTGGAAGTGGAAGCTCCATTGTCCCCACCAGGACTTTGAGGTCAGGTCACTTGAGAAGTCCGCTCTTCCCAGGACCACGTCTGAGACTCGGGGAGTGGCCTGGATTCCTCACCTGTGGGGTGGAGTGGTGGCTGCATGTCCCAGAACTAAAGCTTGTGCCGGCGGTGCAGGTGTCTCCTCCGCACGTGGTGCCTGACGTGGGGGTCCATCTCTGGCTCCCCAGGTGCAGCAGAGCACTGCGTCCACCCCGTGGCTTCCATCTGGTGGCCTCACCCAGCTGCTCATCTTCCCTTTCATTTATTCACCAGTTATCAGAGGCTTAGGGTCATCAGGTGGGCTTGAAGCAGATGTGGGCGTGGATAGGAGCTGCAGAGAAATGGTGCTCTGTTGAGGGGGCCCAGGCGCTGCCAGGAGAGGGGTGTTGTCCCTACCTTTCCAGCTGGAAGAGCAGTGGGGGGTCTGAACTCAGCATCATGCGTTTCGTGTTTCTTAGTCCGGCTTCCTCTGCAGCCTTCCTTTGCTGGGAAGTGACTGCACAGCAACACAGTTCTTCCCTTCAAAGGTGGGTGAGTGACATTAGTTCAACGGAGAGCAGCAGTCCCCAGGCAACACGGTCTGTGCCAGGAGAGGCTGTGCCCACAGTCACTGTCGCCAGAGCCCCAGTAGTGTGTGTGTTGCAAGAACTGCCTCTCAGCCTTCGGGCCAGTGGACTACAAAGAGAAATGTCCTTTTTTCTTTAAATCACTGTAACAGCTTGTTGAAGATGGGTGCTCAGGAACAGGCTGGGGCAATGCTGTGAAATCATGGTGCTCATACTCAGCTGGAATAGAAATGTTCCCACCCTCTTAGCAAAGCAAGAGCAACTTACACAAAACTGCATTCCAGAAGTCCCCCGTGGCAGGAGCCGCTGGACTGGCTGCCCTGCCCCAGGAGGGGGCCTTTGCTGTGGCCTGGGCCTTGGGAACCAGAGGTTGATGTCCCTTTACAGACCACAGTGACCCCTTTGCTTTGGTTTGCTAGCAGAGCATCACGGGGGGACAGAGGAGTCATTGGGGTGGGCTTTTAGCAGCAGACCCCATGGCCCCTCGGGCACAGCACAGAGCAGCAGCCCGGTCAGAGCTGTGCCCAGGCCTTTGGGTTCGTTTGTCTAATAATACTTTTCCTACCCTTAAAAACTAATGCAAGCTGGATGCCGTGGCGCACGCCTGGAATCCCTGTGGCTTGGGAGGCTGAGGCAGGAGGCTGGCGGGTTCAAGGCCAGCTTCAGCAATTTAGCAAGGTCCTGCTTCAGAATAAAATATGAAAAGGGCAGGGGATGTGGCTCAGTGGTTAAGTGCCCCTGGGATCAATCCCTGGTAACGACAACAACAAAAAAAAGAAAAAGAAAAAAAAATGCAAAGTACATGGAGAACAGAAATGAAAATCTAAAGGTCGATGTCCAGAAGTGACCCCGAGACTGAGACTGGAGGCCTCTAGTGGAGGTCAGGCACTCCCCAGGGAGGGAGCAGGACAGAGAGCAGGCGAGCCACCCTGCAGCGCTGTGACCCCAAAGGTGGTTCCGTGGGGTAGCACCCAATAGCGTGGTCTCCCAGGCCTGCTATTCCTGGTCTTCATCCCACTACGTGCCTGTGTCCAGTCTTGTGATCCCTCCAGCGTTGCCCACAGGAGGTTCACATTCTCTGTTTGACCATGTGAACTCTAGTACTCCCATCATGTCCCATAGTGTGCAGGTGGATTATTTGCTGCTGTTAGAAATTCCTTTCTTTTTCTATATTTACTATTTAAGTAAATGAGTATCTTTGCAAACAGAGGGTCTTGTGCATGTATGTTATTTACTTAGAACAAATCTCTAGGAGTGAGAATCTAAGGTTATTTGTTTGCACATTTTTGAAAGTTGCCAGACTTCCCTTTGGAAAGCAAAGAGCATGCGTCAGACTCCTTTCAGCTCCAGTGCGAGGGCCCTGTTTCCTCCCCAGCTGCTGCGTGCAGTTTCAATATGGAGACATTTTCACTCTGTAGGAAAACATGCTTCTTGTTTTACAGGCACACCCGCACTGCAGGTGAGAAGAGAGACATTTTCAAAACCACTGTCAGTTTAAGAGACAGGTTCCGTCTCTCTTGCCACCCTCCTCGCCTGCCTGCTGGGTGGCTGCCCCCTGCCACCTGCTGGCCCTTGTCTCCTTTGCCCATAGTGGCCCTTTTCTTAAATTTTGAGAATACAGGTTGGACGCTCTTTGGAATCTTCATGAGTTTCTGATGGTGATTTTAAAAACACGCTCCTCTCCTCACCTTCACTCTAGGAGGGCCTTTATGTTATGTTTTTGCTTTTTGCTATTTCAGTTTGTGTTGTTTGTAACTATATTTTTTTTGGTCCTGGGATAAGAAAGCTGTGCCCTGGGGCTGGCTCCCGGGGCTGTCTCCTTGCCGAGGAATCGCTGCCTCTCCTGCCTAGGTCAGCTGAGTGCATGGAGTCCTACAACCACCACTTTCACTGTGAGGGAGCACATCTCCCCGCAGCAGGGGCTCTGGCTGCAGAAACACCAGAGTTCAGCCAGAGAATTGCCTTATTATGGTAAATCCTCTTTACTTTCCCTGTGACATTTCTAGTCATTTTCAACACTCATTTCCTTTCACAATAGCACCGGGACAGAGCTCAGTTGAATGACAGCAGCTTGGACCTCTGGCCAGCACAGGCAAAGATAAAATTCAGGAACAAGACCCTGGCAGTAAATGGCAGCTGGATCTAGGAGGAACATGTCCAAGACAAGTCCCAGCAAATGACAGAAGAGCCACCCCACCATCTTGTTGCCTCATCCTCTGGAATGGTGTGGGCTTGGGGGATGGAGATGTGGCAATGGTACTGTGTCCAGGAGACAAGGAGGGATGTGGGTGCTCTTTTCATGGTTGCCATGGTGATCCCTCATTGTCTCCAGGCTGCAGGGGATTGACAGCTCTTGTCTGCACTGACGCTCCTCCTGATCATGCTCTGCACGTCATGTGCTCTGTGTCCCCTGTGACTCCACTCATGCCATACTGGTGGGTTCAAGTGCATGCACTTTGCCAGAGCTTGTGCCATTTCTGTCTCTCCAGTTGATTGACCAGAGCCCTGTGTGTCAGGAATAGGCATGATGTGATTCCTTTTGTGAGCAGGAAGGGAGGAGGAGTGGAGGGAGTGGAGGGAAGGGGAAGAGAAGGGAGGGAGGAGGAGAGTGCACCCTTGCTATGGTAAAGGGCTTAAAAAGCCAGTTTTCATAAGTGCTGGTGAGGCCTGCTGAGGGCACGGTGGCCCGCTTAGCTCTGGAGGGGCCCCAGTGACCGTCCTAATCAGTGGAGACTTTGCTGGACAGCGTGGCCCCTGCAGCACTTGAAGGGTCATTGTCCACCTGTATGTCTTCTAGCTCTGAGTTGTGGGCATTTTTTTGAATAAGGGATTTTTGCAGATTACATCCAAAGAGTGAAGGCTATGTATTGGGACAGTTTAGAGAAGCCCTTCACCTGGCCATGTTTTAGGGCGAGGACGTGTGTGTATTGAGGCGTGTGCACTTGGCCCCATGTGGGAAGCACAGACCCACAACCCTGTGGCCACAGCTCTGCCTCCGTGGTGCCTGTGGCTGTTGTCCTTTCCTCAGGGTGTGGACAGCTGCTCAGGTAGGAAGGTCTTTAGAGGTGGACATGACCGTGGGGAGAGAGGGGGAGTAGGCCTGTGACCCTTGGGTAAGGATGGTGCCCTCCTGTGAGAGCGGAGCCCCACCACCTGGTGCCAGGATGGGGGTCAGGCACGGCCCTCGGTGAGCACTTTGATGTTTAATTGAGCATGCGCCCAGCTTTTATATGTGCACCACTATCAGACTTGCATGTGTCTCTGCCTTTTTATTGCTGGTCTTAGATCTTGGGAGATGTTTAAAAATTGATTTACTGTTATAAACCAGAAAAATGTTCCTGCTTAGATGTAACTGAATATAAAATTAAGACGGAAGCTCTTAACCGCTCTCTTACTTGGCGGGCAGATTTGTGATTGTTTGGATGATTAAGAGATTTCTGTTGGCCTTAAATAATCCGTTTGCCTACTAACTTCCGTTGGCTAGAAAGTTATTGACTGAATGATCTTTCAGCCTTCAACGTGCTTCAAGGAAGTGGTACTTGGAGTCAGACGGAAGTCACATCTGCTGTAGTGTGAGGGTGGGTTGTGTGTGTGCCCACGTGTGGGCCATCTCCTGTCCTGTAGTGCGATCTGCTTAGCCCAGTTTTGGTCACCTGCCTATCCACCCTCTCCAGGCATGGCCCTTCTCTCCTTTGTCAGTTAGGAGAGCTCTTGGCTTGCTGCTGGGCACTTTGGCCCAGCTCTAGCCCTGGCCTCCTGGAAGGTCCCCACTTGTCACAGTGACCTTGCAGACCTTTCCAGGCGGGTGTGTTTGTGTTGCTCGGGAGGAAACCATATGACCAATTTGAGTTGTGGAGACCCTTAGCAAAACGGCTGGAGCGTTGGTTGGCAGACTTTGAGTGGCCGCATGGGGTATGGATGGTGCCCTCCTGTGAGAGCGGAGCCCCCATACCCCAAGGGGTCTGGGCAGAGAGAGGCACAAATTCAGGAAGACTGATGACCCAGAGATGGAGGAAAGGAACCAGCACCAACAGAGAACAGGCCTGAGCCCAAGACTCCAACAGCTGAAGGGGGCTAGAGAGTGAGCAGGTGAGTCACGGAGTCAGGGTCCAGGATCAGTGGGAGAGCCAGAGAGCCACCAGGCTTAGTGACACAGGGAGCTGGTACTGGGGGTCTGACCCTCTAGACTGCCCACTGAGGAGCCCCAGGAGGGTCGCAGCGGTCTGCACCTGCTTGGCACCACGCCTGCTGAGAACAGGTCTGAAGGAGAAAGCGGGGCTCTGTGACTGGCTCTCCCCGAAAGCAACCAGGAGCCCAGAGCTTAGAGGAGACCAGATGGTAAGGATGAGCCGAAAGAATGGACCAGGTGGTTTTTCCGGTTCCTTCTCCAGTAAGCTGATATGGGACCTGGGTGTGCAGGGACATGTGCCCATTAGGTCACCCTTGGAGTGGGTGGACGCATATCATGTCCCCCTCAGAGGGATCTCTCCTGAGAACTGTGCCCATGAGATGTCCAATGAGGGGACATGGTGTAGACTCTTCACTTCTCACACCTGCCATGGCCTGGGTGGCAGGCTGCTGTCTGTCCAAAGCTCTTGCAGAAGGAAAGCTTTGGCCAGAGACTCCTGACTCAGAGGTCTGGTCACACCAGTGGTCTTTCTTGAGGCTTTGGACTCGCTTATTGGCTGCCATTTTTAATCATTTTAATTTTAAGTAAATTGCTTTCTTTATCCCTCATTTCTAGTACCGTGTGTGTTACTGCTCATTAGTGTTTGTCAGCTTCTTGTTGAGGCTTGGTTTTTAAATAGTCCTGGTTGCAATGCGGTAGTTAAAGATGTTCATTTTGACGATTGGTAGTGCCGACCGTGGTCTGCAGCAGAGGCCTGCAGGAGGCCTGGCTATGGAACCTCTGGTGGTCCCTGTCCTCCATGGTCCAGGAGCATGGCCAGTGCCTCTCTCACAGCTTTACATCCCAGACTTCTTGAAGCTGTGGCACCTCTCTAATCAGGCTTTCTATTCATTCAGCACACTTAACATCGTTTAAACGTCATGTGAATTCACTTGCCAGAGAGCTTCCAACCTATCCACTTGCATTGCCTTTGACATGCAGTAAGCATGTCTGCGCGGCTATGCAGCCTCACCGTTATCTGTCTCCAGAACACTCTCATCCTCCCAAACCAAAGCTCTGTGCCCCGAGTGCTGACTCCCTAGCCCTGGTGCCCCCCGTTCTGCTTCTCCATGGCAAGCGTACACCGAAGCAGGAGCTCCCAGGGCCCAGGGTCGCAGCACGGCTGCACCCACGACTGTCACAGGGTTGCAGTCAGCTGGGGACCCTGCTGGGGGCCTCGGGCTCTGGGGGCTGCTTTCACCCAGGCCTCAGGAGGGCACCCAGTAGCTGCCTGGGGTGTGTCCGAGGCTGGGGGAATGCAGCCTCCACCCCTTGTGTCCACGGTACCTTCAGGAGGGAGCAGAGGCCCAGCCTCCCCATGCAGCCCCTGGAGGCTCTAGGGCCGCGGGAGCCTGCAGCCCTCTCCTGCTGTCTTCCTGAAGTGGCGTGTCAGTCACGACCCTCCCACCTGCGCTTCCCCAGCCACACGTGTTCATATTGCCCCCACCAGATTCATGACCAGGGAAGGGGCAGTCCCAGTCTGCCTCCCAGAGGGCTTCAAGGCCTTCTCCCAAGTTTCTGCTGGGAGCAAGTAGGCCAGGCGAGCTGGGCTGGGCCAGCCTCTCTGCTGTTCACCAACCTGGGAACGCAGACCTGGAGGCCTTCCCTGCAGAGGGCCGCCTTGAGTCTGGGAGTGGTCAGATTGAGGGCGGGGGGGAGAGAGAGAGAGAGAGAGAGAGAGAGAGAGAGATGAGGGGAGGCAGAAACAGGGGACAGAGCAAGAGGAAGAGACATGGACACAAAGACAGGGAGAGACACAGAGACAGAGACTGGGGGAGATAAGGGGCAGAAGGAGATACAGAGATAGAGACAGAGATGTGGAAAGGGAGCTGGGTAGATGGAGGGGAGAGCGGGAAACAGAGGCACACAGAGGCAGAAAGAAATGGAGAAAGAGGGGACAGGGAAAGAGAGTTGGAGGGTGGAGAGGCAGAGATAAAGACAGAACGGGGGGACACAGAGACAGAGCTAGAGGGACGAGTGGGGGCCTGCATCGGAGCCGGCTGCGAGCCAGGCCCACCTCCCTCTTCCCTCTCTCTAAGGGGCCACGGCACCGAGTGGGTAGAAGAGGTAGGTGAGTGACAGCCACTGTCAGCAAGGTGAGGCCACAGACGATGAGCCACTCTGGTCTTGGCTGTGGGCAGGGCAGGTATGGTGTCTGTCCTGCACAGGGCTGGGGTGGTGGGCTGGTGGGCAGCTGGTTACCCGCTGGGCCATGCGGCGCTTCCAGGGAGATGGCTCCATGTGAGCCCCTCTCCCCCTTTGCACGGTTCATCTTCACACCCACAGGCCTGACAGGTGTGCTGCCTGGGCAAAGGGGTTCTGAGCCTGCAGCAGGTGGAGCGCTAGCTCAGGAGGCCGGTCCTGCCACCTTGCAGCCCCGCCCCGGAGCGCCCGGCCAGGCTGGCTGCATGTACTTCACACTGTGGCAACCACAGAGGCTCTATCTGCTGGACTGCAGGGTCACCCCTGGGGAGCATGAATGCAGCCTGAGCTCATCAAGGGCTGACAGTCCAGAGTCAGATCCTCCCTCCCTTTAGTGTGTGAGTTAGCTCTGGGCAAGGCCTGCCCCTGGGCCCAAGACCCAGAGCTGTCTACCCACAAGTCCTGGGCACATCTCGCTGCCCTGTCCTCAAATCTTCACTGTTTTGGTTGTTTGGATAGGTCCATGGATGTTAAGGCCATTTGTTTCTACTGTTATTTTCAGAAAAGATAAACCCTGAAATCCAGAGAGGTTGAGCTGCCACAGCAGGGTCACACAGCTTGTTCATGGCAGAGCCAGCCCAACTCCTCCGGCCCTGCATTTCTCTTCCCACAAGTTTCGAGGGTGATTGTGACAGGGTTGGGTTGGTCCCCAGAAGCTGCTCCTCCGAGGAGTCAGGTTTTGAAGAGAAGCCACTCTTCCTCGCACAGCTGTGAGGTACCGTCTCCTTGGGAACAGGAGCTCTGCTGAGCCTTCTGCCTTCTCTGCACCGCGGGTGCCGTGTGTCCCAGCAGAGGGTGCCATGCAGAGGCAGGCTGGCACTCGTCAAGGGCGGTGTGGGCATCTCGGCAGACCAAGCTGGCCGTGTGCGTGGTGGCTGCTGGCTGGGCTCGACTTTCAACCAGGAGGCGGTGGGGAGAGAACCAAGAGACCGATGGATCCACAGTGGAGTGGGAGGGGAGGGGTGGCCACCCCCAAAGGCCGCAGAGCTCTTGCCTCGAGCTCCCAGAACAGAACACAGGGGGAAAGGGGCAGCGGGTTCCCCGTCCCACCTGTCACCTTCCACTCCCCCACCTCCGTGCTGCCTGCCTGGTCACCTGTGAGGTGGTATGGGGCCCCAGGAGTGGCCAGGGAAGTTCTGCAGAACTTGATTTGGGGGGCCCAGACTCTGGCTCCTAAGAACAACCCCATCACACTTTGGGTCCCTGCTGTCCCATTCTTGGTGGCTGTCAAGTAGTACAAGCAGTTGTGTGTGTCACCTTCTCAGCTGTTTGGACACAAGTGATGGATGGCACTGAGTGTGTGTGTGTGTGTGTGTGTGTGTGCGCGTGCGCACGCGCATGCAATGACCAGAGCTGGCCAGGGACACTCTGATAATGTGATGGAGGTGGTCAGTGTGACAGCTCAGAAAACCCAGGTCACAGTCATTCTGTCCTGCTGTCTCCATGCAAACAGAGCGTCTGCTTAGAAAGGACCGTAGAGAGTGCCTGGTGCCGTGGTCTTACTTCAGAAAACAGAGAAGTGGAGCAGTTCACCCAGGATGGCAGAGCAGAGCTGTGACAGCTGGCACCTGAAGCCACCCTCCTTGGGCCACTTGACATTGTATTGCCTCAGTTGTCCTTAACAGGACTCAGGCCAGCAGCTGAGCCTGTGTCTGCAATCGCAGTTGTGCACAGGGGTGGAGAAGCGGAGTCATGACCCAGCCTGGGTTTTGCTGCGTTGTTTTCTAGTAGAAGGAAGCAGGGTGAGTCGCAGACCTGCCAGGGCTGCAGCTGCATCTGATGGTGCCACAGGGCAGGGGGTGTCCCCCGAACGCAGTAGGACCAGGGTAGGCCACCACATCCCTCAGGACCTAGGTGTGCCACTTGTAAAGGGCAAGGGCCTAAACAGAATTTATGGTGCTGTTCTCTTTAACTCTCAGTAAGATCCTGATCATTCTAACAGTGACGGTGTGACCCACTGTTGGGAGGCCTGCTTGGGAGGAAGATGCAGCCACTGGGTGCCTGTCTGTAGCCAGGTGGCTGCTGGGTATCCAGGACCAGGAGGAGGCGGGGGTGAGCCTGATGCTGCTCAGGAAGGTTGAAAGTTTGCTGTGTGCACTGAGCTGCCCGGGGCCATGGGAAAGAAGCTGCCTTTGACTCCAAGAGCGTTTGCTTGCAGGGAGGGTGAAGACCTGGGAGGATCAGGTGCGATTTGTTGGGCCAGTCAATATGTATTGTGATTGCCAACACTAGCCTCCCAAGTGGTCCTCTGCAGGTACTGGGCCCAGTTAGCTGCTGGACCTGGTTGCCAAGGGTGAGGAGCCAGAAGTGGGCTTTGAGCGCAGCTTGAGGCCTCCATAGGATGGCTCAGCCTCGTGTGCGTCAGGGCTGGCCACTGCCCCGGGAAGGCCAGGGCTGTTCCGGCTGTTCAGGCCTTCTAGAGGAACATCAGAGCTGGGCTGGGCGGTGCACTCCGCTGTCTCTCAGGTGCTGGGACGGGCAGCCCTGGGCACCTTTCTTTCCACACTGAGCATTTGCTGCTTGAGCGACGGCCTGCGTTGGTGCCTGAGGAGCACAGCGGCCTGCAGCTCTGCTCTGCGGCTGACGCTCTGCCTTCGCGGGCCAGCAGCAGTGCCTGCACTGGGCAGGGATCCAGTCTGTTCTGGATGAAGGGAGAGTTGCTGGGCAGCTCCTCCTGCCCGGCCACTCACCGGCAGCTGACTGTCCCGGGGAGAACCCGGCTCATCTGCCGTTGTGGTCTAGTGCTCCTTAAAAGGACTTGCTGAGCTGGGGCTGCAGCGGCTCTGCTGGCTTTGGTGTGCGTGCCGTGGTGGGAAAGCCAGGATGGCCTGTGGCCTTTGCCCTGGGCGTGGCTTGGACCTGGGTCCCACAGTTGGGCACCATGAGGGAACCCAGGTGTGGGCCAGACCTGCCAGGCCCTGGAGGGGAGCCAGCTCGGGGCCAAGCGGGGCGCAGACCTCGCCTGCCTTTCTCAAGGGCTCCCGGCCCCAAGGGGGAGGAGCACCAAGGCCCCTGTGCATCCCACCCCATGCTCTGTGCTCAGGCGGTGACGGTTCTTCCCAGAGTCCTCCACAGTCGCTGAGAGTCGTGTTCGTGAGAGGACAGGGGGTCCCAGGGTGCCCTGAGCAGACCTTTCACTTTTAGTGGGTGAATGTGGTCCTGAGGTGGCTCCGTGGGCTGCCTTTTCTCCTTGGGCACCGGCAGGTGCTCGGCTTCTCAGCCCCTGGGCACTGTGCATGGGTGGCTCACGTGACTCGGGCCCCTGAAGAAGCAGTGCCTTTTGCATTCCGTCCCAAGGCAGCTGAACCTGAGGCTTAGTCTTGGTTCTCACCTGAGCTGGCCAGTGAGGGTGAGTGAGGCTCTCCTCTGGCCTGCAGCCAGGACTGAGGAGCCTGGACAGTGGCCTGTGTGGGAGTGGGCCGGGCCGCCGTCAGCAGGGATGGGGCTCAGGACCTCGCATGTCTCTGGCAGTCCAGTGGTGGGGACAGCATGTTCTGAAGTGCTGTCACTGTTCAGTGCCCAAACCTTTGGCCCTGGAGCTAAAGACAAGTGGTGGCAGGCGTGGGTCAGGGTGCCTTGGGACAGAACCTGTCCTCTTTGTATTCTGATGCCTAGCCTTAATGTGTGCTGGGCGAAGGTCTCCAGTCCCGTGTGCCGGAACAGGAACCTCACGAAGCTGCCCTGCAGGGAAGGGGGCTGGTCAGGGACATTGATCCTGCCAGAGGGTGTGGAGGCAGGCCAGCATGCTCACCATGGGGATGCCTTTGTCCAAGTGGCCTGTGTGGAACAACCAGATGACTAGGCCAGAGCCACTACCCCCAGATCCAGCACATTCTGGGAGCCCTTTAGGGGAGGACCAACTGGAAGTCCCACTGGGTCCCACTGCAGTGAGCAGGTGCCAGATGGTCAGGGTCTTGGGCACAGCGTCTTCTCACAGTGGAGAACAGTGCCCCAGGAGAGCGGGTGCCACGCTTCTCCACGGGATGCTGGAAAGCCACAGATCCACCTTGCTGACCACCTTTCTTTAAGAAAGCAGTCAGATGCCCCTGAGAACCAGGAAAGCCACATTCTGGGGCATCAGGAAGCCCATGGAAAAGCCATGTCATCTGCTGCAGGGACCCCAGAGCTTCCCAGGGACGCAGTGGCATGGACCCTGCTGGGAGCAGCCCTCCTTCCCGTAGGAATGCGTGTGCCGAGTCTGTCTGGGAGGCTGTGGTTGTTCCTGATCTCCCAGGAGTCCATTTGGCCAGCATTATCTGACCCTTTGCCTTGTGGATGCAGGAGGCCAGGGAGTGGTGTGGTGACCTGGATCCACATCTGCAGCCATCACGGGGCCTTAGGGTCTAGTGCAAAGGAGGAAAGGACCCTGTGCAGGCCTGGCTGAGGGTCGGCACCCAGCATGGCGAGTGCCTGCAGCCAACCAGACCCTGAAGGGGGTTTAGGTGGGAGTCAGATGACCGCAGCTGCCCCACTCATCCTGCACCTCTTGTGTTTTAATGGGTCACACTGCAAGTGAGCAGGTGTCAGATGGCCAGCGTCCTGGGACCTCACAGTGGAGAACTGTGCCCCCCAAAGAGCAGGTGCCACGTTTCTCCAAGGGACGCTGGAAAAGCCACAGGAAGTGCCTTTGCCCCCAGTCCACTTGTGCAGGAGAGTCCAGCCTGAGGGCAGGTGGCTGCTCATGTCATCGAGGACCCGTACACATGGGCCTGCAGCTGTCAGACAGGCTCCCTGGGGATGGCTCCCAGGCCTGTCTGCCTCGAGGTGGCCTCTGTCAGCGCTGTGGCATTTCCGGGCAGGCAGCTGGCTCTCCCCTGGCTTGGGGCAGGCCTTCCCTCTGCAGCACAGTGGAGCCTTGGCTGCATGCTCTCGGCAGAGAGCCGTGCTGCTGATCCCAGGTGATGGACGGTGCCCGGTGGAGCTGCCGTGTGAGGCAGTGCCCAGCTCTCGCGGGTGCCCCTCCTGTCCTGCTCGCCTGCTGAAAGGGGGAAGGGGCATGTCCGCATCTGCTGCCCAGGTCCCGGGCCTCCAGCTGTGGTTCTCTGCAGTTGAACTAGAGTGGAAGGTTCCTGGGTGAGCCTGGCATTGTCTTCTCAGGTGACCACCTGTGGGGCCTCCTCCACTGTTGGCTTTGCTGATTCCTGAGCTAGGGAGGCCTGGCTTTCTGAGTCTGCACCCAGTTCTGAACACTGTGGCATTTCATCCAAACCCACTTCTTGAGTCAGGTTCTGGGCAGGGCAGGGTTATGAACACCCTCCACGGAGGGGCCTGGCCCACCTGGCTGCGAAGCAGTCCTGGTGCTGTGGCTGGAGCCAGTGCCCCATCACAGGAGAGCTCTGTGGAGGCCCGTCCTGTACTTCCCCAGTGCTGAGGCCGACCTCCAGCCTGGAGTGGCCTCCTTTGTGCAGGTGTGGATTGTCATTGTCACCTGTCCGCACAGTCCGAGCCCCTTGGGACTTGGCCCTGCGCTCTGCTGTGGGTTGCCTCGAATTCTCGGCAGTCGGGCTGGCTCCTTGGTGGGTGTATCTGGGTGTGTGGAGGGCACTGGTGCAGGTGTCTGGCCGAGGTGTGTGGGGCTGGCCTTCTCTGCATTGTGAACTCTGGGTCTTGTCTTGGGGCATGTGGGTGGGCAGCGTGCGTCCACGAGTGTGGACTGAGATGAATTTCAACTCATTCTCGTGACTGGAAATGCCGTGTCAAAACCTGTGGCCTGAGAGCAGTTGTCGCTGTGGTCCAGCGGCAGTGGGGCCCCATGCGGACATCTGCCGCCCTGCCAGGTCTGCTGGGCCTGCTGCCAGGACAGGAGCCATCGCAGGCTGGCCTGAGGGGCTGGCGGCTTCCCCTGCCCCGTCTCAGGCTCCTCCAGCAGGGCTCCGGGGCTGGCTCTCCATGGCCGGCACTTGCTGTTTCTGGTTTTTTGACGTAGCCTGCTATGGAGGAGGTGGTGTCTAGTGGTTCTGATCTCTGTTTCCCTCATGTCCGTGACGTTGAGCACCTCTTCATGTGGCTGTTTTCTTATCTTCTCTGGAGAGATGCCGTGTGCCCTTTCTTAAAGCAAGTTGGTTTTGTGGAATTGTAGGAGCTCTTTATGGACCACACCTTTATGGATATCAGGTCAGATCTGCAGATGTCTCCTCCCGTCCTTGGGTTAGCAGTGTCCTTGATGCATGAAAGTCTTCGATCTTTGTGGTCATGTTATTTTATGTTTGTTCTGAGATGCTTTTTAAATGGTTACCTTTTTAAATATCCATCTTGACTGTAGCCTGCCCGTTTCTCAAGGCCACAGTCCCCACGTTTCCTACGTGTCTTCTGATGGAGCGCGGTGGAGGGTGGACACAGGGCCTCGGCCATGGCTTTCTGGGAACACAGAGGCAGCTGAGCAGTGAGACCATCCTGATTCCCAGTCCTGAGCAGAGCTGGCCACTGTGGACTTTCACCGTGATCCGCGGGGTGGTGGCCTGCAGTGCCCGGCCTGAGCACCCAGAGGGACTTGTGGTCTGCGGATTGCTGTGTTGGTCAGCATCGGCTGAGGCTAGTGAACGCCTAGGCCTCAGTGGCCTGAGGTCTGAGCTATTCCTCCCTCGGCTTGACCACAGGGTCCTGGGCCCTTTTGCTTGTGAGGCTGAGGCTTGGGGCTGCTCAGCCACAGGGAGACGCGCAGCAGCCGGAGGAGAACCAGGACGCGGGGGTCTGCCTGTTTCTGAGAGGTGGGGCCCCTGTGGGAGAAACGGCTCGTCCTGGGGCAGAGGCCTTCAGAGACCTGGTTGTGGTAGG
The DNA here is from genome assembly GCF_047511675.1 of Marmota flaviventris. Taxonomy (NCBI): domain Eukaryota; kingdom Metazoa; phylum Chordata; class Mammalia; order Rodentia; family Sciuridae; genus Marmota; species Marmota flaviventris. Next base: position 901,127 of record NC_092498.1, read on the forward strand.
CACAGACTCGAAGAGCAGTGTGCTCCTGCGGCCCTCCTTTCTCTCTTACCCACCAAGCCCTGAGAAGTTTGTCTTCCCTGGACTGAGGCCAAGCAGCTGCCATGTGAAGTTCCTGAGCTTTCTGATATTGGGACCACTGGGTGCCCGCAGCCAGTCACACAGTCCTCCATGACGCAGGTGGTGTGAGGTACTGATAAAGAGCCTGGGCTCTGCCCCCAGCCTGCCCGCCCTGGGCTGTGTGACTACGAGTAAGTCACTCCACCTCTCTGGGCCTAGTGTTCTCGGTAGTGGAAAGGGGCCTTGGAGGTGGGTATCACTTAGGGCTGAGTAAGGGCTGAATTATGTGTGCTTCAGCCTGGCACCAGCCCGTGGTAAATCTTATGTGGCCTCAATCCTATGTTGAGAGGTGACACACTAGGGCCACAAGGATCTTGTTAAATGGGTCAGAATTAGACATTCTGTCTTTGGTGTAACTTTGACAGCCACGTTTCCTAACCAGATACAGGAACGCTGGTTCTGGCAGCCCAGGATGGTGAGGTGGCGACCATTTAGAAGAGTCTGGGGTGTGACTCCTGGCAAGGTTGATGGCTGTGAGACGCGGGCAGCCCAGCCCCTGTGTGCCTTGGCCTCCTCGTGGTGTGAGAAGGAGTGACAGTGATTGCGTGGTCCATTCTCACTGCTGTGGCCCGTGGCTCATGAACAACTGAAGTTCAAGCCCCTCAGCCCTGCGGGCTACGAGTCAAGGCCAAGGCTTGCTGTCTGGCGAGGGCTTCCTGGTCCCGTGTCTCCACATGGCCGGGGCGGGGATCCCGCTGGGGTCTCCTAGAGGACACTTACCCTTCATAAGGCTCCATCCTCGTTGGCTTTGTGCCTGCCCAGCCCACGACCTACAGTCGTCAGCTTAGGGGGCACTCTGTATGGACTCTGTGGGAACCTCTAGTCCGTGGCACACCGCGGCAGTGTCACATCATGGGGATTCGGTGAGTTGTTACAAGACAGAGGCTTAGAAAGTGTGAGTATGGCGTGAGTATCCTGGGGCTGTGCTGTGCTCTGCTCTCTGTCCCACCCGGCGTGGTCCTCACCTCCTAGAAAGAACACTACTCACATCGGCTGCGGCTGCCAGGCCCCCACGAGCCGGCTGCTGAGCTGAGCAGGTGGCGCTCACACGGCTTTCTATGTGCAGGTGTGTACTGGCAGCTGCTCTGCAGGGTCCCTCTGTCCCACTGCCTTCTGTGGCAGGTCATTGCAGTTCTGCAGAAACCCTTGGAGTCAAGGAATTTCCAGATGAGCAGGCCTGGCTGATCAAAGGTCTCATTCAGGACTGAGCTGCTCGTACTGCCCCAGCAGTCCTGTCTCGGGTGAAGCCCAGCAGCCTCTGGACCTGGCCTGGGAGTTTTGAGCCCAGTGCCTGTCAGAAGCCCTTGGCTGCTGTCTCCCAGTTCCCCTGGGCCCTCCTGGCATGTCTGCGCAGAGTCTGGGGGCTCTGACTGCCGCAGGTCCCGGAGGACAGAAGTGTGTCACAGCCTCCCTGCAGAAAGGCACGTGGGCTCTTCTCAGGGTTGTGACTGGCTGTCAGCATGCCTCCCGTCTCCACAAAGAGCTGGGAGCACTTAACAGTTGTCGCCACCTGCCTGGTGGCTCCGAGGGAGCTGTGCATGGGCTCCTTCAAGTGTGGGTCACGTGAGAAGCCCTGGGGGGTCTGCTCCATTGCTGCGCAGTCACCCTGCTGCTGGCTTTCGCCGGGAGGGGCCTTCCAGGGCATGCTCAGCCGCTAGGGCTACAGGACTTGCAGATCACAAGGCACCTTGGCAAGGCAGCTCCGGCCTAGAGGGCGAGAGACAGGGCGTGAGACAGGGCGTGAGACAGTGTGAAACAGGGGGTGAGACAGGAGGTGACACAGGGGGTGAGACAGGAGGTGAGACAGGGGGTGAGACAGGGGGTGAGACAGGAGGTGACACAGGGGGTGAGACAGGAGGTGAGACAGGGGTGAGACAGGGGGTGAGACAGGGGGTGAGACGGGGGTGAGACAGGGCGTGAGACAGGAGGTGAGACAGGGGGTGAGACAGGAGGTGAGACAGGGGGTGAGACAGGAGGTGAGACAGGAGGTGAGACAGGGCGTGAGAGAGGGTGTGAGACAGGGGGTGAGACAGGGGGTGAGACAGGGGTGAGACAGGGCATGAGACAGGGGTGAGACAGGGTGTGAGACAGGGGTGATACAGGAGGTGAGACAGGGGTGAGACAGGAGGTGAGACAGGGGGTGAGACAGGGTGTGAGACAGGGGTGAGACAGGGTGTGAGACAGGGGTGAGACAGGAGGTGAGACAGGGGTGAGACAGGAGGTGAGACAGGGGGTGAGACAGGGTGTGAGACAGGGGTGAGACAGGAGGTGAGACAGGGGGTGAGACAGGGGGTGAGACAGGGGGTGAGACAGGGCATGAGACAGGGGGTGAGACAGGGCATGAGACAGGGGGTGAGACAGGGGGCGAGACAGGGGGCGAGACAGGGGGCGAGACAGGGGATGAGATGGTGTGAGACAGGAGGTGAGACAGGGCGTGAGACAGGGCGTGAGACAGGGGGTGAGACAGGGCGTGAGCCAGGGGGTGAGACAGGGGGCGAGACAGGGGGCGAGACAGGGGGATGAGACGGTGTGAGACAGGGGGTGAGACAGGGCGTAAGCCAGGGGGTGAGACAGGGGGCGAGACAGGGGGTGAGACAGGCAGGGCCTGAGGAACTCTGGGAAGGAGATAGTGCGGAATGGAAGAGTGGTCGGGTCTGGAGCAGCAGGACACCTGGAGGACGAAGGCCCCAAGGGCTCTGCACGGTGGAGGGAGATTACTCTTTATCGATGGGGTCCCTGGCCCTGATGCAGGCCCTGAGGATGGGGTTGCTGGCCTCGTCACTGACCTGTAGGTGGGGTGACTGGCCTGGTCTCTGGTCTGGGCATGTGGACATCAGATTGGGGACACTGGTGCACCATGTGAGCTAAGTCTGTGTGCCTGTGAGTGTGTAATGGGGCATACGTGAGAAGGAGCGTGTGTGTGAATGCATGTACATGTTTAAGTGTGTGCATGTGTGTGTATGGTTCTGTGTGAGTGTATCTGCACATGTGCATAAATGTCTGCTTGTGATTGTGTACGGTTATGCATGTGCACACACATGAGCATGTTACACAGGCTGTGTGCCTGCAAGTGCCTGTGTGGGAATATCTGTGAGTCTGTCCATGTGTATGTCACTCCTGCTCCTCTGGGAGGAGCCTCTGCCTCTCTGATGCCCCTGTGACAGGCTGACTATTTGCCCAGCTGGTCGCTGGCCCATTGCACGGGGTTCATGTGCGTCCTGTCTACATGGCAGCTCCAGCCCAGTCAGGGCCAGAGGTCCTCTGCTGTCTGTCTGCATAAAGACTGGTGCTGCCTGGAGATGGCCACCAGGGGCCACTGTTGATGCTTTTTCCTCACCAGCCACCCAGGCGACCATGCTTGGATGCAGGCAGTGAATGCAGTGTGGCGCTTTTACTTCCTCTGAGGCACTTCCTTCATGGACTGATGGACGCCTGCCTGAGGCAGGTGAAGCTGTGGCCCCATGACAGCAGTGCTCTTGTCACCTGGCTTCCTGGCAAGCGCAGTCTGTAGCTACTTCTTGGAGCTGGGTTAAGTTCTCTGAATACACGGGTCCTGTTCTCCAGGCTTCCCACTCACACTCCCAGGGAGGTGCTGTAAGACAGACTCTGTGGTCCTTTGTCTGGGCAGCTGGGTTAGCCAGTGGCCCACAGAGAATGAATGCACTGGGTGTTTCCTGTGTACAGTGTGGTGCAAACATTGCTCACGTCACAGGCCACTGTGTTGTGACCACAGGCAGCAGCAAGCTGGGCTCTCCTGCTGGCTCTCGCTGCGCCAGCGACTCTGTTCATTGGGTGGCTTATTGAGTGCGTTGCCTGCCCGGTTACTATTTCAGGTCACCCTCTAGTGTACCCTTCCACAAAGCTGCAGTTGGGGCTCCTTCCCGGCCTCTTCCTGCTCCCAGATCAGGAGCTCGCTTCTGCCATGTCAAGGGAACTGAGAAGCACAACCCCGGCTGCTGTTTAGCTGGGAGAGCTGTGTGCCGATGATCGGACAGCTGTGTGCACTGGCCTGAGTGATTCGTGCCGACATGATCTTTCCACTTTGAAATCCAAGTCCTGCTCTCCCCACGTATTTTCAAATCCTCAAGTTCTGTAGGTCTCTGTGAAGAAAAGTTAAAAAGGCCTGCAATCAATAAAAATAGGTAAAGTTGTTAGAAAAAGGAGAAGAGGAGGTGAAACTGTAATGGATTCAAGGAGAGCAGTTTTCTGAAATCCTTGCTGTTAGAGCCCGCACAGTTAAGAAGAGCCGTCACGTCACGAGAGCTGCCCCCGTGGAGAGGGAGGCCGACTGACAGCCGTGCTCTTGTCACCTGGGAAAGACGCCTCCGGGTAGGGTTGCTGTGGTAGGTGAGTGTTTCTCACCGTTAGGTCCTGTGCTGATCTCTCTTAGGCACTTCCCACGTGGGCCTGAGTGTCCCGGCTCCCTCCCCCAGGCAGCCTCTCACGTGGCCTGGGGTGGTCTGCTCCCACACTGGCTGAGTGTGCTGTCAGGGAGGTTTGGTGGAGGGACCCTCTCACGGTGGGACCCAGTCCAGCTTGTTGCAGCCACACTTCCTGGTGGTGCGACTGGATGATTCCGCGCCCTTCTCTGAGAGCCCCAGCGCTGAGCAGTCCCCCTGGGTGAAGGATCTGCGTCTCTGTGTGCCAGGATTCCCTGGAGGGACCTGGTAACAGTACCCATCCTTTGTTCAGAGCCAGGGTTCACTGCAATGTCCATCCCATGGGTGAAGCCGGGGGTGGAAGAGCTGGGAGGAAACCAGCCCCTGCGCCTAGGCAGGAGGGAGGGAAGGGAGCGATGGAGCCTCCCCCAAGGAGACCCGAGCCCACCCCCCCCTGCAGGGAGCCCCTCTCCAGCCCCTGGCGAGCTCTCCAGCAAGTCCTTCCAAGTCCTGGCCAGGAAGCAGACTTGCAAAGCTTTGCGGATTCCAGTGAGTTAGGCTTCTAGCTAGTGGTGGGAGATACTTGCATAAACCTCACAGATTTCTTCAGAAAAGTGGGGAGATAGCAGTTAAACAGCTACTCATCTCTCTTCAGTCCACCTGAGTGCAAGGCATCCTAGCCGATGTCATGGAAGATGCAGAGGCTGTGACAGTGACTCCCTGCCTTCCGGGAACTCATGGAGCTACTGGGAGAGGGTGGGGCTGGAGGGACAAAGAGGTGATGAGAGGAGGTGGCTTGTGGGGTGTGCTGAGTGCAGGAGCATGTGCCTGTGCCTGTGAGGGTGTGAAAATCAGCACGTGTGCACAAGTGCCCATGCTTGTGAGTTTTTAAGTGTGCATGTTTACATATTAACACGGGCACAGGTGCACCTGAGTGTCTGTGTGTGTGTGTGTTTGCATTCGTGGACATGTGGACATGTCTACACCTGTAAGCATACAAGCAGTGTGTACATTGTGTGGGACTGAGGGTGTGTACATGAGAGTGCTGTGTTGGAGAGAGAAGCCTGTGGAAGCCCGTGCATGTGTACAGGTTCCATGTGTAGTCCCACAGACCAAGAGAGGAGGGACAGACTCTAGGGCCTGAGGCAGGCCGGTGTGAGTGTTTGGTGGGGGACAGTGACTTTAAGAGTGGAAATGATCTTGCCTGTGGGAACAGTGGGCCAACATGTGCTGGCTAAGCAGACTAACAAGGTAGGCTCTTAATAAATATTCTCTGAAAATCTGGCAAAAAATTAGCACTTTCCTTTCAGACGGAAGAAACTGACCCTCCCTCGGGATCCCTGATCACTCCTGGAATGTTCTCTCGGCTCTGGGAAGTCAGCCAGAGCTGGAACGGCTACTCCCTTGGGTGCCTCTGCTGTCCTCAGCACTGTGCACTGGCCCCAGGGCTGCTGGCTTTATCTCCTGCTCTCTACTGGGAGGGGAGGCTCCCTTCTGGAATCCTGAAGACTCCCCAGTCAGCTGAGCTCCCCACGATTCCAAGTCGTGGTCCACCAGGTGGTGATGCCACTGTCCACAGAGGTATGGCAGGTGTCTCCCTCGGGCCCGTGGCTGCCAGGGTGGCCTCCATCTGCCCAGCTCTCCAGCCTGCCTTCCTGCTCTGGACAGATAGCCCAGGACTGCTTCCTGAAGGGGCTTGCCTCCTGCAGCTGCCTGCAGTCCACTGTGCTGTCCTGTGGGTCTACCTGGGAGGCACCCTGCCCACCTGCTTCTCTGGTCTCCCCCACTCACACATTCCTTCTCAGGGCAGCCTCCTGAGCAAGGCTCCCAACACACTGTCTGTGGCCAGCCTGCTCCATGGCCCATTGACAGGCATAACAGAACCACCATGGGTCTGAGCCTCCTGAAGGTGAGCCTGTGGTGTCCACCATGCCCCTCAGCTCTCTGTCCTGCCCCTCCAGGTTGTCGCTCAGCAGAGGGATGTGGAGCCTTCCAAGGCAGACCACAGAACAGTGTGCACAGGTGCATGGGTCGGTTCCTGCATGGAGATGTCTGCAGTGTGGGTCTGTGGGGGGAATTTGGGTGTTGGTCTGACAGCGTCCCGGGCCCTCGTGCTGCATTTGGCTGTCCGAGAGTCTGTGCTCACGTGAGTGCATGCGACTGGCCACAGACACCCGTGTACACCTGGATTGTTTGAATGGTGATGACGCTGATCATGGTTCACCGGGAGAACCCATCGTCTCTTAACCCATTCTCTGTTATCTGCAGAACGAGGGCCTCGCACAGGCCAGGCAGGTACTCTACCACTGAGCTGCATCCCAGACCTTTTCCAAAAAAGTTTTATGTTGAGGCAGGGTCTCACCGAGTTGCCCAGACTGACCTCAAACTTGTGACCTTCCTGCCTCAAGTTGCTGGGATTACAGGTGGAACCACCGCACCTGCATAACCCATTCTGGTTTCCCCACATTTTTAATTGGTGCCTTACAGTTGTACACCATGGTGGGACTTGTTACGTATTCGCACATGCACACAAGGTAACAGAATAGTTTGGCCAATATCATTCCCCAGTATTCTATTTCTCCTTTCTCTTCCATTCTCTTTCCCCCTTCCCCTATTCTATTTATCTCCCTTTGATTCTCGTGAGACACCCCCACCCCTGCCTTTTTTTCTGATCTCCTGTGATTGTCATGGTTTGGGGGATGTTTGCACTGTGAGCCTAGGTACAGCGGTGGAACTCAGACACCCTCAGTTCACACAGCGCCAGTTCTTGAAGGAGAGACAGACCCTCAGCCTGAGAGTCTCACAGTTGGGCTCAAGGTGTTCAGTCCATCAGGAGGCCGCCTGGGGGAGGTCAGCCAGGTTCAATCTTGGGGTCCTCGGTTGGTGGGAGGCCTCCTGGGGACACTGAGACACCATTCTGAAGGATCGCCTTTCAGGCAGTCCTGAGAGTGATCAAACACCCAGGTGCCGAGAGCCTGATGTGGCCATGCCACTCCTTGGGACAGTTCTAGGGGTGAAACTGGCCTGGACAGGTGTGGTGGCTTGTCAAGCTGGCTCCTCTGCGGTGGCCCCCGTCTCCCCCTCTGAGTCTCAGGAGCCTCCGCTGTCAGATTTAGGTTCCCTTCTTCAGTTTTTTTTTTTTTTTTCTGGTCTTAGTCTCTGATATAGTCCAGGGGCAAAGAAAATCAATGATTAATCAAATCTCAACTTTCAAATTAGTAAACAAAATTAGTTGATTTTAAAGTAGAAATAACATCATGTGTTTAACATTCTAACTGTATGTTCAAAGGGGAAATTTCAAGGGAGTCTGATAACACTATTCTGAGAATACATTCATAACATTGTGTGCAAAAAATCAGGTTTAAGGAATGATACCTTTGTACTTCAGACAAAGAAATAGCTTGTTTAGAAAGTTCCAGAATAGATATGACTCACCTTGGGCTGACTTTCCTTATGAAACCCTGAAGGACTGCAAGTGCTTCCTTGGGGAGCGATTCCTTACCGTGGCTCGGGAACGCTTAGACACCCCGAGACACCCTGGTCAAGTGTGCGCGACCGAGCCCCACATGGCTCTGGTTGCCAGTGCACAGGCAGCCGTTGGCTGGGGCTTTGCCGGCCCTGACCCAGAACTTCATCTCCACAGGGCAGTGTTTCCTTGGCATGAGTGAGTGCCAGCTGCGCTGATCCTGTGTGTTGAGTGCTGCGCTGGGCACCGTGGGCAAGGGAGCCTTCTTCAGGGCCCTGGCCTGGGCCCCAGCCTTGGTTGTGACACTGTGGCCCCCTTCCTCATTTGTGAAGATGGGGTGGGTCCCGCTCAGTGTTCCCACGTGTCATGGCTCTACCTGAGGAGGAGAGTTCTAGGGGTGCTCAAAGCACTTCTTTACTTTCGCCCTCCTCCCTTCTTCCTCTCCTTCCCCGTCCCTGACTACACAGCACCACGCACTGTTCCTCTCTCTGACATGTGGAGGAGTGCGGATGCATGCTCGCGGCCGTGTGCAACGCAGCATGACAGCTGTGCTGGGACAGGGGGTGGGGCGCCCTGTCCCCACAGCAGTTGTCCCGGGAGCCTGGGTGGCTTTACTTTGAGTGAGGGCGGGGACGGGGCAGTGTGGTGGTCCCTGCTGGGGAGGACCAGCAGCTGGCATAGTTCCTCTTCTGCTGGGCCGGCCCCTTAGGGAATTCTCCCGTCTGGTCTGCACAGTCCCACGGAGATGATGTGGTGTTGTGATTCCTGAGTTTGCTTTCTTTCAGTCGCAAGGCAGTCGGTGCAGAGCACGTATGTCGTATCACACCAGCAACTGAGGCAGTGGGCAAATGCGCTCCTACTGATCCAACTTGTTGCATTTGAATGGCCTTCTTCAGCCATACTGCAGTGAAGCTGTCACGGACAATAGGGGACCTTCCCTTCTGTGGCTGGGGTCTGCAGATGGCTGCTGGTGTGGGAAGCAGAGCCCTGAATTCCTCCTTTGTTAGTCATAGAAGGTGATTTGGATGTTTGACACTCTCCACCCCAGGAAGCTTGTCACAAAGTGAACAGTTCGCTGGAATAAAGACTAATTAGGGCCTAAAGTAATTAGAAGGTGTGGCTTGGAAGGATGTTAACAGCAGTCGTCCCCTCACTACTGCAGTGGGCCCCGACTTCTGTCTCGGAGAGCAGGCCAGGCGCTCTGTGCTCTGCAGGGCTTCCGCCAATCCTGGGGCCTCTGAAGTGAACACTTCTGTTTCCTGGGCGCTCTGTTTTCACCTGCAGAATTGGCCCCGAAGGCGACTGACTTTTTGTCACGAGGTTGTCAGCAGCAAGTTTCAAAAGTAAAAAAAAAAAAATGTGATTTAAGAGTGAGAGATATGGGGGAGAGGCTGGGCACCCAGTGAGAAGCAGATGAAAGCCCACACTGCGCTGGCTTCACAAGTTCTCTCTCACTTTACATTCACGTTCTCCATGATGCTCAGTTTTTAACTTTTATTTCATTTTATTTTTTTACCTTTCAATTAACGTGTGTGTGTGTGTGTGTGTGTGTGTCATTATTTTGTTAAAATTCTTTTTAGGGCACAGGACTGTAAAGTGTATTCTGACATACTGTACATACACAGTGAGGATCCCCTTCTAGTGGTGTATGTGATGTGAGTCACGCTGGTCGTGCATCCGTACACGAACACAGGAAAGTGATGTCTGTTCATTACACTGTCTTCCCTGTTCCCTCCCCCTGCCTTCCCTTCATTTCCCTCTGTCTAATCCAGTGAACTTCTACGCTCACCTTCACCCCCATTGTGTGCTAGCGTCTGCATATTTGGTCTTTTTTATTTAAGCAAATCTTCACTTTGCAAATGCTTCTGGATTGGAATTGTTCTCACGTAGTGTGAACGGGTTTCAAAGCCTCAGGACAGTGTGTGGGACCTGTCTACTTCCTGAACATGAGCCCTCAAATTCCCCCTCTTCTCTGCCTTCCTCTTCCTGCAGATGGACTGTTCGGGAGGTGCCAGAAGGTTCCAGCTGTGGATACCTACCGTTATGACGCATCTCCACTGGCTCTGCAGCACCTGAGGGCCACCTTGCAGAAGCTCTCCCGCACAGGTAGGCAGGCGGGGCCCTGCCCGGCCAGGCCTGCACTCTGCAGGGGCTTTGCTGAGTACCTGGGCCTCCGGTCGGGGCAAAGTTAGGGTCCTGGTATCCAGGAGAGGCCCGTAGGGCTTGCACCAGGGAAGGGGGAGCCCCATGGTGACTGGTCTCAGGGTCAGGAAACTTGGCCTGCTCCTGTGTGCTTGGGATTTCAGGGGTGAGGGACACTAGGATGTGACGTGTGCAGCCAGAGTTCAGCCCTGAGGGGGTCTGCCTGGCCAGCTGTCCTCGTGTGGTGTTCTGTCCTATGATTTTGTTGTAGGAAATTCGTGTTCCTTCCTCCGTTTACTTCACTGGGGTGCTAAGAAGATGATTATCAAAATCACAGTAATTTAAAAATAATTAATTTTGCTGCATACCTGATTCATATATGTATAGTTTTGCTTTGTGTGTGTAGTTTTGAATTGAGGGGCACTGTCTCATGAGACTGGCCTTATCCTCACTTGTTACTAAGATAAAGTCTCGCCTGGGCACGGGCCAGTCTGAGGCCACATGCAGCATCACAGCCCAGAGTGTGACTGGTGAAATCCATGTCTCTCAGGGTCAGGGTTTGACTATCCTGGCAGCCAGCCTGGAGGTGGGAGCCAGGAGCTGGCATCGGGGCCTGGACCATGCCTCCACACTTACTCCAGGGCCACCTGCTCCCCAGGAGCTCCGCTGCTCCATGGACAGCTATGGTCAGCAGGACGGGAGACACTTCTCGGCCTGCTTTTGATGCTCCACAGGTGCACTGGAGTTCTGCAGACTGGCTTCCATCAGTTCCTTAAGCCCAGGTCTTTGGGCCAGGGCACGCACTCTCCCTGTGGTGCTGACTTTCGGGATTTATTCAGGGAACTGGAACCACTCAGGCCCTGGGTGTGCATACTAGGGACCCCGTCCTGCTGCGGGGGAGCTGGCCAGCTTCTGGGTTGCTGTTTTGTGCCTGGAGCTCAAAGCCCTGCAGCAGGTGGCGAGGACAGGAAGGCTTTGGAGGGCGGGGAGGCTAAGGTAAGCTGGAGCACACAGGGTGGCTGGGCTGCCCTGTCTTGCAGCCTTGACCTCAATGGTGAGGGGCTGCAGCCACCCTCCCCAGAAGACAAGACCGTGCCTCTGCTGTGTGTTTGGGTGGTGTTCACCCTATCTCCCCTGATTTTTACTTGATACCTTGATACCCTGCGACTTAGATCATGAGACGCAGAGTTAACCACGTAATATAGCTGGGAGCATGTTCATATCACATGAGTGATGTGGAATGCCCAGCCCTGCTTCCGCAGGCAGTGTGGGCTGCCTTAGCACCCCTTCTTCCACTACCCACTGCATACCTCTCTCCCCTCAGGGAGTCTCCACTTGTCATGGCTCCCCACCTGGGGCACACAGGCCATGCTGGGCATTCTGGCGGTCAGTAGTGCTGCATGACTTGGTCTCTTACAGTTCCCGTTGACTCTGTCCTGGACATGAAGTGCTAGAGGCACTATGCATTTCTGATGTGATTCTCCTTCCTGGTCAATGTAGCTAGTGGGTCACACTGCACGGAAGTGAGGGAGGCCTCCCCATTTCCCCCTTGGCTCTCTGACCCATGCGTCCTGGCCGTGGGAAATAGTACCCATCGTATTGGAGGCTCCTGAGGACCCTGCCCAGCCCTGCAGGGTGCTGCCACCTAGCAGGAGCTGCCAAAGTATCTTCAGAAGCCACCCACCCTCCAAAAGCCAGCTTTCAGATGGTGGGGAGCAGTGAAAGATCACAGAATCCTGTGGGCATGGGCCCACTACTGTACCTCCTGGGAATTCTTTGTCAAAGGGTGTGCTGCCCTTTTGGACACTGTGGGTCCACAAGGATGCAGTTTGGCAAGGTAGGGCATGCAGGGAGGGCAGATCTGTATGCAGAGTGGTGTCTGCCGCAGAAAGGTGCTGTGCCTTCCGTAAGAGGTCCGGTGAGATCCACCTGCCATCGGGTTGCTGACTGGTGGTACCATGCTGGGACTCAGAGTCGATACCCTGTAACTTAAATCATGAGCTGCAAAGTCAACCACATGATATATGTCTGATGCTGGCAGACTGGACCTGCAGCAGTGGGTGAAACCAGGTCAGCTTCAGTGAGGCTCATGTTGCTCAGCCTGAGCCTAACCTCCAGCCCTGCTACCATGGCCACGTAGTCCATGAGCACAATGGGAAACGGCAGGGTGGCCGGGGAAAGAGGCCCACTGGCGTCCACAGAAAGGGTCATCTGATCTTTCTGATTGGTAAAGTCCTCTCCTGAGGTCACCCTGTGGTGAGCATTCATATGGGAGACACAGACCTGTGCATCTGGACCCATCCAGAGAAGTCCACGGACCTTTTCTCCCTGTCTCCTTATCACCAATTTCCAATCATATTCTTTCTGACTCCCTGACCATCCTGCCAAACAGCTGGCCACAGCCTGGGTCAGTGTGTGATTGTGAGAGGCCATTTCTCCCTCTAAGGAGAGTGAACAGCCAGCTTAATGCTCAAGGTCCTTCCCCCAAGATGATTTTTCCTCACTGCTGTCCTTTGGGGGATCTCCATGAGGGGAGGAGTACAGTATTTCAGCTGTCCACTCCTGGTGGTGCCTGCACATCTGCAGAACCCACCCCCAAGTCTGCGACCCACAGGGAGCGGCTGCTGATGCCAACCCATAAGCCAGGGAGGAGGCCGCGCAGCCCTGTGGCCCGTGGCACCTGGCCTCCTTTCTGTGCAGGTGGGTGTCTTCAGGGCGTGCTGCACCCTGGTTCTCACCGGCCTCTTCTGTTTGGAGAGGTGTCTTGTAAGCATGCTCAGTGAGGCTCAGTTAGCTCCAAGTAAAGTCTTTGTGCTAGTGTTGCGGAAAGCTCAGTCCTTGTCCTGGATGCCAATCCACTAACCAGGACATGGCTTTGAGAAAAAGGAAAAAGGTTTTTCCAGAGAGTACGATTCTGCTCAGGAACAGGGGGCTTTTGAAGAGGTGATTCAAAGGTACCTTCCATGTGTTCTCTGTTGGAGTTATAATCAACTTGTTATTTTAGGAGATAGTCATTTCTGAGATCTTCTAGAACTATCCCCCAAATCTGGATTAATTCATGCCTGTGGTGGGTGTGTGCTCAGTGACAGATAACTCTGCCTAGGGTGGGGAAGGAAGGTAATCCTATTTTCCCTGAGATTAGGGAGGGTGGAAGAGATCAGTGAGGAGCAAGGAAAGAGGAAGAGAAAGAAACATGTTTATTTAAAAAATAAATTGCAGGTGGGGTTGTAGCTCAGTGGCAGGACGCTTGCCTCGCACGCACACTTGAGGCCCTGGGTTCGATCCTCAGCACCACATAAAAATAAATAAATAAAAATAAAGGTATTGTGTCACTCTACAACTAAAAAAAAACGCGGTGACAGAGCAGCAAGGACTATATTCAGAGCATAAAGTACACCCCTGTTACAATAGTCTGTGGTTCATTTCAGCCTTTATCAAGGCCCAGTGCCAGCCACAGCAGTGACCTGAAAGGGAGTGTTTATCCAAAGTCCTGAGGTCTGTGCTTGGGGTCACCCATCGACGGCTTTCCTATCTGCCGCCGAGATCCTCCGGCATGAAGCATCTTACCATTACAGGAGTCCATGCTACTTCCCGGACCTCAGGTCCAAGCCGCTTCTCATCAGTGTAATGGGCCGCAGTGGTGTCCTGTGGGAAGAAAAGGCAGTTGAGGTCCCTGAGGTCAGATAGTCACAGAGGGCTGAAGGGTCAGGATTGATGTAGGGCAGTGATGACATATTTACTGCTGGCCCTTCCAGGAGAGATCGAGCTGCCTCTGATGGTCTTTCCTGCAAGTAGAGGGAAAGCTTCCTGGAGCCAGTAGCTGGGTAGTAGGTACCAGGGGTGTGTTGATCTGCTCCAGCAGAGCGACCGCATCAAGTGCAGCAGCTGCAGCGGGCACTGCCATCTGCTTGAGTCTGCTATAACACTGACATTCTCCAAGATCCATTAATCCTCAGGGATATTCAGAGGTGAGGTGACTGGATTATGAAGGCTATAATATAGTCAGTGCCACCTAGTTTCAGTGGACTTAACTGTAGGCAGGTGGACTGTGGCTGGAGGAGGGGCACCTCTTCCCTGTGGCCAATTCCCCTTCTCCCTGTCTCTCTGCTTCCTGGCTACCCTATCTTGAAGCTTCCTTTCACCACACCCTTCTGCCATGTGCTACCTCATCTTAGGCTCAGAGCAACGGAGGCAACCCACCAGGGACTGATCTCTGAAACCTTGAGCCAAAATGAACTTTCCTTCCTCTAAATCGTTCCTGTGTGAGCCATGAAGATTCTGTGAATTCCTGACTACGTCGATCTGACTCACACGTTCTGGAAAGGGAAGTGACTACAGAATGGGTCTGGGAACCTATGAAATAGACCTGAGATAAAACTTCGCAGGTCACCTCATGTCCATGAGGTCCTACTCTAACTAACCACAGTGACGTTTTGGGTTCCCTGGACTCAGGATCAGTTCAGATCCAGGGTCCAGCAGTGGAAAGCCTTGTGATGTCTCTTGCCTGCACAGTCACCCTGGCAAGGGGCTGCAAGTCCCCTTGGTGGAAGCTGGGGAGATCAGCAGGGCACATTCTTGCTGTGTAGCTGGGTCCTGCTGGAAGGGAACCTGCTCCCCCATTCCGTTCATAGGGCTCTGGGTCTGTGAGATGGGCCAAGGCCAGGAACTGACTGGGACTTTGGCTGTCTGGGCGATTCAGGTCAGTGTCTGCTCAGTAGATGTCTGCACAGAGCCACAGGGCATTTGAAGGGTGCCCCTCTATTTCATATCTAGGAGCAGTCTAACAATGCTAAAGGTCACTGTGAGTCAGACTCTTTAATAACTGCTTTGTGGTACTCCCATCCACCTTTCTGTAGCACATAAGTGCTACCACTTGGCATTGCCACCCCAAATCCCATTGTCCCCAGTGCCCTTGAGGTCCCAGATGGCTAGCAACAGTTCCCACACTAACCTCTGAATGGTGAGAAATGTTACTACAGAGCTTTTCAAGGGTGGTGGGACCGCCTTGTGAATCCACTTCCTGTGGTCGTGGTGGGACATGTGCCCTGGGCAATCCCAGGTCATCAGCAGGTCTTTGTGTAGATCCACTCTGGCATTCCAGGCTTCCTCTGCCTTTGGACGCTTGCTGTTGAGGCCAGGGAAGCCCTGGACTTCAGCCTCATTTCATGTAGAGCCCTTTGGATCCACATCTATGACAGCCAACCGTGGACACGGCAGGGCCATCTAGTCCCTCAGCCTGAGACACCAAGTGGAGGATCTACACTTAGTGGGCCATGAAATGAATTTGACCTGACTCCACTTCTGCTCATTCCCCTTTGACCTTAAGATTTGTTCCACACTTTGTACCCAGGTGTCTGTTGATGCAAACGGGTGAAACCACATGATCCTCTAATGTGACTTGAGCTCTCTGTTGGGCCATGCCTTGCACCTTACCCTCTGGGCCTGCGGGGACTTGAGTCCAGGTGTAGTCTGGAAGCCAGGGGAGGGTGAGGCAGGGGGTCCTGTGGGTCAGCAGGGCCCACAAGGCAATCCCCTCAGGCAGAGAAGTTTCAGGTTCCATCAGGAAAGTCAGATTACCCTCAGCAGGAGAAAGGGATGCTTTCAAGGAAACTTGGTGAACTTTAGGGGCAGGTGCACAAGAGGATGCAGACACAGGTGTAGGTCTCTACGTTGATGACATAGATGACGTGTAGATAGGCTCCTGAAGGCCATGCTGTCTGCTCTCCCTGCCCCGCCCCTGGGAAGCTGAGGGCAGAGCTCTCTGGGAGTAGCTATAGTTTGATGATCCCCTACTCTGGGCTCTCTCTACTGCCTCCTCAACTGTCACCCATTGGGCTCGAGTGCTCACATGGCTCACAGTTGTGCTCTGAGGTGAGAAAGGGCCACCACCCATGCCCGGCCAGAGCATCTATTCGTGGCTTCACTGGAAGCTCTTGAGGCATGCCTGCCCTTTGGTTTCACCATGAGCCCAGACGGACCTTTCTGGTTCCCATGTTGCCGGATCTTGCTCGGGAAAGCAGATCTTCTTTGTGGAGAATGGTATATACATGTGCTGCCTAAGCTCCCACCTACTGCCGGCTTGGCTGAGTATCCTCAAATGCTTTGTAGACTGTGGACATGAGTGCTGGAGCCTGATAGCCTGGCTCTGTCCTCAGGGGGCACCTCTAGTTCCTGAGTGGACAGGTGAATGTCTTCTCCAGTGCTCATGGAAATGCAAAGCGATTGGAGTCCTGCTTCTGAGGAAAAACAGTTCTAGGCCTAGACCCATGGAGCAGACTGAGAAGAAGACAAAAGCCACTCGGGGAAGATAACTGCACGTTTGACCTTTAAAACTGTGCTGTGGCGAGCGTCTCTGGATCTGACCTTGCCTCCAGTTGTCATGGCTTCACCTTGACTTTACTCATCTGACTCCCAGCCAGGGTGTCATGAGAACAGACCCCACTGGACCAGAGAAGAGCCACAGCCTCTAGGTCCTCTGCCACTTGGAGAGGAGACGTGCTGGCCTGTGACTCCACCCGCTCCACCCGCCTCGGCTGCAGAGCCACCTGTCCACTGGCTGCACATTGACACGTTCTCATCAAATTCCTCTCTGAAGATGTTGGATTTAATTGTGCACAAATGACAGAAGGCACTGCAAGGAAGATCGGGGTGATATTCCAAGCACAGAAGCTGAGCAGCTTGGACCAGGACAGGGTTCACTCCCCTAAGTCTCCCAGTTTTTCTTTTTCCCTTAGTTGGGAAGTGGTGTGATACAAACTGGTCTTGCTCACATGCTGAGCCTGCATGTTGGCCCCAGCTATACCACGGAGCACAGAGTTTGTCTCAGAAACCTTGAGGGCTTTCATGGCTCCACTTGAGTGAACTACTTACTCCTGCATGGAGAGGCTCATGTGCACTACAGCCAGGTTAGAATGAGGCTCATGGGGAAACCAAAGGAGCTAAGCACCGGCCTCACCAAAGACAGCTCTCTCCACTTGTGCTGTGGCCCAGCTCCACAGAGCCAGTCCATCTGCGCGTTATTTAAATAAGGTGCTGTTTCCTCTTCTCTTCCAAAGACAATACAGTACAAGGTGAAAAACAAGTTCAGCGAGACTTCCAAGAAGAGCAGACTTGGAAGATGCCTGTCTGGAAGATTCATCTTCTCCGTCTTTTCAGACTTCAGCCCTGATATAACGACTCGATTATGGTCACCACTCCAGGGTGCTGGGGATTCCACATCTCCAGGCTGGATCCTTGCCCTGGCCAGCCTGACATGAGGAGGATCCCTGAGTAGGGAGGTTTCCAGATTCCCTAAGTGAATCTTCCCAGAAATAGCATGGGAAGCAGGCTGCTGGCCACGGGCCTCTGCCCTGTCTGTCAAGACTGCTGCTTGGAGTTGTGACTGGTGGCCTCTGACGGACAGCTTCATGCTGTGCCTTCAGGGAGCCTTCCACACAGAGGAGGAAGGGACATGGGGCTTAGATGTGTGATGTTCTTCTGCCACACAAATGTTTACATCAGGGAACAAATATGGTCGCTCGTTTTCACCACTTTGTCTATTACACGGGCAGACACACTTCTCCCACATACTAAATTTTTTAAAGTACATTTCACGTCTTCTGACAAGCCATTAAAATTCAGCATTTGAATGTCATTGATGGTATGCAATTTGCTGTCATGAGAACAACTATAGATTTATTTGCTGGCAAGACTCTCCTGATTTATTGAGCTATATGTCAAAAGCAGAAAGCAGAAAATCAAAATTATGAAAAAAAAGCAACATAGTGTCATGATTCCTTAACAGAGAGTGAAAAAACCACCTCCATAAACAATGCAGAATGGAACAAACGGTATTGGCCACAGTGGGTCCTGGCCGCCCTGGCCATCTCCAGAGTGCTGGCTGTGGTGATGGCCCCTGCTCCCGGGCTCCTCTCACTCTCCTGTCTGCTACTGAAACACCGTCCCACTGCCCTGGGAGACAGGAGGCAGTCCCTTCTGCTGAGGTCCTGCTGAGATCCGGCCCTCCCCCCTCCAGCTGCCTCGTGGTGGCCAGGACCCTGTGCAGAGCCAAGCCTGCTGTCATGCAGAGGACCTTCCCAGTCTGTCCTTCTTCCCTGCCACTGTGTTGATTTCCTGGGTAATGCTCACCTCCTTCCAGCAGCTGTCCCTACTCTCTACAGGGATTTCTGATCTGGCCCTCCTTGGTCACTTCTGCACCCCGGAACATGGTGTCCAGCACTCATCAGGTCCTGATCCTTGTGGCTTAAACGTGTGAGCTGACAGATCGCAGTGACCTGGAATAACCCAGAAGAGGCGTTCCACTTTGGACAGGCCCTCCCTGAACTGCAGGTGGGAGCTTGACCTGACTCATCTCCGAGGAGAAGCAGCTCTGTGGTTGTATCACAAGCCTGGTTTTATTTGACTTTGTTTTTGAACTTCCTTTTTAGTATATGTTTTAACCTTTCTGTATGTGCAAGTGTCCTTGTGAATTTATACAGGAATTTAATAAATGTACCTTATTTATTTATTTTATTTTATTTTTTTATGTGGTGCTGAGGATCAAACCTGGCACCTCACCCACGTGAGGCAAATGCTTTACCACTGAGCCACAATCCCAGCCCCTATACAGACATTTTTAAGTGCATCAGGACTTCAGAGTTTGTATTTAAGCTTCTGAATATTTAAATTTCCTTACTTGCACCAGGAGAATGGTGGTTTTCCAGGAGATGGGGAGTGACCTGGCTACTCACTGCTTCACACTGCCTGACACACAGCCAGCCCCACATGGCAGTGACAGCAGGCTCCCCCAGCCAGTGACCAAGGCCAGCTGAACGTGCATCTGCTGGGGGTTCCTCAGCGTGCACCGTCCTACGTTTGCTGGTGCTTGATGGCTGCCTTTGTCCGCTGTGTGGGCCACACACCGCATGGCACTTGTCTCCCTATGCCCTACGCAGTCCCTCTTCCACAGTGGCTAGTAGCTCCTGCCACTGGCAGCTGCATTGCCGATGTCCCTGGTTGCTGTGGCCACCGGGGGCGTGTCCTTGGATGCAGTCATAGGAAAGGCCAGGGGAGCAATGTTCCCAGTGTCTTGCCTGTTTTTTTGAAGTGTTCGTATCTTTCATACCTGGAGGCTGGTTCTTTTAGATGAAGATTCCTGGATCATATATCTTCTTCTAATTATCTTGAGTATGTTACTGTATTCTTTTCTGGCAAAAAAAAAATAAAGCACATGTTGCACTGAGAGGCAGGATAATCTCTATTTCCTTTCCAAGTGGTGCTCCTTTTGAGCTCTGAGAGGTCATTTCACACTCCTGTGTCGGTGGAGCTGTGAGCCTGCCCTGCAATCTGATTTCAGCATATTCCTGTCACCTCAGGAAGAAGACTGGCAGCTGCCAGTATCATTCCCAGAACTGCTGCAGCTCTGTGCTCAGGGCTGCTGCTCTGTGGATTCACTTTGCTGGGACATTGGGTGAGAGTGGAATCATCCAGTCTGGTATTCTGGTCTGCTGGGCTCCTGCACCTGCACTGCGTTGTGTTTGTGGGTTTTGTGACCCCAGGAGATGTAAAGGTCATCAAGGAAGATCCCCACGACAAGATACTCCTGTCTGCAGTAGAAGGAGCATGGAGTTTTCTGCACCCCATCGTGGGGCAGGGTGCTGGACCAAGAGGAAGCCCAGTGTTGTAACTCCTCTGCCTCAGAGGAAGGGCTGGTACCAGAGGATGGGCTGAGAGGGCAGGTCCCCTTTCCAGTATATTAACCAGCTCACCACATCACACGTGGCACCTGACATTATGCCGTGCAGGTTGACGAGTTTCCAGGTTGGCCAGATATTAATGAACCGTAGGTTATCATTCAGGACAGGCCCACGCCAAGAGAATGAAGGCTGGCAGAGCGCACACATTCTGGTCCCCAGGAGGTGGGGCACTGAGCACGCAGCAGCATGAGCAGCGTGATCCTGAGAGCACCCTGGGTCCCCTTGTAGCTCACTGCTGCTGTGTGCCCTCACTGGGTACTCCACACTGACCCTGTGGTGCTTGCTCCCCTCCCACGGCCCACCTCTCCCAACCAGCTCTCGTGCTGCATCTTGTGCTGCTGTGGCTAGGCTGATCCCAGGCCATGCTCCTGGTTCTGGTGCTGGGGTGGGGACACCAGCTGAAGAGCTGGGGGCCAGAGGTCACTTAACGTATGGTCAAGGCAGAACAGATGCAGAAAATGCAACAGTGCCGTCCCAGGCCAGGGTGCCATTGGCAGACACAAGGGTGAACTTTAATTCACACGAAAGTCTTGCTGCAACACAGGAGCAGGAGTGAACACAGCGACCAGCCACGCGGCCTTATCCCTCTGGGGCCACACATGGCTCTGCTTCTGTGTGTCCGAGAATCCCAGTTCTGGCTTTAGAAGATGTCGCACTGTTCTTGTGGGTCAAGGATATCCTCACCAACCCTCCACTACTCCGACCATTAAAACTAGGTGGCTCACCTTGGCATGCTTTAAAAGCTAGCATTTTTTTTTGTTTCCTGATGCAAACTACGAATTTTGCCTTTTGATTTTAAAGTATGGGAAGACTTCATTCCCATTTAGAACTTAAAAAGCTTAAAGTTTGATTTAGGGTTTTTGGTGTTAATGGAAAAACCTGACTGGGAGGTGGGCTCCATCTGCTCTTGAACACCCCCGAGTAGGGACAGTCTTTGTCTCATAGGGCTCATTTCATACTCGAGAGCGTTAGATGCCTCCACAGAGGTGGAAACTGAGCCTTTGGGCATCCAGGAGCCCTGGCATCTCTGACGGAAGCAGGCAGAGGGGCATGGTCTCCACCGCTGGCTATGGACTGGGGCCTTGTCCTAAACCCTGCTCAAAGCTATGTGGGTCCTGGAGACAATCAGGCTTTTATTCTCTGAAATGATTCACATTATTGGCTGTGTATTACTTGCCTTATCAAATAAAAGCCTTGGGACTCATGTGGGCAGATAATTACGAATCGATTTCTGGGCCTCTCATTTTGGAAATGGATTTTACACTCCTCCTCCTCTTTTTCCCTCCTTTCATCTCTCTCTCTCTCCTCAAGTTAAACTTCCCTGTGATTTCACAGGGCTGTGGAGCTGTTCACTGGCCGCGCCAGTAAATGGTAGAGTCGTGTGAAGAAGTCACTTTTATCTGAAGTCAGGAATTGAATTACAGAGTGCAGGGACATTGGCATAGACAGAGAATTTCATTCAACACTGTATTCGGCCTCTGAAGATGATTGCAAACCAGAAGCAGTAAGTCAGACATCCAGTGGCAGCATATGGCCCCTCCTGTCTTCTCTGTTCTGGGTTGTTTCTTGGCAGAGAGCTCTACTTGATCTGTAAATCTACATTTTAAAACAGTCTCTGATGGTCGTCTGTATTTCCATACTGTCTCTCATGAAACTGCCTTTTTCATCACAAATTTTAGTAATTTGATTTTTCTTCCTCCATTTCATTAGGGTGGCCAAGGGTTTGTCAGTTTTATTTAGTTTTTCAAAGAACCATCTTTTCATTTTGTCAGTTTTTTGAATTGTTTTAATGTTCCAGCTTCATTGGTTTCTGCCCTGATTTTCATATTTCCTGTCTTCTGTTACTTTTGGTGTTGATTTGTTCTTTTTATTCTCGGGCTTTGAGCTGCAATGTCAGGTCGTTTATTTATTGACTTTTTGTTCTTTTAATGAATGAGGTCAACGCAACGAACTTCCCTCTTAGCACTGCCTTGATGTCCCAGAGGTTTCAATAAGTGGTATCAGAGTTCTCATTTACCTCTCAGAATTGTTCTCATCTCCTCCCTGATGGCTTCTGTATCCATGCGTCATTCAGTCTCCAGGTGTGGGAGTAGCTTCTCTTTTTACTTTTATTATTGATTTCTAATGTCATCCCAGTATGGTCTGATAGAATGCAGGGTAGTATCTCTATATTTTTGTATTTTCTAAGACTGGCTTTGTGGTGTAACATATGGTCTATTTTGGAGAAGGACACATGTGCTGCTGAGAAGAAAGTATATTCACTTGTTGATGGATGGAATATTCTATATATGTCTGTTAAGTCTAAATTATTGATTGTGTTATTGAGTTCTATAGTTTCTTTCTTTAGTTTTTGTTTAGAAGATCCATCCAGTGGTGAGAGAGGTGTATTGATGTCACCGTGTATTATTGTGTTGTGGTTTATTTGGTTCTTGAATTTGAGATAAGTTCGTTGGACATAAGTAGATGCCCCATTGTTTTCTAGAGGCGTATGATCAACCCAAACGTGAATCAAGAGGACATACACAGTTTAAAAAGATCAATTTCCAGCAAGGAAACAGAAGATGCCATCAAAAGTCTACCAACCAAGAAAAGCCCAGGACCAGATGGATTCATAGCTGAGTTCAACAAGACCTACAAAGAAGAATTAATACCAATACTCCTCAAATCATTCCATGAAATGGAAAAGGAGTATCTTCCTGATACCAAAATCAGGCAGAGACATGTCAAGGAAAGAAAATTTCAGATCAATATCACTGATGAACACTGGTACAAAAATTCTCAATAAAATTCTGGCAAACTGCATACAAAAACATATTTAAAAAATAGTGCATCATGATCAAGTGGGGTTCATTCTAGGGATGCAAGGTTGGTTCAACATACGGAAATCAATAAATATGGTTAATCACATCAATAGACTTAAAGATAAGAATCATGATTATATTGATGCAGAGAAAGCATTTGACAAAGCATTTGACAAAATACAGCACCCTTTCGTGTTCAAAACACTAGAAAAACTAGGGATAGTAGGAACATACCTCAATATTGTCAAAGCTATCTATGTAAACCCAAGGCCAACATCATTCTAAATGGAGAAAAATGGGAAGCATTCCCTCTAAAAACTGGAGCCAGACAGGGATGCCCTCTGTCACCACAGTCCTTGAAACTCTAGCCAGAGCAATTAGATGAAAGAAATAAATGGGATACAAATAGGAAAAGAAGAACTCAAACTATCATTTGCTGATGACATGATTCTATCCTTAGAGGATCCAAAAAACTCCACCATAAAACATTCAACAAAGTAGCAGGATATAAAATCAATACCCATAAATAAAATGCATTTCTATACATCAGTGATGAATCCTCTGAAGGAGAAATTAGGAAAACTACCCCATTTACAATAGCCTTAAATAAACTAAAATACTTGGGAATCAACGAAAGAGGTGAAAGACCTCTACAATGAGAACTACAGAACACTAAAGAAAGAAATTGAAGAAGACCTTACAAGATGGAAAGATCTTCCATGCTCTTGGATAGGCAAAATTACTGTTGTCAAAATGGCCATACTACCCAAAGCACTATACAGATTTAGTGCAATTCCAATTAAATTCCCATTGTCGTTCCTTATAGAAATTGATAAAGCAGTCATGAAATTCATTTGGAAAAATAAGAGACCCAGAATAGCTAAAGCAATTCTTAGTAAGAAGAGTGAAGCAGAGGGCATCACAATACCAGACCTTAAGCTATAGTACAGAGCACTAGTAGCTAAAACAGCATGGTATTGGCACCAAAATAGACATGTAGACCAATGGTGCAGAATAGAAGACACACAGACAACCCACATAAATACAGTTATCTCAATACTAGATAAAGGTGCCAAAAACATGCATTGGAGAAAATATAGCCTCTTTAACAAATGGTTCTGGGAGAACTGGAAATCCATATGCAGCAAAATGAAAATAAACCCTATATCTCACTAGGCACAAATCTCAACTCAGAGTGGATCAAGGACCTAGGAACTAGACCAGAGACCCTGTGCCTAATGAAGGAAAAAGTAGGCCCCAGTCTTCATCACGTCAGATTAGCCCTGACTTCTTTAACAAGACTCCTAAAGCGCAAGATACGAAATCAAGAATTAATAAAGGGATGGACTCAAACTAAAAAGCTGCTTCTTCTGAGCAAAAGAGACAATCAGTGAGGTGAAGAGAGAGCCTACATTTTGGGAGCAAATGTGTACATTCATAGTAAAATTTCAAAATTGTTCATCTTCATACTGTTACAGCCTTAGGCTGGGGAGAATGCTGGCAGAGGAGCAGGGGAGAATGTCATCCTGCTGCCATGCTTGCCGAGGCAGGGGACGGCCCAGAAAAGTCTCTCAGGCCCCTTGGAGAGCAGGGCAGAGAGGCAGGTTGGAAGGAAGTTGCTGGAGTGTGGGTCCTCCTCAGCGCTCATTAAGAAGTGCAACGGATCTTGTAATCATCTCAGTACCATCGTCGTGGCTGCGTCTAGATGCAGTGCTCACTCTTCCTTTCAGACGACAGTGTGCATACGCTCTCTGCCTCGTTTTCTCCTCTAGTGGGAGCAGGCCAGCAGTGCTTACGCTGTGGGGCCCCAGTATAAGCTGAGCAGGTTAATGGTGCTGAGCACCAGAAACACCTGGCCCGGGGAAGGGCTCCTTGGGTGTTTGCTGCTCACAGCTGTTTAGGATCCTGGAAATGTGGAAGCTTGCCGCCGCTGAGTCACGGGAGCTGCGTTTGGATGGCACGTCGAACCCACTGGACGCTGTACAGGCGTGTCAGTGTGTGCCATGTGCTCAGGCACATCCCGAGGGTAAGCCTGGAGTGGGATGTGACAGCGTGGAAACCACGCTGACCGTTTTGAAAAATCAGACAAACAAACAAGCAAACCTGAGCCGCAGGCTGACTCCCTGATCTCCTGTAGACACTCAGAAGCCGAGTCTCGGCAGGGCCGGGAGGCTCTGGGTGTGTTTGGGTCATGTTCTTCCCTTTTCTGCTGTGGTCCGGTCCTGGGAGATGCGGTGCCGTCCAGTCTCCAGTCGGTGTGGCTCTGCCAATACCTCCACAGTACGCCCACTAAAGCCGTCAGGGAGTTAGGTCTGGCCCTTCGAGGCCTGCGTTCAGTGTTGTTGAAGAGCAGAGCTTCTGTCCAGGGCCAGGACAGAAGCCAGGGCTGGTGGGCCAGGACGAGCTTACCTGTCCTCTGACGCAGCAGTTGCCCCTTCCCTGTGGGCAGGACCCTGATTCTTGGGGAATGCTGATTCCCCCTAGGACGCAACTCGCCCATCTCTGGCATGGCTCCCGCCCACCCTAGACCTTCACTCACGTCTGGATACGGCAGTGTCTCCAAGGCAAGGAGTTCTGAGGCAGGACCGGGTGAGTCGCACACAGGGCAGCTGCCCTCAGCCTCTGTCTGTCCTCTCTGGGTGGCAACCCCGGGTAATGACCTGAATCAGCGTTGGCTTTCCTGCGACGGTCCCGTCAGGTGTTTCTGGAGATCATGGCGTGACGGTGTCACTGTGGATTTTCACAAGGCTGGCTCAGGGTCTTTGGCCAAGGGTGTGTTCTTCTCCTGTCTTTCCTTGGGGAGCTGAGGTCCTGCAGTGGGAGGGAGGAGGCCATTACTGTGCCCAGCTGGCAGGCTGGCCGTGGGCTGTACACCTCATCCAGTGCTCAAAGCAAGCCTCCCACATCAAGTTTACCCTAGATAGATGTCCAGGTTTCTTAAAATGCAAGTTCCCTTGAGGTTCAAGAAGACTGGGAGCCCCAAGGAGGAGAAACAGCCTTTGCTCCCTTTTGAACACAGACCTTGCTTCTTCTCAGCAAAGCGGGCCATGTGGGGCCAGGGCGTCCGAGATCAGGTAGTCCCAGGAGACCTGGCGGTGTTTGATTCGGGTTTCACCTGCCCCTGGCTCGTCAGCCTTTAGAAGAAACATCCTTGCCAGGTGCAGGGAGGGCTGGAGCCCTGGAGGGCGTGGCTTTTCTCCATGTGGCTCCAGACTGAGAGGCTTCTTCTGGCTCCCATGGTCCCTAGAGCTCTGGATGGGCACCCGGTGGAGCCCAAAGCTCGTTTTTCAGTCAGGGGTCCTGAGCTGAAGGTCCTCAGTCATCCCTACACACCTAGCCGACGGTGGGCCTAGCAGTGCGGCTGTGTTTGACCCCCCAGGTTTCGGTGGTGATGTTCTCAATATCAAGACTGCACCCCAGTGTCACTCTTTGTACTTTGCTGTTTAGGAATAGTGTATGACGGTCCTAATATGTCATGTGCTTTCAAACCCTACTCACGAATTTAAATAAAAAACATGTGTTGAAAGACAATGATTTTGAGGAGGTACAGTCAGTTTGTTTCCAGACAGACCCTGCAGCAGCCAGCTTCTTCTTTCTCTGATTTTCATTAGACAGATGAACTCTCTCTGCAAACCAACCTTCCATGTTCAGTGATTGGGAAAGGCCAAAGACTGATTGATATGAGTCACCTTGGGGAAGAGAAGCTCCACTAATGCCCTGGCTCAGACTCCACGGTGCTGAAGGCCCCAGAGGCTCTGTCTACACCTGCCCAGCCCTGCCTGTCTCTGACCCCCTTCCCTCTTTTATCTCTTGCCGCCCACCCTCTTGGTACTGTGGATGGGACCCAGGAGTGTTGATCCCAGTCCACCTCCCTGTCTTAGCCTTTTGGCCACAGTCACCAAAAGACCTGACAAGAGCAACTGTAAAGGAAGAAGGTTTCTTTGGGGGCTCACCATCAGAGGTCTCCAGTCATATGTGGTCAGCTCCGCTCCTCGGGCGCTGAAGTGAGGCAGGGCATCATGGAAGAAGAGTGCGTGGAAGAAAGCAGCTCAGAACATGACACCATAAAGAGGTCCCTGCTCAACCGGGACAAAATTCATGCCCCAAAGGCCCCCCCCAAGGACCCACCTCCTTTAGCCACCCCCTTCCTCCCCCTAGCCACCAGCAGCTAATCCCTATCCGGGGATCAAGGCACTGATTAGGTTAAGGCCTCAATAACACAGTCATTTCACCTCCAAACTTTCTTGCATGGCCTCACACGTGAGCTTTGGGGTGACATCTCATGTTGCAACCCTAACAAGCCCCTTTTAAGAGTTTCTGTTTTTTAAGCTGGGTTTGCAGGTATGCACCCCCATGCCTGGGTCTTGCACTTATTATCCTAATAAACCCTGATATCTTTCCTCCTTTATCTCAAAACATCATATAAAGTCTTCAAAGACCTGTTCTCACAAACGCCCCAGAGATGGCTGGTGAAACAGAGAAGGTGGTGAAGATGAGGGAGGTCATCTTGAGTGTGCAGGTGGGCTCCTCCCATCTCCCCCCGAGCAGGTGGCAGACTGCACTTGTCCTATCCAGGGGCTGAGCGGCCCTTGCTCGGGAAGGCTGTTCCACCAGGTGCTGGTGAGAGCATTTTCAGAGCTGCTGCCCCCACACTGGGCACCAGCCTGAGGGGCCACCAGAGCTGGAAGTACTCAGGCCTGTGGACTCTGGATGCCCGAGGCTCTAGATCTGGGAAGTGAGGTTTGTGCCCACCCAGGGGACTGGGGACTCTTGGCTCACTAATGCCTCAGTCATGCAGTCTCCCAGCGTGGTGTGAGGTCCACCCTGATGGTACCACCCAGACGCTCTGTGAGCAGTTGTGTGGCTGGGAGGGGCCTGTGGTCTCAGCTGTCTTTGTGGAGCTGGAGAGAGGTGCTCCACCACTGTGACTGGCAATTGGGAGAGGTCGTCACCTGCTCACCCAGATGAGGCAGGGAGGCGTCGTGCACTGTTACCCGACGTGTGGATGGGGGGATGGACTTGTGTTCCTCCTCCCTGCAGCGGGAGGCAGTCTGGTGTGGGCAGGTGATGTCTGCATTCACGTCCCCTCTGTCCCTAGATTGCATTCTGGAAGGAGTTCCCTGCATCCTTCAGTTTGGGGGCATGTTCCAGGAGCCGATGTGGGGAGGCTGGTCGGCAGATGTGAGCTTGCGGGCCTCATGTCCTCTCTTGTGCTCCCTGGTCAGCATCCTCTAGGGTTTTGGCCACCCCACGGTGCCACCTCCTGCTGCATGGACTTCAGGGGCAGCAGAGGCCCCAGGACTGTACCTGGCCCCTCATCCTGTGCCACAGCTTGCGGGGAACCTGCTGTCCACAGGAGCCTGGGGTGATGCTGAGGAAAGGAGACGGTGAGGGTCTGAGCCGCTGTCAGCCCGCCCTCTCTCCTGCCTGTCTCCCTGTCGGCCAAGGGGGGACTTGCAGTCTCACCCAGGAGGGAGGGCCTAGGACAGCATGGAGCCCCCCCTTTTCCTCTTGGGTTTTGGGACAGGCATCTGAGGTGAGGCTTGGGCCGTTTGGATGCTGTATGTCAGACCCCTCTGGGTGAGCTTCCAGAGTGAAGGTGGACAGGCCTTCAGTCAGCAGTGTCCCCTGCCAGAGGCTTCTGGACCTCGGGGCCCTACGCAGTGGGGAGGGGAGCCAGGGAGTCCTGCCGGGTCCCAGCCTCGACTGCGTGCCTGGGGGAGTGTGGCAATGAAGCTGAAGGCCACAGAGGCCCATGCCGCTGTGCGTGTCTCTGGAGCATCTGGGTGGCTGATGGCCCGTTCCTCAGGACGGCCTCCCTGTCTGCTTCCTGGCACCGAGTGGCTGACGGTGGGATGGGCCAGCACCCCTGGACCATGCTCAGGCCCCAGCTCCGGGTCCCAGGCTGGGGGACCTTGACTTTCTCCTGGGAGGTGTGGCTGGGGCTATTGCATGTGAAGGTGCCGGGTGGGGGCCTGGCCCTGAAAAGCCGGCCCCATAACGCAGCACCTTGCTGTTCACCAAGGAACAAAAACCACTGACAATTACATGTAATGAGCAATTTGAAATTACTAATGGTGGTGAAAGAATGTGTGTATTCAACAAGTAATTTGTGGTAATTTTTAGTAATTGAAAGCGATTTCCAGCAATTAAGCCCTAATTTGTGGCACTCTCTTGTGATGCCTTTGTTCAGGAGGTGCCTCTGGGCTTCATTGTTGGCTGCTTTTCTCTAGGCATTTTGTTGGGTCGATTTCTGGGTGGTATCTGGGGGGCATGATGCGGTAGAATAAAAGGTGGATGGCTGACACAGGCGCATCTCCACGAGGGGTGTGCAGAGCCCGCCGCTGTGCCCTCGCTAAGCCTGGTCCGTCCAGCTGCTCTGTGGGCTCCCTCTGGTGCAGAGCTACAGAGCTGCTGGCCTGGGGCCAGCTGGGCACTGCCCTTTCAGGACGCTTGCCCAGGTGGCTGGGAAGTCCAGGGCTCCAGGAGAAGTTCCTCGCCACGGGGTTAACTGGCCCTGTGACTGGAGCCGTATCTGATTAGAATGGTGCATGATCTCCCATGCGTGGGGTCTGACAAGTCCGTCTCACAGGGATGGTTACCTGGGGCTGGGCAGCTGTGTCCTGGCTGATGGCCTGGAGGACTGTGAACAGTGTGTCCAGAGCAGGGATGGAAGGCAGGCTGGGCAGGGTTGGGTGGAGAGGAGCAGCCCGCAGCCATAGGCTGTGGAGGCCCTTCCACGTGATAAACCGCCCTAGTAGGCCTCTGGGGACACACTCACAGTCTTTGGACCATACACCCAATGTGGAAGAACCGTGGGATTTGGGATTTCTGTATACCCCTGTGCCCACTGTGGGGAGCAGGGGCCAGGGCGATAGTCCCTGCTCCTGGGCTAGCCTAAGCAGGGAGTGGTCTGTCTGACCCAGGAAGGGAGACTGTCCCTGATAAGGGCTGGCCTATCCTTTGTCACAGCAAATAAATATCCTAACTGAAAGGGACGGGCTCATCTGGGAATGTGCTTCCTTGCCCTTGTGGATCATTCCTAACTGCACGACTTTGTTCCCACATGAGGAGTCGTCACTGGAACTTTAAGAGGTGCTGCTGTCCTGTGTGTGCCTCCTGCTGAAAATGGTGGATCCGGCAGCAGAGATCTAAGTGGGGTGCCCATGCTCATCATACCCGATTCCTGCAGGCAGCCCAGCTGTGCACTGCTCCTGGGCTGCCGCTGCAGGCTGCTGTGTGCTCTGTCTCATGCTGGTGTCCACACTCCCATGGACTGGGCCTTTTCTGCTTGGTGTGGGCTCCGAGGCTCACATGCTCTGCAGGCTCTGGAAGCCACACCCTGGGCACCACCAAACCAGCAGCCCCTGCAGAAAGCATCTCCAACGTCCCTGACATTGCAGACAGAGAGTCTCAGCCTTCTCAGACCTGGGGCCCTGTCACTGCCTGTGTTCTGTGTTGCTCCTCCCATTTGCTGGGAATGAAGTAAGATCTGAGAGAAAGCTCCAACACTCAAAGCCCCAGCTACCACGTGGAGGGTAGTAAGAGAACAGCAAGTGATGGTATCCTGGTAAAATAAGGAGCCCTTGACATAAACGCCCCCGGGCCAGCACAGCTCGTCTCCGTACACTGTGAGCAAAGATTGCAGTTTTACCTTGAGCACACGCCGTCGCATTCTGGAAAATCAGCCACCTGGAGAAGGCACCTCCACTTTGTGTGTGGGTGGACTTGTCCTCTGGTACAGAGCACTACAGTCAGGGTTGTCTGGTCACGGGATAGCCACTGTGTGTGACCGAGGGCCTGGTGCAGAAGCAGGGCCCCTTCAGCACCACGGCCCACATGCCCTCTGTGGTGAGGCTCTGAGGACGCTGCTGGGTGCCACGGCTGAGCCACACCATTGGAGTCAGCAGGTGCTGTGCGCGGCTTGCCCTGCACTGGGGGGGTGCCTACTGGAGACTTGGTGCTCCCTGGGCAGGGCGGGGCTCTCACAGCTGGAGTGTTGTGATGCCCACTCCTGGTGAGCTCTAGCAGGAAGCTTAGCTGGCCAGGTGGGCTCTCTGGGCTGCACCTGCTGGGCCTTGAGTGCACAGCTTCTCTGAGAGCCTCTCCTCGCCCTGTCCCCACCCTGGGTCTTGCCTTCTCCCCGGCAGTGGTCACACCTGCAGGGCGTTGTGCGTGGAGCTGCTGCAGGGCTCTGGACCCTCCACACCCACGGACCGAGCGCAGCCTCTAGGTATAAGAGGTGCTCAGTAGACAGTGAGCTTGTGGATGAGACCACCGCTCAGAGGCCACGGTCCTGCCCCAAGCTTCCTTGAGGGCAGCGTGGTGTGTCTGGACGTCTACCTGAGAGACGGAGAGTGCGGGGCAGTGAGGCGTGTGGGGTGGCTGGCTGAGGTTGGATGAGAGGGTGGCTGCCTCCAAGACCCCCACCAGCTGCCTGGGCTGGCAGCAGAGGGGCTCTGAGACCTCAAGGGCTGAACTTGTTCCTCGTCCTGGCTTTGCCAAACAACTGCACCTAGTAAACCACAAAGCTGGGCCCGCATCCCGCCCCAGGGGCACACCCCCCCGGAGCTTGTGTGAGTGACTCTGCCCAGCAGTGGGGCAGCCTGGAGTCCTCCTCAGCTTGTGTTGTCTGGCCTTCCTGAGTGGAAATAGACCTGCAGCTCCAGCGTGTCGTCAGGTAGGTGAGTAGGGGAAGGAAGGGGCAGAGGGCAGCAAGAGCCTCTGTGCAGACTGACCCAGAGAAAGGAAAGGGAAGTGGGAAGACCAGGGGTCAGCTTCCGCTAAACATAAACAAGAAGGAAGGTCAGCCTCCACTAATCATAAACTAGAAGAACATCAGCCTCCGCTGTAAACATAAACAAGAAGAAGGTCAGCCTCCACTAATCATTAACTAGAAGAACATCAGCCTCCGCTAAACATAAACAAGAAGAAAGGTCAGCCTCCACTAAACATAAACAAGAAGAAGGTCAGCCTCCACTAATCATTAACTAGAAGCACATCAGCCTCCGCTAAACATAAACAAGAAGAAAGGTCAGCCTCCACTTTAATCATAAACAAGAAGAAAGGTCAGCCTCCACTCTAATCATAAACAAGAAGAAAGGTCAGCCTCCCCTAAACATAAACAAGAAGAAAGGTCAGCCTCCACTCTAAACATAAACAAGAAGAAAGGTCAGCCTCCGCTAAACATAAACAAGAAGAAATGTCAGCCTCCACTCTAAACATAAACAAGAAGAAAGGTCAGCCTCCACTCTAATCATAAACAAGAAGAAAGAGTGGTTCTAACTCCCTAGAACGACTGTGTTGCCACTTGGGGGCTTTTTCCACAAATGGTAGGAAGCAGTCTTTTGGCCCAGGACATGTCAACTGCAGCCCATTCCTGGACTCACTAGCAGGCAGGTGGGTGGGGAGGGGCGTGCCCCACGCACATAGCTCACTTGTCCTCTTGACCCTCCTGTGGCCAGGCTGGTCCTGGCTGTGGGTGTGTAAATGACATGTGTCACAGGTGCCTCTGCACTTGGCCCTGGTGTGGGTCTCATTAAGACCACTCACTTCTTTCCTGCCCTGGTGAGCCGGAGACCAAAGTGGAGTCACAGCCACTGCTAGAAGCAGCAGGATCCCTGAGTGACCTGCAGTGGGCTGCCGGCTGTGCAAACCCGTGTCATGTCACTCGTGGATGTCTGGGCTGGTTGTCCTGACTGACAGGGAGGAGCCGCCGTAGAAATGAGGACAACACGGGTGCCCGCTCCTCGGGACAGAAACCAGCACGTGGGAGTGGACACTGAGAAGTGCACACGTGTGGATGCCAAGGTCCATCAGCTCCACTGCAGCCCAACCCCCACTCCCCGTACGGGCGGGAGATGATGTGAGAGATGAAGGGGATTTCAGAGCCTCCAAAACCTTGAACCTACAGGACCAGGGAGGTTGGCAAAGATGCTGGGATGTACGTGCCACTGAAGTGAAGTGCACGATACTAGTTACATCAGCCCAAGGTGAGCTGAGCTGAGCCTGCGGTGGGTGATGAGGGACACGGGTCCCGGAGCTGTGTACCCTCTGCAGGGTTGGTGTGTGGGGAATGGTCCCTGGCAGTAGGAAGCCCTGGAGGCTTGAGGCCCAGTCTCTGCCAGGAGAAGGAGGCCAGTGAGGAATCAGGTGCAGGTGCATCCAGGAAGGACCTGTGGGCTCTCCTGTGGGCAGATATAATGCAATTCCTTTTAAAATCCAAGTGTCCTTCTTCATAGAACTCCAAAAAGCAATCATGAAATTCATTTGGAAAAATAAGAGACCCAGAATAGCCAAAGCAGTCCTTAGCAAGAAGAGTGATGCAGGGGGCATCACAATACAAGCCGTGAACTATACCACAGAGAAATAGACACTAAAACGGCATGATATTGACACCAAAATAGACATGTAGACCAATGGTACAGAATAGAAGACACAGAGGACAACCCACATAAATACAGTCATCTCATACTAGGCATACTAGGTGCCAAAAACACACATTGGAGAAAGGACAGCCTCTTTAACAAATGGTGCTGGGAAAACTGGAAATCCACATGCAGCAAAGTGAGATTAAACCCCTATCTCTCACCATGCACAAAACTCAACAAAGTGGGTCAAGGACCTGGGAATTAGACCAGAGACCCTGCACCTAATAGAAGGAAAAAGTAGGTCCTGTAAAAACGCAGTGTGGGGGCACTTTGCCTCTCCTTGAGTGTTCCTCTCACTCCACCTGCCCCTGCTGGAACCCCTGGTGTCCCCTGGAACTTTGGAACATGGTGTGCTGAGTTGCTATGAGGCTGCAAGCTCCGCGGGTCTGCTGCAGCCAGGCATCTGGGCTTCACTCACAGTATCTCACCAATTCCCCCGTTGTTTTAAAGCCTCCCATGGTTCTGCCTTCCCACCTCCACCTGTCTGGTGCCTACTCCAGGGCCACTCATATCCACCTTCACTCTATAGCTTGAAGGAAGGTCCCAGGCAGACGCTGGCTCTGGAGGGCTCTCCGGCTGGCAGCAGGAGCCCAGGCCACAGGCCAAGGAGTGAGCCAACCTGTGCTCTACGGGGCATCCCAGAGGTGGGGCTGCCTGCCAGGGGAGAGTGGTCGTGAAGACCGTGCTGACATGGATGAACTGGGCCAGCCTGCCTGGTGTCCTGAGTCAAG
The DNA here is from genome assembly GCF_047511675.1 of Marmota flaviventris. Lineage (NCBI taxonomy): Eukaryota > Metazoa > Chordata > Mammalia > Rodentia > Sciuridae > Marmota > Marmota flaviventris. The sequence goes on from NC_092498.1 coordinate 934,927, forward strand.
ATTCTCAGCCTCAAGGTCCTCTCCACTCTACACAGGTCCTTCGAGAAGTAGAATCATGCTGTGACCCAGCCTGTGCACTGTGCTGGTAGTCCTTATTCTTGGCTCTGCGGCCAGCCTGTGTACTTGGCCCAGGCCTGCTGCTGCCTGAGGTGGGATGCTGGGTCTCCATTCCTCAGGACTGACCCTCGGCACCTTCTGCTTAGCCTGAAGTGCCCTGTGATCGGGTGCTGATGCCTTCCTTGACACCTTGTGATTAAATGGAATGATGTTTTCTACTTGGCATAAATGAGAGGGCAAGCTATGGCTCTCATGCTGCAGGGTCAGGGGCAGCTCATTCCTGCCCTTCAGTCTGGGGTGATGATATGAGCAGAGGCCACTGCTGGCCATACCCAAGGGAAGCCTCTGGCCCAGGAATCAGGCAGCAGGCTCCCGGTGCACACTGTGTCTGCCAGGTCCTGGCCTCTGACTCCAGCCTCCAGAACTCAGAAAAGTGCAGCCATTGCTATAGGGACCCAGTCTAGGGTCATTGTTATGGTCCCTGGGTGGGCTAAGACACCTATGAGAGAGCGAGTGTTTATTAAAATTTGGTAAAATTAAAATGAAAGCTGGCAGCATCTGCAGAGAAGCCTGGCCCTGGGTAGCCCCTGGCCTTGCTGCAGGCACAGACTCCTGGGAGTGCCCACAGCTCTGGGAGGACCTTATGAACTGTGTCCTGTGGTTTGCTTTGAGTCACTTATGACTGTTGGTTGTAGACATGTCATTGTACCCTTCAGTCACACACTGACACTGGTCTGACCTCATCTACATGGATTCGTTCGTTACTGGACGTTCTGATGATCATGCCCTGTGTGGCGTGGCAGATTATGTCAGCAGCATTTCTGGTCCCTGTATCCCAGTAAATGGATATCCCACTGCTGCACCGTGGTACCGGGACACACGCACAGTCCTGGTGAGCTTGTCTTCTCTTTTCTCTGGAGGGACTTTCTCCAGCAGCACTCCAGAAGGGGAGGGCAGCCCAGGAACCCGGCACCCTGCAACACACCTTCCCAGCTCTCCACCCAGAAGCATCTCGTGTCCTCTTTGCCTTTCAGCCATTGGTCTAACAGTGGCTAGGTAGGTACTGGCTGTGGACAGGAGAGAGCTGTGGTCCAGTTGGGCATATGTTTGGGCAGGAAGCACTTTGTACTCTATTTAGGTCCAGTGTGGTGCCTTGCTGCCAGGTACCAGCAGGGCAGAGTCACCTCTCGGAGTCCGACTTGTTCTCAGCTGCCCTGGCTGGCGCGCTTCACATCCTCTTCTTCTCAAGCCCCGAGTCTCTCCTTCCAGGACTTTCAAACCCCAAGAGCCACTGCTGCCGGGCCACTTTCCTTGCCTCGATTTGCACTTGAGTAGTTCATGTCCTTGGATTCCTGATTCTCTAACTCTTCCAGCTTATTCTTCACTAATGAACTGGACATCTCTGCAAGAGCTCTCACCAGAATTGAGTCTAGGGCAGAACTGGCAGTTGGCAGGGCCCAGCCAGAGGACAGGTCAGCTGGTTGGGGACTGCACACTCTCTGTCCTTCTGTCTCTCTCCCTCTCTGCCTCTGAGTGTCTATGTTTCTCTTTCCTTCTCCTCTGCTCCCTCCCTCTTCTCTCTCTCTCTCTCCCTCCCTCCCTCCCCCTCTCTTCCCCTAAATAGTCTCCTCCCACACCCATCTCTCTCTGTCTCTCTCCTCTCAAGGGTTATATGGGAGAAAGCTCAGTGCCTCTTAAAGAAACCTCCTTCACTCCTCCTCCTTGGGCGTTGTTGCTCGGGATCTCAGATGGAAGACACGGAGTGGCCGGCAGGGTCTCTATCTACAAAGCCTGTGTCTTCTCTTAGATAGGTTCCATGTTACTAGCCCCATACTGACATCATTCTGGGTGCCGCAGACAAGCTCCTGGGAGGCTTCTGCATTGCAAGTCTCATCACCTTGGATGCTCAGAGCTTTCCTCTTGGCATACAGCATATTATTTCCTTTCCACCCCAGGGTCTTACAGAATCCTAACTTAAAGACTCCAAACAAGTGGGAAATTGAGGTAAACCTGCAGAGAGCTTTCCTTGAATATCAGATCTGTGGGAAGAATTCTGTCATGCAGAGAGGGAAAGGGCACTTTAGATTACCTTATAGTCTCAGGTTCAATTCAACGGATGCCAGGGCAGGAGAGAGCTGTGGTCCAGTTGGTATACATTCCGGCAGGAAGCACATCTGTACTCCATTTAGGTCCAGTATAGTGCCTAAATGTGGGAGCAGAAGACACTGGCTGTACATAATCTGCTGGAGGCCGTATGTCAAGGATACATGCTGGTGCACACATCAGTGGGAAAAAGAGACCGAGGGCTGAGGATGTGCCTCAGTATAGCGCTGGCCTAGCAGTTAAAGACCCTGAGTTAAATACCCCTTACTGAAAAAAAGAAGGACAAAGAAAGAAAATGAGGATAGTCTGCAGGAAATGGGCAAGGGCCCAGAGCACACTGGTAGGGAAAGCAGGATGACTCCTGGAGAAATGGGTGAGGCCACCAGTACAGCAGGAGGAGGAGCTAGAGGAACAGGAGTGGCCAGCAGCAAAACAGCAGCAGAAAGAGGAAGACAAGAGGAACAGGAGTGGGTGGCATCAGGAGGAGGAGAACCTAAGGGAACAGGAGAGTCCACCAGCACAGCACCACCAGAAGGAAGAGAACCTAGGAGAACAGGAGAAGACAACAGCATAGCAGGAGGAGGACCTAGGGGAACAGAGAGGACATCAGCACAGCAGGAGGAGGACCTAGGGGAACAGAGAGGACACCAGCACAGCAGGAGGAGGACCTAGGGGAACAGAAGAGGACACCAGCACAGCAGGAGGAGGACCTTGAGGAACAGAAGAGGACCAGCACAATAGCAGAAGGAGAAGGACCCAGGGGAACATAAGGTGACACCAGCACAATAGCAGCAGAAGGAGAAGGACTGAGGGGAACAGGAGAGGACACAAGCACAGCAGGAGGAGGACCTAGAGGAACAGGAGAGGACAGCTGGACAGAAGGAGGAGAACCTAGGGGAACAGGAGAGGATACCAGCACAGCAAGAGAAGGACCTAGGGGAACAGGAGAGGACACCAGCACAGCAGGAGGAGGACCTAGGGGAACAGGAGAGGACACCAGCACAGCAAGAGAAGGACCTAGGGGAACAGGAGAGGACACCAGCACAGCAGGAGGAGGACCTAGGGGAACAGGAGAGGACACCAGCACAGCAGGAGGAGGACCTAGGGGAACAGGAGAGGACACCAGCACAGCAGGAGGAGGACCTAGGGGAACAGGAGAGGACACCAGCACAGCAGGAGGAGGACCTAGAGAAACAGGAGAGGACACCAGCACAGCAGGAGGAGGACCTAGGGGAACAGGAGAGGACACCAGCACAGCAGGAGGAGGACCTAGGGGAACAGGAGAGGACACCAGCACAGCAGGAGGAGGACCTAGGGGAACAGGAGAGGATACCAGCACAGCAGGAGAAGGACCTAGGGGAACAGGAGAGGACACCAGCACAGCAGGAGAAGAACCTAGAGGAACAGGAGAGGACACCAGCACAGGAGGAGGAGGATCTAGGGGAACAGGAGAGGACCCCAGCACAGCAGGAGGAAGACCTAGAAGAACAGGACAAGACACCAGCACAGGAGAAGAAGGACCTAGGGGAAAAGGAGACGACACCTGCACAGCAGGAGGAGAAGCTAGGGGAACAGGAGAGGACACCAGCGGAGCAGGAGGAGGACCTAGGAGAACAGGAGAAGACACAAGCACAATAGCAACAGAAGGAGAAAGACCTAGGGGAACAGAGGAGGACACCAGCACAATAGCAGGAGAAGGAGAAGGACCTAGGGGAACAGGAGAGGACAGCAGCACAGCAGGAAGAGGACCTAGAGGAACAGGAGAGGACACCAGCACAGAAGGAGCAGAACCAAGGGGAACAGGAGAGGACACAGGCACAGCAGGAGGAGGACCTAGGGGAACAGGAGAGGACACCAGCACAGCAGGAGGAGAAGCTAGGGGAACAGGAGAGGACACCAGCACAGCAGGAGAAGAAGCTAGGGGAACAGGAGAGGACACCAGCACAGCAGGAGAGGGACCTCGGGGAACAGGAGAGGACACGAGCAGAGCAGGAGCAGGACATATTGGAACAGGGGAGAACACCAGCAGAGCAGGAGGAGGACCTAGGGGAAAGGAGGAGGACACCAGCACAAAAGTAGCAGAAGGAGAAGGACCTAGGGGAACAGGAGAGGACAGCAGCACAGCAGGAGGAGGACGTACGGGAACAGAGGAGGACAGCAGCACAGCAGAAGGAGAAGAGAAACTAGAGTGACCTAGCACTTCTTGCCTGGAAACACCATGAGGAAAAACCCAGCAAGGACTCCCACACAGAAGTGTCTGTATGCAGGCTTAAGACTCTCGTTATTGGCCTCAGCATCTCTGGTGGGAGTACTGCACTCCCGTCCACCACTTGCCATCTCGACCCTCTTCTGCACAATTTGTGTGGGCATGGCCACCCTCCTGTGAGACCGTGCACTTGGGTGGTCATTACTGGAGTAACCTGCTCCTCTTGTTTTCTACCTCCTCTGCAAAAAGCCTGCTGGTCTTCTCCTTGCGGTGGAGTCTCAGGGGCGATGTCTGTGTGTGACTCCCTAAAAAAGACAGAGACAGGGACTCCCATTGAAGCCCACAGTTCAGTGTACAGCACCTACTATCCCTCCTTGAAGGCAAAGCTGGAGAGACGCAGGAGGTGCACTTGGGAAGCATGATTCCAGGTCAGCAACTGCCCTCAATAACGACATCACAGGGCATTTGGAGCTAGACTCTGTGTTTGCAGCTGTGGCTCTTAAGGTCAGAACGTGGTGTTGATCCACTAAGAAGTCTCTAATGAGCCGTCTACCCAATGAGCTGCAGTAGCTGCAGTAGCACCCCTGTGCTGGTTCTTTCCTTGATGTGTCTTTGTCTGCCGCAGTCTGGCTGGGCACAAATCACGAGCCACTCAAGAAGAAACAAACTTTATTTCTGAACTCCCGTGAACACCACCCACGCGGCCTTCTCCCGGGACACACCACACACCAACCGGAAAATCCCTCCTCCAGCACTTCCCCAACCAATGTGAACTCTCCAGGAATCCCCGCGAGAACTCCAAAGTAGTGTGAGAACTCGAAAGTAGCGGGGGTGAGGCGGACCACAGGGGTCTAATATACAATTGAATACGCAGCTTAACATAACCATTATCATTTCAATGGCTCCCTGGCATCACCTCTCAACCACTCCTTCTGGCAAAAATGCCATGCATCATTCCGACTAGGCTGTGGCTCTCAGCATCTCCCCCCTACTGTTTAATTAAACACCAAGCATGTGGTTTAGGGACCGTGCCTGTCTTAGGTTGTCCAATTCCACATATGGTCCTTACCCCATTGGATGAGCTGACCTCAAGGCATCAGCCTCCTGTCTTAGGTTGGTAACATTGTAATTGGATCTTACCCGTCAATGACTACTGGTTGAGCATACAGCCATACTTGTGGATAGGCCTTTGCACCAGTGGGGGGGGGGGGTGAGGTTCTTTGCCTCACCTCTGTTGGCCCCCAAATTTGGCCTTGGTGACAGTGGGGGGGTGAGGTTCTTTGCCTCACCTCTGTTGGGCCCCAAATTTGGCCTTGGTGACAGTGTGGGGGGGTGAAGTTCTTTGCCTCACCTCTGTTGGCCCCCAAATTTGGCCTTGGTGCCAGTTGGGGGGTGAGGTTCTTTGCCTCACTTCTGTTGGCACCCAAATTTGGCCTTGGTGCCAGTTGGGGGGTGAGGTTCTTTGCCTCATCTCTATTGGCCCCCAAATTTTAGCTGAACGACCATCACAAGCAGAAGGGAGGAGGATACAGAAATGCCATGAAACCTTTGGAAAAATTGCACCACCGGTGACACCATCAGCAAAGATACCCCAGCACTACCACAATTCGCTGCACCAACAGATAGTTCACAATGCATACAAGTGATACATAGTCCAGGAAAGTTCTGCAAGCAGTTCAAAGCAGAGGAATCCATTAATATGTCCATTTCCTCCCAAAGTAAATCGACTTCTTGATTGAGCATCAATTGTTGAGTTACATTATTCATTGATGCATCAGTTTATACAGTTTGTTGTGATAGCTATCGCAGAAGCTGTAGTTTGGTTTTATCTTTGTCTTCACCAGCATTGGGATGAAGATAGGAATTCTGGCAATAATGGCTAAAAAAAAATTATGTAACATTCCAGCAGGCACTAAAAGAAAGCAATTTTCTAAACAATTTAGTATCCTGAATAGAATTAGATATAATGAAAAGGAAAGGTGAAAGTAAACAAACAGATCTGTTAACCTCCTTTTTTGTTCACATTTTAAAATAATCCTCAACAGATGTTTACCCAATTTAAATTAAACCACTTAAATCACATGAATAAAAAAAAATTTGGATCCATTTTTTCATGAGCGCTCCTCATATATGATATATGGACATACGCACATAGAGACATACAACACAAGTGTGCACACATAACATACAACACGTAAGACAATAGTAAAGGCCTTGTAGCTTTTCACAGGTGAAATCTCTATTGCAATGTTTAAAAACTCCACAGTCAAAAAATAGAACTGATCAGCAAAATATTAACCTAGGTCTGTATGAGCTCAAAAAATAAAATAGAACTTCATGATGTGGGAAAAGGCAATAATAAAATAGATATTGAAAAAGGCATTCTGGTTACCACCTAGGTTTGACTCTTCTTTGGATATCTTATCCTTTTTCCTGTAACTTGCATAATGGGTCTGAAGGTATTCCTACAAGCAAGCCCCAAGGGTTTTTACATTTGAAATAGGCTTTAATGGTGTTCATTATTCATTAGCCTCCAGGTGTGGGAGAACCATTGTCATAGATGTAAGGATAGCCAAACTGGAGTTCTGGATATCAGCTGTTATGGATTTGAGCCAAATCATCTTCTTTTTGGTCTGTAGAAATCGCTTTGGTTAGTCTCTCTGGAATCCAAATCAGCTGCTGTTCTCCCTGTGGAAACACACAAACAGAACCCTGACTCCAGACAATCACTGGGTCATTCCATTGTCCTGTGAGAATATCCTTCCAAAGTACCTTGGGCTTATGTACATTTTTTGGATACATATGCCTTTCTGCAGCACTAAGCCCTGATGAATCCAAATTTAAAAAGTTTAGAGTAAAAGGGGTTATTTTAAGTTTATCTTTGGGGGATATATACCCCTTTCCAATTCCCCCTTTTTGCTATAATAAGTTCATTTTAATAGTTTGATGAGCTCTTTCAACTATGCCTTGTCCCTGTATGGGATTCCTGTTATATGAGTAATGCCAAATTATGAGCAAAATTGTTTAAAAGAGGTAGAAGTATAAACAGGACCATTATCTGTTTTTAACGGTTTTGGAATGCCCAAAGTGGCAAAATTTTGTAGGCAATGAGCTATAATATCTTTAGTTTTTTCTCTGGCATGAAGGGAGCCCATCAAAAATCCAGAAGAAGTATCAACTGTAACATGCAAATATTTTCATTTTCCAAATTCTGGCAAGTGTGTGACATCCATCTGCCAAATATGGTTAGGTATCAATCCTCTAGGATTGACTCCAAGATTAACTTGTGGTAAAAAGGTCACACAGTTTTGACATTGTTTTATTATTTGTCTAGCTTGTTCCTTAGTTATTTTAAAACGCTTTTGTAAAGTATTAGCATTGACATGGAACCTTTTATGAAAATTTGTAGCTTCTTCTAGTGTAGAGAAAATATGTAGGTCATGTGTAGTTTTATCTGCTAAATCATTGCCCAAACTAAGGGCTCCAGGCAATCCTGTATGTGCCCTGATATGTCCTATAAAGAATGGATCTTTTCTGTCCCAGATTAGACTTTGTATAGTGGAAAGCAAAGAGAAAACAGTAGAGGAAGGGGAAATCTTACCAGCATCTTCAAGGGATACTATAGCATTAACTATATACTGACTATTGGAAAATAAATTAAATACAGAATCTTTAAACATCACAAAAGCTTGTAATACTGCAATAAGCTCTACCTTTTGAGCTGATTGTTTGGGTACTAAAAATGTAAAAGTTTGATCAGATGTAACTACTACTGCTGTACCATTATTTGACCCATCAGTGAATATATTTGAAGCATTCATGGTGGGTGTTTTTCTTGTCATTTTTGGAAAAACTATAGGATGTGAAGACACAAAAGACAACAAAGGATTAGATGGTAAGTGGTTATCAAATGAAACATTAGATTTACACATGATTATTGCCCAAGTATTTAACTCATTAGCGAACTCACCAATTTGATCCATAGTATATGGAGTAATAATTTTATTGGGAGAAATTCCAAACACTCCCTTTGCTGCTTTTATTCATTTGAGTATCAATTTTTCTACAGCCTCAGGATACCTAGTAAGAATAGTGTTAGGAGAATAAGATAAATGTATCCACAATAATGGACCTTCTTGCCAAAATACTCCTGTAGGAATATTTTTTGTTGGTAGTACAATAAATAATAAAGGCAAACTTATATCAATTCTATCCAAATGCATATTTTCCATATATGTTTCAATGATTTTTAATGCCTTTCTTGCTTTAGGCGTTAACATGCGGGGTGAATTTGGATCTGATGGACCTTTTAGGATATCAAATAAAGGTCCTAACTCTCCTGTTGGTATGCCTAGATAAGGCCTTATCCAATTTATGTCTCCTAATAACTTTTGAAAGTCGTTAAGTGATTTGAGTTGATCTACTCATATTTGAATTTTTGGTGGACGGACCATGGTTGAGGATAATAAAACTCCTAAATAATTAATTGGAAAATTTAATTGTACTTTATCTATTGCTATCTCTAGATTATAATTTTTTAATAAGTTTGTAAGTGTGGCATAACATTCTAGCAATGTGTTTTTATCTTTGTGTGCTAACAATACATCGTCCATATAGTGAAATATTTGTAGTTCAGGATTTTGATTTCTAAGTGGCTGGATTGCTTTGTTAACATAAATTTGACACATAGTTGGGCTGTTAGCCATCCCTTGAGGGAGTACTTTCCATTCATATCTCTGAACGGGACCTTCATGATTCAGCGCAGAGATAGTAAATGCAAAACATGGACTATCCTCAGGATGAATTGGGATTGAAAAAAACACAATCTTTAATATCTATAACTAAAACATACCAGGTTTTTGGCAAAGCAGACAATTGGGGAATCCCCGATTGAGCAGGTCCCATAATAACCATCTCGTTATTAATGGCTCTTAAATCTTGAAATAATCTCCATTTACCAGATTTCTTTTAATGACAAAAATGGGAGTATTATGGGGAGATACGGAAGGTTGTATATGTCCCTCTGTTAATTGTTGTTTGACCAGGTGATGGGCTACTTGCATCTTTTCTTTAGTCAGGGGCCACTGAGGAACCCATACTGGCCTTTCTGATTTCCGAGTAATTTTTATTGTCTCAGTGACCCTTTCTGAAAATCCAATCCATGTCTATTTATTCCTTGATCTATTTGAATTTGTGCTGCTGTACCTTGTTCTTGTTCTCCTAATCTTTTTTCTTTCCTAAAACCTTGTTTTAGGAAAATAGTGGGCGCATTTGGATTGATGTTATTTGTTAATGTCAATCCTAATTGATCTAGGACATCTCGTCCCCATTAATTTATAGGAAGATGATCCAATACATATGGCTGTATAGTTCCTTCACATCCTTCAGGATCTTTCCAATCTAATACCATTGCACTTCTATGGGGATTAGTTGCCACTCCTAGGCCTCGAAGCGTTTGAGTGGCCTGTTGTAATGGCCAGTGTTTTGGCCATTCTTGACGAGATATGATGCTAAGGTCTGCACCTGTGTCCTGTAGCCCATTAAATTCATGTCCTTGAGTATTTTTAGCATTGGGTGAGAATCTAAATTTAAAGAAAGCATAGCCCAATCTACACCTGTGGAGCCTAATCCCCTGGAACCTCTTTCTACAGTACGACTGGAAAATTTATCATGTAGGCTGGGTATTATTAATAACTGTGCTATTCTGTCTCCTGGTGAAATTACTGATATACCTCTTGGAGAACTAGCTATAATTTTTATTTCACCTTCATCATTGGGATTAATTACCCCAGGACTTATCATAAGTCCTTTTAGTGTAGAAGAACTGCATCCCAATAATAAGCCTATTGTTCCTTGGGGGGAGAGGTCCTTTTACTCCTGTGGGAATGATTTGAACTCCCATCTCTGGAGTTAGTACTGCTCTGGCAGAGGTGCAGATGTCCAACCCTGTGCTCCCTCTGGTTTGTCTGATGAGGGATCTAATGGATAATGTGTCCTGGGCACTACCCTGATGGTGTTGCTGGGTTCCTCCATTGCCTCATATATTTGTGGTTGTGGGCCCCAGAGCATTGGGCCCCCTGTCCATTTTTGGCAGTGGAGCCTGATGCTTTTCTCCATGATATCATGGGTAAACACCTGGTCCTTGTCGGTGTTTTGATAATGGAGTACTCTCTATGGTGGTTTGAGTATGGCATTCATTAGCCCAATGTCTCCCTCTACGGCAAATACCCAGTATTCTACTCCTTTGAAACCTAGTTTTGTTAAACCCTCCTCCTATGGGGCAATTCCTTTTAAAATGTCCTGTTTGTTCACAATTGTAACATGTTTTTGGCCTGGCATCTAAAGCCTGTTGTACTGCAGCTGCCAGGACTTGTCCTTGTTCATTAATGTCTCTACATAATTTAATATATGTGTTTAAGTCTTCATGTTTCCATGGTCTAATGGCCTCCTTGCACCAACAATTTACTTGTTCAAAGGCTAGCTGTTTAATTAATGGCATTGCTTGTTCTGCATCCCCCAAAACTCTGGTAGCTGTTTGAATAAGCCTATCTACAAATTCAGCGTAAGGTTCATTAGCTCCTTGTATTACCTTAGATAATTGACCTTGTAAATCTCCATGTCCTTGTAACGTCTTCCATGCCCTAACTGCATCCGCAGCAATTTGTGAGTATATAGCAGGATCACATGCAATTTGTTGCAGCTGACCCTCATAAGGTCCCTTTCCTAACAACATATCTAGATTTCTTTGAGGATAACCAGCTGCTGCATTTCGCCTAGCTGTCTCTGTGCAAAATTCCTCACTGGCACCCTTCCATAACAGGTATTGTCCTCCATTTAGCACAGCTTTACACATATTAGTCCAATCTGCTGGTGTCATGTTCAAGTTGGTAATGGATTCGACCATGCTTACAGTGAAGGGTGCTTGAGGATCATAGGTTGTTACAGCCTCTTTTAGCTGCTTCACTGTTTTGAAATCTAAAACCTGGTGAATTCGCTGCCCTCCTGCCACCTCAAATACAGGGCATGCTAATCTTTGAGGTCCTGTCTCAGGATCCCATCTATCAACTACGGGGGTTGAGGGCCCCATAGGTGGAGCTGTTGTTTGGACACTTACACCCTCTGGTGATAAAAAGGGGTTAGTAGCAGCCTCCTGTTGTAACTTTTCCCCTGATGGCTTTTTCTGCTCTAAACTTTCTTCCCCTTTCTTACTATCTTGAGAGGCCTCCTCTTTTTCCTGATCTAATATGTCTTCTACCATATTCTGAACTGAAAGCTTTGGACTAGGCAAACAAAATCGTATCATCATCCACAATGGCAATGTGCCAACTGGCAGAGTTCCTGGGTTTTTCTTTTCCCTGTCCCTTAAATCTTCACCATGATGGTCCCATTGTGATATATTCAAAAACTCCTCCTTAAAAAGCCATGGGCTACATTTTTGTATTGTGTCAACGTATCCCCTGTTTTTGGTTTTACTGGGGATGCCTTCTTCCTCTATCAATTTACTTAACATTCTTTCAGTTTGTTTTTTGCTAATTTCTGACCCCATATTTCTGCTACAAGGATAACGTAACTCAAACAGATAACTCAAAACAAAACCGAAGCAAAACGAAACAAAAAATCATTGTATCAATTTTCCTATTTTTTTGAAATGTATATTTGTTGTCTATCTCTATCTCTTCCTCAGGGCCGAACAACTTCAAATCTTGAGCCAACCATTTTTCCCAGTTTTCCTGAGAAATTTCTAGGGATAGGCAGCTTGAAACAAGAACAAAACAAATCAAAACAAGAACACATTGTTTTTTGAAATGGTCACCCATTCTCTCGCCTTCCCTCAGGGGCGAGCAATTTCACTTACCTCCGAGGTTCAGGTATTCCCCACACGGGCCACCAAATGCCGCAGTCTGGGTGGGCACAAATCTCGAGCCACTCAAGCAGGAACAAACTTTATTTCTGAACTCTCACGAACGCCACCCACGCGGCCACCCACGCGGCCTTCTCCCAGGACACACCACACACCAACCGGAAAATCCCTCCTCCAGCACTTCCCCAACCAATGTGAACTCTCCAGGAATCCCTGCGAGAACTCCAAAGTAGTGTGAGAACTCCAAAGTAGAGGGTTGAGGCGGACCACAGGGGTCTAATATACAATTGAATGCACAGCTTAACATAACCATCATCATCTCAATGGTTCGCTGGCATCACCCCTCAACCACTCCATTCTGGCAAAAATGCCATGTGTCATTCTGACTTGGCTGTGGCTCTCAGCATTTGTCTGTTTTTGGTATCAGGGTGACACTAGCCTCATAGAATGAGGACTTTGGACCTGCAGGGCACTCCCATGCCCCTTGCACCACAGTCGCAGCACAGCATCCCTAGATGTGATCCGCTTGGTCAGAATCCTGTCATGTGGCCTCAGAGTTTGTTGAGAGGGAGGCTGGGGAGCCTCAGGCCTGGCTGCTTCTGACATGCGGGTGGAGAAGAAGGAGATGGTGATGTGAAGGAGAGGTCTCAGTATGCAGACTAGTTCATGGTCCTCACCAGAGACAACAGTGCCAAGGATGCTGGGTGGATGGTGGAAGCTGGGCATCTCTGCTTCCCATAGGTGTACCCAGGCTTGAGCTCTGAGAAAGTGGACATGAGTTTCAGGGTCTACCTGCAACATAGGGGATTCAGTGCTATAGCACAAGCCAGCCTGTGGGAACAGGTAGTTCTTTGTGCACTTAAGGGCCATCTGGAGGTGGTGTGGGCACAGGAAGCTAGTAGGAGACCCTGTGGCTCCCTGTTCTCCTGACCTGGCTAGGGAGCTTGAGGTCCATCCAGGCCTAGAGAGGTAGATGGGGCAGGCTGGAGTCTCTGCCTGGACTCCTTCCTGCTGGAGTCACCCACATGGCCTTGCACCCATCCCACCTGCCATGGATAGGGATGCAGGTCCCTTGCTGCCCATGTGGGCATAGGAAGTGGTTTCCGAGCTGCAAGAACCGAGTGCCACAACAACAGAAACCTTGTCATATGCTGCATGTAGAAGAGCTTAGGCAATGGTCCCAGGAACACCTCTGGCACTATGCCACAAATATTTTAAACATTTAAAAACACTAAAAGAACATGCAGAAGATTGTAGGGAAAAAATAAAGGAGACACAGACACAAGGTGCCGAAGCAGGAAAGGGGCTCCTTGTCCAAGGGCCACGTTGATTTATACCAACAGGTTACATCAGGGCATTAGTACCCTAACTACATCACTGTTTAGAATATCAGTAAGGTTGCTTATTCTGCAGTTACATTCCACAGTTACAGCTGCAATGTCAGGAGCTTTGTGCAGCTCTCAAAGTCCATTATCAGAATTTTATTGAGAATTTTTGCATCTATGTTCATCAGGGATATTGGTCTGAGGTTTTCTTTCCTTGATGTGTCTTTGTCTGCTTTTGGTATCAGGATGATACTAGCCTATAGAATGAGTGTGGAAGGATTTCCTCCTTTTCTATTTCATGGAATACTTTCAGGAGTATTGGAGTTACTTCTTCTTTGAAAGTCTTGTAGAACTCAGCTATGAATCCATCTGGTCCTGGGCTTTTTATGGTTGGTAGGCTTTTGATGGCGTTTTCTATTTCATTACTTGAATTTGATCTATTTAAAGCATGTGTGACCTCATCATTCTGTTAAAGTAGGTTATATGTCTCTAGAAATTTGCCAATGTCTTCAATATTTTCTATTTTATTACAGTATAAATTTTCAAAATAGTTTCTAATTATCTTCTTTGTTTCAGTCATGTCCATTGTGATATTTCCTTCTTTATCTCATATTTTAGTAGTAATTTGAGTTTTCTCTCTCTTTCTCTTTGTTAGCATGGCCAGGGGTTTATTTATTTTATTTATTTTTTTCAAAGAACCACTTTTTGTTTTGTCAAGTTTTTCAATTATGTTGTTTCTATTTCATTGATTTCACCTCTGATTTTAATTATTTCCTGTCTTCTACTGTTTTGGGTATTGATTTGTTCTTCTTTTTCTGGGTCTTTGAGATGTAATGTTAAATCATTTATTTGTTGATTTTTTATTCTTTTAATGAAAGCACTCAATGCAATAAACTTTCCTCTTAGTACTGCCTTCAGAGTGTCTGAGAGATTTTGATATGTTGTATCAATGTGCTCATTTACCTCTGAGAATTTTTTTATTTCATCCTTTCTTTTCCCCCTACAATCTTAGAGTCGTATTTCATCCTTTCTCGATTTCTCCTACCATCCATTCATCATTCAATTGTGTATTATTTAGTCTCCATTTGTTATAGTAGCTTCTATTTTTTATTTTATTGTTGATTTCTAATTTCATCCCATTGTGTATGATAGAATGTGGTCTGATAGAATGCAGGGTATTATCTCTGTTTTTTTTTTTTCTGTATTTACTACAAGTTGATTTGTGGCATAAAATATCGTGTAAAATTCTGGCAAATTGAATACAAAAACATATTAAAAAGATAGTGCACCACAATCAAGTGGGATACATCCCAGGGATGCACGGTTGGTTCAACATATGGAAATCAATAAACATAATTCATCATATTAGTAGACTTAAAAACATGAATCATATGATCATATCAAGAGATGCAGAGAAAGCATTTGAGAAAATAGAGCATACCTTTATGTTCAAAACACTAGAAAAACTAGGGATAGTAAGGACATATCAACATTGTTGGAGCTATGTATGCTAAACCCAAGGCCAGCATCATTCTAAATGGAGAAAAATTGAAAGCATTCCCTCTAAAAACCGGAACAAGACAGGGATGTCCTCTTTCACCACTTCTATTCAACATCATGCTTGAATCTCTACCCAGAGCAATTAGAGAAAGAAAGGAATACAAATAGGTAAGAAGAATTCAAACTATCACTATTTGCTGATGACATGCTTCTATATCTAGAAGATCTAAGAAATTCCACCAGAAAACTAGAACTTCTAAATGAATTCCCCAAAGTAGCAGGATACAAAATCAATACCCGTAAATCAAATGCATTCCTATACATCAGCAGGAATCCACTGAAAGAGAAATTAGGATAACTACTCCATTCACAATATCCTAAAAAAATACCTGGGAATAAATCTTAACAAAAGAGGTGAAAGACCTCTTCAATGAAAACTACAGAACACTAAAGAAAGAAATTGAAGAAAACCTCAGAAGATGGCAAGATCTCCCATGAAGAAAACCTCAGAAGATGGCAAGATCTCCCATGCTCCTGGATAGGCAGAATTAATATTGTCAAAATGGCCATACTATCAGAAGCATTATATAGCTTTAATGCAATTCCTATTTAAATCCCAATGGCGTTCTTATAGAAATATAAAAAGCAATTATGAATTTTTTTGAAAAATAAGAGGCCCATTGTTAAAGCAATCCTTAGTAAGAAGAGTGAAGCAGAAGGCATCGCAATACCAGACCTTAAACTATACTACAGAGCTATAGTAACAAAACCAGCATGGTATTGGCACCAAAATAGACTTGTAGACCAATGGTACCAAATAGAAGACACAGAGACCAACCCACATAAATATAGTTATCTCATACTAGAGAAAGGTGCCAAAAAGAAAAGATAGCCTCTTCAACAAATAGTGCTGTAAAACTGGAAATCCATAAGTTCCAAAATGAAGTTAAACCTCTATCTCTCACCCTACACAAAAATCAACTCAAAGTAGATTGTAGACGTAAGCACTAGAACAGAGGCTCTGTGCCTAATAGAAGAAAAAACAGGCCCAAATCTTTATGATGTTGGCCTAGGATCTGACTTCCTTAACAAGACTCCTAAAGCACAAGAACTAAAAGTCAAGAATTAATAAATGGGATAGATTCAAATTAAAATGCTTCTTTTCAGCAAAGGAAACAAAAACGTGAGGAGAGAGCCTACAGATTGGGAGAAAATTTTTACCACATTCACCTCCAATAAAGCATTAAACTCTAGTACATATAAAGAACTAAAAACAAAAAACAACTCAACACCAAAAATAACTCAACACCAAAAAAAAAAAAAAAAATCAATAAATGGGCTAAGAAACTGAACAGACACTTCACAGATGAAGAAATACAATTGATCAATAAACATATGAAAAAGTGTTCAACATCTCTATCAACTAGAGAAATGCAAATCAAAACTATTCTAAGATTTCATCTCACTCCTGCCAGAATGGCAATCATCAAGGGTACAGGCAACAATAAATGTTGGAGAGGATGTGGAGACAAAGGTACATTCCTAACCTGCTGGTGGGACTGCAAATTGGTGCAACCACTATGGGAAGCAGTTTGGAGATTCCTCAGAAAACTGGGAATGCAACCACCATTTTACCCAGCTATCCCACTCCTAGGTTTAGAACCAAAGGACTTAAAATCAGCATACTATAGTGACACAGCCACATCAATGTTTATAGCAGCTCAATTCACAATAGCTAGACTATGGAATCAACCTAGGTGTCCCTCAATAGAGGAAGGGATAAAGAAAATGTGGTATATATACTCGTTTAAAGAAGAGTGAAATTATGGCATTTGCCAATAAATGGTTGGAGTTGGAGAATATCATGCCAAGTGAAAGAAGCCAATCCCACAATACCAAAGGCCGAATGTTTTCTCTAATATGAAGATGCTAATTCACAATAAGGTGGAGGGCACTTGGGAAGAATAGTGTTACCTTAGAGTAGGGAGAGGGAAGTGATGGGAGGGGAGGGGAGGGGATGTGGGGATAGGAAAGACAGTAGAATGACACAGACATTATTTCTGTATGTGTATATGTGACTGCATGACCAATATGATTCTGCAACACGTACACTCAGAAAAATGAGAAATTATATTCCATCTGTGTATGATATATTAAGTGCATAAATGCATTCTACTGTCATGTATAACTAATTAAAACAAATAAATTTTTTAAAAAGTCTATTGTCTAAAGTTACTGTTAAGTGGGCTGATCCACGAGCACCAGAGCTTGGTGAGACATTGTAGTTATCTAGCAGGAAAGGTCCTTTATTCCCAGGAGTTAGGTCAAGGTTGAGGCTGGTAAGACTCACAGAGCTTCCTTGTGGAGGACGTTGCTACAGTGGCCAGTCATCCCGTGTCTTCATCCCGTGAAGTTTCCCAGCTCCCAGTTTCTTTGCACAGAAACTTCCTAGCCACCCAGCATGCCACAGTCATGAAGTTTATCAGAGACCCCAATCCCACACACAGAACCCCGACATCTCCCCTTTCTTGTTTCTTAAGGCCTTTCAGATGAATCATATTTGTTTTCTTCATAATGCTGGTGGAGGCAAAAATAGGGTAGGCATTGACAACAGCAAGCACAACGTAACAATCCCAGTATTAGTAAACATCCACCTGTGAATGATTGTTTGACCCAAGTAAGGTTGGGTGACCATGAAATCATCCAACCTAATAGGTCTAACCCTCCATCACCCCCTGGACCTTTTTAATGATCTCTTTAAGGTAATCTAACTCTTTTGAAACTGAATTATTTTTATTACTTAAATTAAACCACACATATCATTAAGCTCCTGACATTCTTTCTGTAATAATAACAAATAATCAATTGCGGCTTGCCTGATTGTCAAGAATAGTTTGAGGATGTTGTTTTTGTTTTTTATTAATCATATTGATTTCCTTAGAGGTAAGATTAATATTTTTTACCATAGCACAGACCAGTTTCATGGTTGTTTTGTAAGTCCCAACAGCTAGTCCAGGGATACCCACTAAGGAAAATGCCAAGTCTTCAAATTTTGACTTAGAGAAAAGATTTAATGAATTACTCAGTTTTCATCAATGGGAATAGACCTTTTATGGATACGTTGTGCAGGATGGTGGCCTGTTAAATCCTGTGGAGATGGTAGGAACACAGTCTGCTAAGACAACAAGGGGTACCATGAGACATATTAGCAGGTATATAATTAAAAGTATGTGTTCCACAAGAAAAAAACCATCCTGGTGGATACAAATTTCAGACAAGTTAACAATTTCAGCCAGATGAACTCAGATATTATAATAAGTTTTAGAAGTTAAGGAGTCTGAACTGAATTTCTCATAGCTGGGGTACAATAGCAGAATAACATTATGATAAGGATCAAAAAATTTTCAGAGTTTTGTGTAAGTTTAACAAACAAAGCAGTAACCAAATTTTTTAGAGTGTATTTGAACCCCTTTTGAGCCAGCAGCTGTTGAGCTGAGACTGTTAATGATTTTATATCCCCCCCAAGTCACTCGAGGTCAAGTATCTCAGGACCCTCTTGTAGAGTTTCTTCTCTTTCGAGGAGGATGGTCATCTTGGTTCTGTGGAATCTTTCTCATCCAGGGTCAAATGAAAATTAGTGATCATGTTGTAAACCCTGGTGGCCATTCATAATTGATAGATCTCATGCATCAAACTGGAATCCAAACAGCATGTGTTGGATTCAGTCTATTCTATTCCCCTTGAGATCAGAGGCATAGAGTCTTGTCTTTCTGGGTCTGGTGGAACCCTGTGTTATACATAAATTTTTGGTAATGGCTGTTTGGGAATAAAATGTCTATACAAAGCAGATGAACAATTGTGAGTATTAACTTTGTATTGCCTGTTGAGTGCATTAACTGTAAATAAAACAATATTTAATGCATTATTAATATGAGAGAGGCTAGATCCCCATTTTTGTTTTTGTTTTAAAAGGAAAGTTTTAAGAGTATGATGTGCTTATTTAACCAAAGCTTGTCTAGTAGGAGTATGAGGAATTCCATGATTTAAAATTATATTTCATTGATATAAAAAATATACAAAACACAAGATGTATATGCATGGGCATTATCCATTTTTAAGTGAGCAGGCTTGCCCATGGTGGCAAAGCAGAGTAATAAATAAGAAAGGCAATCAGATACATTTTCAGACCTCTGGGCACTAGCCCAAATGAACCCAGAATGAGTATCAGTGGAAACATGAAAAAGGAGTAAGGAGGAGAATGAGGGAAATGGGTAACGTCCATTCGTCAGAGGGCATTAGAATGTAGGCCTCGTGGATTTGCAGACTCCCACGTAGGGGCTGGGAGAGGTGCACAGTGAGACAGTTGTTAACTACAACATGAACCCGTTTAGAAGTGATGGGAAACACTTTTATTAGTAATCAAGCATTTTGATGAAAAAAATCCATGGGATTCTACGGCATTTGAGAACAAAAGACAAAGGGATCTCACAGCTCCACCACAGGTCCGGGAATCTTGGTGTGGCTGCACATATGAGTGAAGAAGATAGGAGATGTGTGATGCTGCAGAAGAGCTTAAAGGGTTTTTGAAAAAAAAAAGAGACAGTAAACTGGCATCCCGGGCTGGGGATGTGGCTCAAGCGGTAGCGCGCTCGCCTGGCATGCATGCGGCCCGGGTTAGATCCTCAGCACCACAAACAAAGATGTTGTGTCCACCGAAAACTAAAAATAAATATTAAAAAAAAAAAAACTGGCATCCCAATGAGGGCATAACACAGCCATGGAAATAAGAGGCACAGGCTTCCCTGTGTATTGAGAATCTGTAATAATGTTTAAAGTCGTGGAAAATAATCTTAGCGCTAAGATAATGACAGCTAATTCAGCTTGCTGTGGAGAGATTTGAGGTAGGGTATAATAGTCCATTTATGATTAATACACCCCTTTGTTTAACTCCATCTGTGTACACTGTTAACCCACCTACAAGAGGAATGGTAGAAATTAAGGAAGAGGGGAAATGTATAACCTGATATAACAAAAAAAATTGGCCATCAAGAGGCGTGTGAAAAGCAATTGGTGCTAAAAAAATCTGTTAATACAACTTGATAGTAGAGGAAAACTGTAAGTATTGGAAATGTAAAGTTTTTTTATAAGAGGTACAACATGAATGTCCACGCCTGTGGAGGATAAAATTTTAGTATCACTTTCAGCAATTAATTGAGCATCCATATCAGTAAAAGCAAAATATTACAGCCTGAAAAATGAGGAAAATATAATTATTTTAATAGATATATTTTTTGGTTATAATATAGTAACTACTTTTGTAAAAGTATAGTTTTAACAAAAACTATCAATGACAATGGCACATTAGATGTTGAAAGTTGATCCACCATTATTGTTGACGATCCTTAATTTTCTATGATGTCTGTTTTGAAGAAGGAGGTAAATAAATAAAGGAGGCAGGGTTCTGTTGTTTTTTTAACAACTGGAAAAAGGGAGAGATTAGTTGGGCATCAGCTGTGATTTTTAATTTACTTATTTAAAAACCATACTTATGAATATTAATCCCATTTATGGTAAATTTAATTTATTTTAATTGTAAAATGAAAGCATCAGAAAAAAATGATTAATCGTATTAATTATTTCTTTTTTGTTGAAGAAAAGTTTTAGAAGTAATGAATATTTATTACATTTTAGATACGTTTTAGAAATTTAGACTTTGTTGTTTGGCCACCTAGAAAAACCCATGAGCCAGAATCTTAAAGACATCTGTATATTTATTTAATTATTTGATTTGAATTAAATTATCTATTTAATTTTTTGAAATTGATGAACACTCATATGTTTAAATGCCAATTTAATACCAAGTACATAGCATATAGACATAAGACAGGCCCATACAATTGGGAATGTGAGGTATGAAATCCAACAGCCATGACGGACACTGAAATCAGAGGTCTCAGATAACCAGATTTTTGTCCTTGATGGTTATCAGACTTATTCCCAACATAACCATGTTTGTATCCTTTTAATGATTTATTTATTTATTATTATTTTTTAGATGAAGAAAAGTTTATTTGGGCTCACTGTTTCAGAGGTTCAGGTTCTGTGGTTCACCATCTCCAACCCTTTGGGCCTGAGATAAGGCAGAACATCGTGGTGTAAGTTGTGGTGAAGAGAATCTGCTCACAGGATGGCGACTGGGAACAGGGAGAGAACATGAAGGAGCCAGGGACAAAGTACATGACCCCAAGCCATGTCCCCAGTGACACCCCACCTGCTTACAGAGACCTTGCAGTCTTTCCATTCAGGTTATTAATCCACTGACTAGATAAAGCTCTCATAATCCAGTCACCTCTTAATACTCCTGCATTAACCTAGGAGCTTTTGAGGGGCACCTCATATTCAAACCACAACCGTGAGTATATGCTAATAGGTCATCAGTGTTGGAGATGACCTTAAAAAACATTGAGCCCAATCCATACTTTTAAAGTAAAAAAATGAAGTCCAGAAAAATTAAGTGACTTGATCAAATACTTTAGCAGATTAATGTAGATCCAAACCCCTTGGTCAGCCTTGTGCCTTTACCCCCTGTATTCCACAACTCAGCTCTCAATTTTAAATTGCTTAATTCATGAGTATCTGTGATTATATATATAATTAAATATATAAGTCCACTGTCTTATGTAAAAGTCTACCTAAATCTTTAAGAAATGTCTGATTTAAAACTGTTTTTTTAAAACACCTGTTACTCAAGGCTCATTCCCTGCCTCCCTATCTGTTTTGCTGCGGTACCCAGGCTGCCCCCCTCATGTCTCAGAGGATGGTGGCCCCAACCTCTAAACATACCCTGTTTATACTAAGCCCAAGCTACAAATTCCATTTTCGGACCAACGATTAGCTTAAGAATGAGCACATAACCCTATTTGGGACACTAGGACATTAGAGAAATTCTACTGAAGGCTTTTTGGGAAAAGTTTCCATGTTTCTAGGAGGTAAAAACAAGAAAAGTTATTTCCTAGTTGTTGCTACTTCTGGATCTGAGGCCTAGAGCTTCAGCAGCCATTTTGGGAGTATAAGGAAAGCTAGGCAGAAGGCGAACATGTCCCTGGAAGGAGCTAGCCCAGAGCAATGGAAGAAACCCGGATCTTTGAAGTCATTGTTGACCACTAGATTTCCTGTTCATTAGATGTTAAGTTGCCTTATTGTTTGAACCAGTTAATATTGTGGTTTATATTACATACTGGCAGTCAAAGTAAGACAGTTAATAAATGCACATATTTTAATTCCCAGTTTATCTTAAATTTAATATAGACATAAGGCCTAAACATAGTATCTGGCCCACGATGTTGGGTAAACATATGGATGCAGCAGCATCCCAGAGAAAAACCCCAGCATGGCGTCTAACGACCCTCCTTCTCCTCTTTGTTTCTTTCACTGGCGCGAAAAGTTCCTGCCGGTGCCAATGTTCAAATCCTGCTGGTGGGAAGCCTTAGCCCCAATTAGAATTAACTTCTTGGGCTCCGGAACTGACATATGGAAGAGCTTGCCAATAAACGGGCCACCTGTTATCTACCTCAGCCCTGCGACCTCTCCTTAGACCTATATAAACACACAGCCTTTTGTAATAAAGTGGAAACCTCTTTGGTAATCTGTGTCGTGTGGTGCAGCGTTTTTCTAGTCTTACAGTGGTGCCGAAACCCGGGAGATGGTGTGCTCGACAAACCGAGCCCCTTCTCTGCCACCGCCATCACCAATGACACATTTTGCCCTCATCTGTCTTTTTGGGCGCGGGCTGCCTGCACTCACCACTGATCCGGCCTAGGGACGTTTAACCCCTCCCCGGCTCGCCAACTCCCTTCAGACTCCCAGCAAGAGACGTGACCGTGTTCGTCCAGCATGCTCCTGACGCCCAGTAGGGACGAGGGAATACACGCCACTAAGACCTTCACTGGTCGAAGTGGACCCTCTGGCAACCCGCTTCCCTTTGAGGCGTGAGGCTTCTGGGTTTCCAGAGAGGGGATCCCTGGTCTCTTCCTCCTCCACAGAGCTGCGCACTGCCTGTCCCACAGGCCAGGGGCTGCTCGCCTTGCATGCCCCGCCCGGCCCGGGGCTGCACGCGTGCCCCCACCCGGCGGAGCCCTGTGCCCTGCTGGAGCTGTGTTCAGCCCAGAGCTGAACTTCCAGCCAGGGGCTGCGTTCCCTGGGGCTCTGCTCTTTCCTTCCTTCTTTAAACTTCTCGTTCTGGTGGGAAATTTTCCTGGCACCAGGTGACCCGTGGCCTGGACCCTTACAGGGTCACACAGACTGCACTTCGTCGGTGATGACCGAGCTGTGCCCTCTGTGCCTACTCGCAGTGGACTGGTCACTTTGGGGATGCCCACGTGATCCTCCATCTGCTCTACGCTTCGAGGAGGCTCCTACGGCCCAGGTTAATTCTTTTTCTCCCTCTGCTGTCCCTTCCTCCACTCTCTAACTATGGGTGCCTCCTCGCCTATACCGGAAGCCTCACCATTCAAGTGTCTCCTTAAGAATTTGGCTTCACTCTCTCTCCCCGGATCTCAAGCCCAAAATCCTTATCAGATTCTGTGCCCAAGATTGTCCCACATATCCGCTAGATAATGACAATCATTGGCCTCCAGAAGGCTCCTTAGATCCAAATTTCCTCCGGGACCTTTTAACTATTGCCGGCACCTGAAAGGGTAGAAAGGGTTCCCAGGCCCTCCCCCCTCCCCCCCCCCCGTCCTGCCTTCTGCTCTCTGTTCCCAACCTTCCCCTCTGCACCCTTCCCTCTGCTCTACATGTCTGCTCTCCCTCCCAGTGGTACAGCATCTGCATCCCTCTCCCTGTCGCAGCCACCCCCGCGGCCCTGCCTGTGCACTTTCCCTCCTCTTCTGCGGAGACATCCCCCTCCCCTCCCTTTTCTTCCTGTCTGCCGCTGCTGCCGCCGCCCCCACCCCCACCCCCGTGGCTGTGCCTGCACGCTTCTAGTCTGCCTGGCCACCAGACACATGCGCTGGTGCTCCACCTTCCCAGTGTGGCAGTGCGCCCTTGGCAGCTTGAAGAAGCCTCAGGATCCCACCTCAGCCAGCGGGCGAGCCACCGTCCTTCACCTTCCTTGTGCCGAAGCAGCTTTCGCGCAAGCCCCTGACTCGGGTGCCCCTCCCTTTGCCGCCCGGTTCCAATGGGCAGGCAGGATGAGTCCCAGCTGGCTGCAATGGGTGGGATCTCTGGATCTCTCTGAGCCTCTCCCAGTCCCCCAACTCTGCTCACTTCTTCTACTGATAAGCCCTTCCCCTCCCCCTACTCACACTTCTCTTCTCCTGTCAGTGTCCCACTGATCCCTTTTATCAGATAACTCACAGTTCCTTTGTTCTGTCAGGGAAGTAGCTGGTGCTGAAGGGATAGTCCGAGTGCATGTCCCATAACTGAATCTAACTGGGACTGCATGCAAGCAGTTTCTAATAAGGTAGTTAACTTTGATAAACTGAAGGACATTACCCAGAACCCTGATGAAAATCCATCCTTATTTCTCAACCGCCTTACAGAGGCCCTAACCAAATACATTAAGCTAGATCTTGAGTCTCCCATCAGGGCTACAGTGTTAGCAACATATTTCATTACTCAATTGGCTCATGATATTACAAAAAGCTCAAATGAGCTGAGGAGGACTATCAGACCCCTATCTGAGATCTGGTGAAAATGGCTTTTAAAGCAGGCTCCATTGCAGAAAAGAAGGTAACACCCCAAACCCAGGCCTTGGCAGCAGCCCTGAGGCCTACATCTCCAACAAGTTTCAGAGGGGAACCAGCATTCCTCTCCACCAGAGGCTTGCCTCAAATATGGATGCGAAGTTCACTGGGCTCGCCAATGCCCAAACCCACGGCCTCCTTCCAGGCCATGCCCCACCTGTAAGCAGACAGGACATTGGAAGATTGACTGCCTCTGGCTGGTCCTTCCTTGGCGCCTCTACACAGGGGTATGACCAGTCAGGCAGTCCCCTCTCCTGAACTTTTGGGGTTTGCAGAAGACTGAAGAAGCCCAGATTCAAAGACCCCCTCAGCCCTCTCTCAGCTCAGGGTAATGCTCCAGGCAGCGGGTAAGTCCATAACCTTCCTTGTGGACACGGGGGCTACCTATTCTGTCTTGCCTGCCCATTCTAGGCCTCTGTTTCCTTCCCAGGTCTCAGTTATGGGGATTGATAACAAACCCTTCTCCCCAAACAGAACTGTAAAGCCGGCCTGTGCCCTGGAGGGACACCCATTCACTCACTATTCTGGTCATTCCATCCTGTCAGTTCCTCTCCTAGGCAGAGATGTTCTCCAATTATTAGGAGCCGCCCTCCAATTACACCCTAAGAATACTACCACCCATCTCCTTGGCCTTTAACTCTTACCCTCTCTAATGACCTGACAGTACCTACTGTGCCATTGCCCCCTGATCCCTAGGTCTGAGACATCTCCATGCTGGTTATTGCCTCCCACCACAAGCCAGTCCATATCCAGCTGAAACACCAATCTAAACTTCCTTGTGTTCCCAATTTCCTATCTCCAAAACCCATAGGGAAGGACTTAAACCCATTATAGACCGGTTGCTGGCCCAGGGACTCCTTATTCCTACTGACTCCCCCGCAACACCCCCATACTGCCAGTGCGCAAACCCTCTGGAGCCTATCACTTAGTCCAGGAACTCCGCCTAATTAATGAGGCAGTTATTCCCATCCACTCGGTTTCCAACCCTCATGCTTTTCTTTCTCATATCCCCCTTTGACCATTCACTTTACTGCCCTGGACCTTAAAGCTGGCTTTTTTACAGTGCCTTTGCATTCTGACTTTTATTACCTCCTTGCCTTCACATGGGAAGACCTTACATTCTTTAGGTTTCAATAGCCGACATGGACAGGCCTACCCCAAGGCTTCAGGGACAGTCCCTACCACTTTGGTCAGGCCTTGACACAGGATTTAACTGTTTGTAATTTGGGGATAGCATTCTCTTACAGTTGGATAGAAGCCTTCCCTACCTGCAGGAAAACTGCTGACACCATCGGAAACTGCTGACACTGTCACCTCCATCCTCATTGAGCAGATCATTCCTAGGTTTGAACTTCCTGCCTCCATCCAGTCAGACAACGGTCCAGCCTTCACTTCTTGGATTGTTTAACTAGTTTCCAAAGGCCTTAACAGCACTTGGAGGCTCCACATCCCCCACTGACCCCAATCCTCGGGTGAGGTTAAGAGGCCTAATGGCATTCTCAAGGATCATCTCACTAAACTTGCTATTGAACGCAGACTGTCCTGGCCCAATCTTTTGCCATTGGCCCTCACCCAAATTCGGTCAACTCCTAGAGCCCCCTCAGGCCTTAGCCCCTTTGAGCTGTTCTATGGATGCCTTTCTTAATCAACTAAAACTTTCCTGTCACTCCCCCCACCTTGTGTCCCACCTGCCCTACTCCACCATGATACTTGGAGATTCAAAGTCAGAGAGACATATGTCCAAGGCATATGTAATGAGACATATGTCCTCGTTACACTCACCTAGTTTCTTCAGTCGATTGTGCCCCTACCAGATGTAATGCATCTATCTTCCTTTCCCTCTCCTCCCAGAATTCTGAACTTTTAAAAAAAGCCACTAGGCATTACTTTTGCTTCTTATATGATTAGACAGAGGATTACTGCAAATGGTGGCCCAAAACCTATGGGGGATGCCCCTACTGGTCATGTAACGTTCATAACCCACATGCATGCATTGGGGATTCCTGCGTTGGAAATTTCAGATTGATCTTGGGGGGCTATCAATTGGCTATCACTGACCCTAACCATCCACGCTGGGCTTCTAGGGTAAATGCTTCCTTCTACTGTGACATATCCTCTCCCACCCCCTGTGGCTCCATCTCCATCTCCCAAGAAATTCAACCCTCCCAGCCCTCAGTAGCTATAATCTCTACTGACATAAAGCATTCCGAACAGCATTGTTAGACTCCATACAGGATCCATATGAGCCTAATGTCGGGAGTCCACCACAGTATTCATGGCTACGACTACTTACTGAAACTGTAACCTTCTTAAATCTAACCCTCCCCACCATCACACCAACTGATTCCTACTTATGTGCCTCTCTGACTCAACCTTTGCTTGCAGCGGTTCCTTTGAACTTCTCGGCTTCTGACCTCTCAAATTTCTCCACTCCATCTGCCTGCTGTTCTCTCCGAACCCTTTCACCCGACGCTCCATTATGGGAGCCCGAGGAGTCTAACCATACTGTGATTCCCTGGCACTGCCTCCTGGGCTTGGGTGTCTCCCAGTCAAAGTTTTGCCACTCTAACATCACCTTTAACTTCACCCTCTATGCACCACCTGGCTCATTCTTCTGTGCAATGGTTCTCTCATCAGTATCTTATTCACCTACACCTCTACCCCATGTATACTGGTGACGCTTGTCCCACTATTGACTCTCTATACCCCAGCTGAAGTGCAGGCCCTCTTGTCTCCCCCAGTGCGGAATAATTGGGCTGCTTTCCTTCCAATATCGGTGGGTCTCTCATTGGCTGTATCTGCGGCAGGAGCTGGAATTTCTGGTGGAGCTCTAGGACACTCCTTGCCGCAGTCTGGCTGCAGCAAAATAACCGGGGGGTGACGAGCAACTTGTGTAGATTGATACAGCAGGAGTAGGAGCCATTTATTGTAGGACAGGAGGGGTATATATATACATTCCACACAGCTTATTTTAATTAGCATAAACTAGATACATCAGTCAACCAATAAGGAATCTCCACACTTAATGGCTCGCTGGCATTACTTCACAAACCACTCCCTCTGGCAAAATGCCAGGCGCCATCCAGACTTGTTTACAGACCCTAACAACTCCTTATGGGCTGTACAGGACTTAAGTTCTAAACTTGAACAAGCGCTCACTTCTACGGCAGAATCTCTAGCATCTTTACAAAGGCAGGTCACATCCTGGGCTCAAGTTACTCTTCAAAATCGACAAGCTATGGACTTACTCACAGCCGAGAAAGGTAGAACCTGTCTTTTCTTGAGGGAAGAATGCTGTTACTACATCAACGAATCAGGCCTTGTGGAAACTAATGTAGTCAAGCTCACCGACTTGGCTACCTCTTTGAAAAATCCACCAAACCAAAACCCATTTGCCACCTCCTTTTTAGCCCACTTCCTATCATGGCTGTTGCCTCTTTTAGGGCCCATATGTCTCCTTTTCCTGATGTGTCTGTTCCTGCCCTGTCTGCTTCGCTTCCTACAGGGCCAATTACGGAAGATCTCTAACCAAACTTTCAACCAGCCTCTGCTTAGGTACTACCAGCCTCTGATGACCGATGAGCCCCCAACATCTTCAAGAGAACAGCTCACTCATTGCTGAAACTCACTACCAGGCGCGATGGAATGCAACAGACATCGGACAGCGGGAGACAATGAGCCCGGAGAACCTCTTAATCTGCCATCCTGGATTTTTAAGCCTTTATGTCCTTTTAAGCCTCCTTATGGCCCTTGGCCTCTTCTCTGTCAGTCCCCCGACATGGAACTTCTGCCCCAAACTGACATTTGCTTTAATTTTTATCTTCATCCTTTTTTTGTTCACTCTGATTTTCTTTAGGTGCTGGTGACGCCATGTCAAGGCAATGCTTCCAATATTTCCTAGAGTCTCTGTTACAGGACCAGTGGCTGATACCAACAATCTCCTCCATCCAGGACTGGTTTGATGCCATCGATGACTTGTGGTTTCAGGGAACTTTCATAGACTTCACACCTATGGAAGTAGCTGTCTATAGCCACTGGGTTTTATCTCTGGTTGCCATGATATCCCCAGACCTGCGCCCCCCCCCCCCCCCGAACATTCCTCCACTTCCCTTTCTAGGCCCTACACCGCCCCCGCACAGCCGGAAGCAGCCAGATCTGACTAATGATGCCCCAATTCCTAACAAAACAAAAAGGGAGGAATGTTGGGTAAACATATAATGGCAGCAGCACCCCAGAGAAAAACCCCAGCATGGCGTCTAACGACCCTCCTTCTCCTCTTTGTTTCTTTCACTGGCGCGAAATGTTCCCGCCGGTGCCAATGTTCAAATCCTGCTGGTGGGAAGCCTTAGCCCCAATTAGAATTAACTTCTTGGGCTCCGGAACTGACATATGGAAGAGCTTGCCAATAAATGGGCGACCTGTTATCTACCTCAGCCCTGCGACCTCTCCTTAGACCTATATAAACACACAGCCTTTTGTAATAAAGTGGAAACCTCTTTGGTAATCTGTGTCGTGTGGTGCGGCACTTTTCTAGTCTTACACACAATAGGAATATTTTCAAAGGAACAAGTACTGTCTGATTTCTGTGCCTACAAATGACGACCACAGTTCTCTGTTCTTTCTCTTACAATGCACTGACCCACTACACCAAAGGCACTGTCGATTTTGGATTGTTCTTGGGAGTATTTTTAAATTCTGGATTAAATGACTTTAATCCAGGTATATTCCTACCATTCCCTGTCATCTCATGTTCTGATGCTTTATGCGATAGTCTTACCAATACCTATATTTTCTCCAATAACTTTTACTCCAACAATTTTTTTAAACTATAGGTAGTGTAGAGATCCTGGATTTCTAGAAACCAAGTGTGCATAGCCCAGGGGTTCTTAAGGATTTATTAAAAGAAGTTTTTGAATGTATTTGAGAGTTAACTCTGGAGAAATTGGCCTTTGGACAGACATAATGTAAAAACCTTTATAGTTAGATAAAACAAGACTGATCAGAAAAATGCCTTAACTTACATAAAATATTTAAAAACTTACACAGCTGTAATACCAACATTTTTTGTCCCATCAGGATGTACTTTTAGTTAAGAATCAGTTGGCAGCCTGTAATATTAAAAAAAACTTTTTGAAAAAGAAAACTTGTACAGGGCTGGGGATGTGGCTCAAGCGATAGCGTGCTCACGTGGCATGCATGCGGCCCAGGTTCGATCCTCAGCACCACATACAAACAAAGATGTTGTGTCTGCCGAAAACTAAAAAATAAATATTAAAATTTTCTCTCTCTCTCTCTCTCTCAGGTTAAGAAAGCTGGCTGGGAACAGATAAGATAGCAGCCAAGCGGCTTGGATTTAAAAGAGATGCTTTTTTCCTTCTTATGTTTGAACTTTTTGTTTTATAAACCTAGTAAATCATATAGGGCCTATAATTGACATTTTAAATATGAGGCTAGGAAAGTTAGAAATCCAGCAGAAGCTACAAAGTAAGGAAAACGTTGTAATCATTTTTTTCTAGGATATTTTTTTAAAGCATGGTGTTGCAACTTACATTCTTTCTGGAGAGTTGTTTTTTCTTTTTGTTTTAAATCTTGCAAATCTTGTGATAGTTTTCACATAAAGTTGAATGTAAGTAATGATTTGTTGTAGATTGGAAGGGCAGAGAATGGTAGCTGCAGGAAGGTTTTGGACACTTGTTCATTTTTGTTTTCTCTGCCCCAGAATGGGTGGCCTCTTGAGGCCATGTATAAAGCCATACCGTAAAGGTGTTTATTACTATGACATTAGTATTTGTGTCCAATAACCCTGTAATAGACTGTTCATTTTAAGAAAGAGTTAATTTAGGTCTACTTACAGTAACTGATAAACATGCTCCAGTAACTGTAGAGTCAAACCCTGTATTTCACCTTTCATTTAAAGGTTGTTGAGCTGAAATATAGGGAATTACAATTAATTGAGCAATAGAGGATTTTTGGGGGGTGGTTGGAAAAAGGAATTCCCCCTCCTTTTGCCCTGGGTTTGTAGTTGCAATTCTTTAAATACAGCAAAAGGTAACTGTTCATACCTTGGTTGGTTAGCAGAATTTATAGCCAACGTAGGAGACTCCTCTTCCTCCACAGCTTGTCCCAAACACTCAATTAAGTTGGATCTAGTTGGGGGCAGGGCAATTGCCCCAGCCGGCCACAGAGGCAATGGCAGTGAATTAGTTGAAACAGCCATGCACCGGAAGGCTCTGTAACAGCTATGGACAATGAGCTGTGCCGCTGTAGTGTGAGCAGCTGCAAGTGATGTAAAGGGGCCACGTGTCTGGGCACAGAAGGAAAAGAGCAGGAGGTTGAGAACAGAGGCCTATCAATAGCATCACGACAAAGAAACCAAGCCTGTAGCCCAGGATAGGTGCTCGTGATTCCTCACGAAGCCTTCACCTGTCTTTTCCTAGTCTTTCAAATTTAGTGGTCCACTTTCTGGATAAAAAGGACACAAGAGCTTCTCTCTGTCAGCAAGCAGCAAGGTCAGCATTATTTACAGTAGGTCCAGCCTTGCTAAGTAGGAGGGAAAGCTTGGCCCAAGGACATCGTTGGCTGTCCGAGAATCACCCATAGCTTACTGATTAGGGATTGATCACCTGATGAAAGACACGTGTCAAAACCTGTGCCAGGCATAAGTAAGTTACTCCCTCCCCCCACTACCTGTAACATCCAGAAGAGTCTGTATTGAGGCAAATTTTGTTGTCCCAAATTCTCTGTGGATGGAAGGCCATGAGGGGAGAGATCTTTTCTCATGCCCCCCATTGGGCGCCGGTTGTAAGGAAAACTAAAGGAGACTCAGAGACAAGGTGCTGAGGCAGGACAAGTGGCCACGTTTATTTGTACCAACAGGTTACATCAGGGCATTAGTACCCTAACTACATCACTGTTTAGAGTATCAGTAAGGTTGCTTATTCTGCAGTTACAGATGCAATGTCAGGAGCTTTGTAGCTCTCAGAGTCCATTGTATAAAGTTGCTGTTAAGCAGGCAGATCCAGGAGCACTGGAACTTGGTGAAACATTGTAGTTATCTACAAGAAAGTTCCTTTATTCCCAGGAGTTACGTGCCCAAGATCAAGGTGGAGGCTGATAAGACTCACAGAGCTTCCTTGTGGAGGACACTGCTGCAGCAGCCAGTTATCCCGTGTCTTTACACGGGAGTTTCCCAACTCCAGGTATTCTTTATCTCTGCACAGAAACTTCCGAGCCACCCAGCATGCCACGGTCATGAAGTTTATCAGAGACCCCAATCCCCCACACAGAACCCCTATAGCAGATTTTCCAGCAGTAGATTTCAGTGTGTCTGGTGTCTCCTGCAGTTCTGTCAGGACCTCTTCATCTACTCTGCTCCATTGCTGGTCTTTGTCCTAGTGTGACATGGCCAGGAGGCATCCTGTGCACGTGCTGCACCTCTGTACTTGTTCCTTGGGGACAGTGTGTTAGCAAGTACTGGACTGAGAGTCAGGGACCTCCTCTGAATTGTGACAATACTGCTTCTTGAAGCCCTGACTGTGAAATGGAGGTGGAAGGTGTTGACAGTGGATTTGGTTTTGAGGAGGAAAAGTCACTATAATGAAATCCAGCCTTGGCCAGCTGGTCAGGGTCACTTGGAGGGTCTTCTAAGTGGTCTCTCCTAAGTGTGGGCTTGTCAGCCAGGGATTTCTAAGCACATGCAGAGTGCAGGTCCCGACATGGACCTTGTTCTCTGGTTCTTTTGTGTCCTACACAGGTAGGATGACTGTGTCCTGTCTCTGGTTGGGTTGCTGGGTTTCTGGGCTCCCAGCTCCTATCTGGACCTCACAGGTGGCCATGCATCCTTCCCAGCAACAGGAGTTCAAGAGCTTCCCAGGAAAACAGCTGGTTTACAGGGAGTTGCTGCCCTGGTGCCCCTGGCCGAGCATACCTCTACCTCTTCTGCCTGTGATTTGAGCCTATACTCCGGGGACTTGGGCGGAAGTTCCTGCAGGGACCACAGGGGACCGGGAGGCTGGCCAAGAAGCAGGTCTTGATTTGAGTGCTTTGCTGCTCCTTTGCCACCACCTCACCCATCCACGTGCTGTGTGCACCTGCTTCCTGACACGTCTTCCTGCTGGCTGGCTTCCACCTGCCCCTGAACTGCTGTGTGCATGCCTTCCCCCACTGGCCCACAGGGACAGATCTCAAGACACAGAACTGTCCCAGTTCCAGGATGGGCCCCACAGCCACACTGATGGACACCTAGGTCCCTGTTCCTGGGGAGCTGCTCAGAGGCAGACTGTCTTGTCATTTGCAGACTAAGGGGTCTGGGTGGCTGAGTCGACCAGATGTGGCCATCTTCCTGTTAAACCCTTTGCACCTCTTTGCTCTCAACTGCTGGTCTCTCCCAGGAACTGGGAGCTGGTGCTTTTGATTAGGGTTATCCCTTCCAGACTTCTCAGCCTCATGAAGTATAGCAGCAATAGCTCATCTAATCTGTTTTGTGTGAGTGTATTATGTGTATGAGGACTTTAGCCTTGTTACAAACATTTGAATATCTGTAGTCCAAAAGATCACTAGTTTGGGGCATTTTCAGAGCACATGTGTTGGGTTCTATAGCTCCCTGGGGCTTTATCCAAATAAACTTCCCCACTATACCTTCAGGAAAAGTTGCATCAAGCATTTTCATGACTTCTGGTAGCCATAACTTATGAATGTATACATTACTATATGTTAGGGACCAAATTAATTATTTATAAAGCAAAGCTTTGTGTATGCAGTCTTACTCCCTGCTGGAACTGTGTTTGAACTGTGTGCTGAGCAGACAGTCTTATAGGCACCAACATTAAACTGTATGTCAAGCCAGCAGTTGATATGAAGGCAGCCAGGGGCAGCATCCTGTCTGATAACAATTCTGATGAGCAGAGAGACAGTGGACCTCTCATGTTAGGCAGGAAGTGTTCTCATGTGTGTTACAGAGCTCACATTCTGAACATGTCCCTGGTAGTCTACCCTTGTCCCAGTTGGTTGCAGGTGGTTTCTCTGGGCAGAGGCAGCGTCACTCTTGGTCCCCTCTTGGCAAATGACACCCACCAGCAGGTATATACATGAGGTCAACTCACAGTCTGCCAATATGGCGTCAGAGCCCTTCTCTAGCTGCCTCAGGGACTGGCTGTACATCAGGGATGCTGCTCTCAGGGGCTGTGCAGCCTCTGTTAATCTTTTCCCAGTGACTCTGAGTGGGACCAATGTCACTTCTTCCAGGAGCTCTGGGGGCTGCAGGAGCTGATGTGGAGTGAGAGCCAGCCCAGCTGCATTTGCTGTTGGGTATCTGCCTTGAGTGGCCTTCACTCCTGAGGGCCAGGAGCTCTGCTTCCAGTCTCTGGATTTGGAATATGGAGACTGGGTCCCCACCTAAGAGGTACAATCAGCACCAGAGGAGACTTTTTGGGGAGGCTTTGCTGAGGACAGGTGCAGTTTCAGGCCCAGCGGCCCAGGTATCTCCTGCATGCCACTCTGTTCTTTGCCCATGCAGAATGTCCAGGCATGGTCAGGCAGGTGCCTTGTGAGAGGGGGCTCTAGTGGTGAGAGACTCCTGCCTTAGATGCACTGTGAGACCAGGCCCCACAATGTTTCTCCCTGAAGCTTATCACCAGGAACAACACTTTGGCAAAAATCACACATAAATGGTAAAGAAAGCCACTGCTAGCATCCTAGCCAGCCCCAAGCCAAGGAGGCAGGGCCTGTTCTGAGAAGCGGCCTTCCTTAGGGTGGTGCCTTGGCAGATGTGCAGATCCCCCAAAACCTTCCCAAAGTGCTGACTGTGAGGTGATGGGGTCTGCTGGGGCTGTCCTGTAAAAGACAGGCATTTCCACTCCGTGACTTCTCTCCCCACCAGAAACAGGATGCAGGCCCAGCTGGCCTGGAGGAGCAGGCAGAGCAGAGGGCAAGAGCAGGATGGTGAGCACTCAGCTTTCTCAACAGCACTAAACAGAAATAGCCAAGGGCACATAGTAGGGGGAACCAAACAAAACCAAACCTTGAGAAGTGGTGGCAGGAAGAAGGCCCTGAGCACACACCTCCACCTGCCGAGGCTCCTCCCAACTGCTGGGGCCCCTCCCCTGTGCTAAGACTCCTCCCACGTGCTGGAAGAGGCTGCAGCTGGGTGGTCAGGGCCTGGGGCAGCAGTTTGTGGACAAGTCAGAGGCTCAGTCTCTAGCAGGTCTTGGTAGAGGCAGCATGGAGCAGGACTCTTAAGGCAGCTCCAGGAGAAGAACCCAGTGGGAAGCCCCCATTCCCCAGTGAAGGAGCACTGTGCCTAGCATAGGGCCAGCTCCTGCCATCGTCCTGTGACAAACCCAGGTCCATACGCTCATCCCATGGGAAGCCAATGTCCGAGAGAAGAGTGTTGGGGAGAAACGAAGGCTTTATTCAGTAGCCAAAGAATGAAGGGGGGAGCTCTGATGGTGAATCAGCTTCTCCTCTGTGCACCTGCTTCCTGGCCGACGTGGGGTAGGAGTAATGAGGGCGAGAGAGCGGGTTCGGGGGGGGGGGCGGAACACATCTTTCCTGGGAGCAGGCGGAGGTCTTCGGGAGTCAGGCACCACCTCATTTTGCTCCCCTCCTGATCTGTGGTTTCTGGTCA
Organism: Marmota flaviventris; assembly: GCF_047511675.1. NCBI lineage: Eukaryota > Metazoa > Chordata > Mammalia > Rodentia > Sciuridae > Marmota > Marmota flaviventris. Next base: position 970,349 of record NC_092498.1, read on the forward strand.
TGGCAGCTGGCAGGCACCTTTATCTTGGAAGACACCTTTGGGGAGAGAGGCTGGACCAGTGTGTTAGCTTTTCATCGCTGTGACAAACACCTGAGAAAATCAACTTAGAGGAGGAAAGGTTTATTTTGGTTCTTGGTTTTAGAGGTCTCCGTCCACAGTCGGCTGACTCCATTGGTCTGGCTTAAGGTGAGGCAGAATATCATGGCAGAAGGGTTGATGCAGGAAAGCTGCTCAGTCCATGGCAGCCAGGAGGCAGAGAGGAAGAGAAAGGGACCAGGAAGAAGAAAGACCCTTCCAGACAGAGCACACCCAGGGGCCTATTTATGCCAACCATGTGGATCACCCAGTTTCCACCACCTCCCAGAGTGCAATCAGCCATTGATGATCAATCCACCGACGAGGTCAGAACCCTCCTGATCAATCACTTCCCCACAGCCTCGCCTCTGGACAGTGCTGCTTTGGGTCCAAGCCTTCAACCTAGGAGCCTTTGAGGGACACTCCTGACCTACCATAACTGCAAGTCCAGGTCAAGCTGACCCTGTATTATTGTTCTGGAAAAGACATTTCTCAAGGGAAGTAGAATCTGACCCAAAGATTAAGGGAGCAAAGGGGACAGATACCATATGAAGGCAGAGAGGCCCAGCCTGTTCATCCTGTTCCCATCACCCATGGGACATCTGCAGGCCCACATGAAGAGTCAGTATTTTTAGAAAAGGCATCATTCTTGTCCTTAAGAGGACCCTAGGCAATGTCATCCTCCTAACCCAGGTCAGGGTGATCTACAGCAGAGCTAGTGGGAGACTAGCAATGTATTATCCATTTGTGTGACCTCAAATCAATCAAGAGCAAATGAAACTAGACAGGTTTATTTAGGTTTTACCTCCACAGCAGTCCCATCTGAAGTGAGTTAGCACTTCACCTGCAAATGAAAATCACTTCCAACAGCTCTTAGATGTAAAGGATGGAGGTTGCTGTAGTAAAAACACATCACATTCAAAACTCGTGGATTTTGGCCAGTGTAGTTCTAAGGAGAAAAGCTTCATCACCTGCTCCCCTGGCAGGGATGTGTACAGCCAACAGTGCTGAGCAAGGCCACTTCTCACCCTCCCACAGTGCAGAAGTTGCACGTGGGCATTGGCTGGCCCTGGACCTGTGTTCTGCTGTTCCGACCTGCTCCTGTTTTGTTCTCTGTCCTTTCACCTCGGTTTTGTTACCTAACCATTACAAGTTCTGTTGTGGTTTAGGCAGTTATGTTGTGTTTAAGACAAAATGGGAGAGATGGAATTGATTTGCTATGATTGGCTCTTTTGCAACAAAGGAAATAAATTATCTACCCAATAAACCCCTTCTGTTTCTTTGGCCAGAATTGGCCCCATAGGGCCCCAGCAGCGTGGGAAGTTTTAAAGTGAACATTTAATTTTTAGCCCCCGTGCAATCAGGTGGAGTGAGGGCCACCAGCTGAGCCCATACAAAAGGAAGAGTGGAAGTAAACAGATGGAATATGAGTCACAAAATCAGAAAAAGAGCAACTTGAGGAGAGTGTAGGCGATGGATAGTAAAGAGAAGGCAAAAGTTAATGGGTGAAATATGGAAAGCCATTAAAACTGCTGAAAATTAACATTAAGACCTGTTTTAAATGAAAAGGAGAATAAAATAAGGCAGACACTGGTTAACTAGCTAAGAAGAAAGAGAACAAGCCTGCAGAATTAGATGCAAAAGATCAAGTACTCAAAGGGAGCCACAGGTGAGTATCCATAACAGCTTGAGTACATCTAAGAAATCTAAATGAAATAAACTACTTTAAATGACAGTCATTACTAAATGTGACCACAGGTTGGGGATACCTAAATAGACAGCTGATAATGGAAGACTTTGGGAAATTGATCAGGTGTATACCAAAGCCACCCCATTCACCCATGAAGTATGAGTGGATTGAGCTTATAAGTAATTACTGCAAATCCTTAAGAAATTGAAGAATTAAATTGCCATTTAAAGTGTTCCAAACTCTAGAAAGCACCATAAGCTTCCAAGGTAAAATACCCTGCTGTAGCTTGTTAGTAAAAACAGAATGGGGGGTTTCAAGGTGGTAGAATACAGAAGGTTGCTTTCAGGTCTGCTCCATGGTGTAAAACCAAGAAAGCAGAGAAGCAGCTTCTCAACAAGCCAATCTTTATTGTTCTTCCTTTCATTATTCCTATAATTTTTATTTTTATCTTCTCTCCTCTTTCCTCATGACCATCACATCCTACGTCACTTCTATTTGCTCCCTGTCCACCATTCAAAATTGTAAACCCTTGTGCAAACTTACTGATTTTACTGTAGGCAATAACTGATCAGTTTCTGTTTATTGTGACAGTTAACGTTTGTAGATCTCATAGCAGGAGCTATTTAGTTTAATACTGTATATTGTTTGCATTGGCTGCTGTTATTATTTGTTTTCCCCTAAACAGTGAGGTACTAGAAACTTCAGGGACACTATAAGCCCACAGGGTAGAAATTCTACTGCCTCAGATCCATATTGTCAGATGGGTAGACACAAACAACATGAAAAACCAAGGGAAAAATCACCCCAAACAAACCAAGATACTTCAATAACTGAATATAATGAAATACAGTGGAAGAAATGTCAGAGAAAAAGTTTAAAATGAACATAGTTAAACTGATCCGAGAGGTAAAGGACAACTTAAGGAGTAAATTCGGAGGAAATGCAGGAACTGAAAGATCACTTTAATAAAGAGATGGAGATTCTGAAAAAAAAATCCAACCCCAGAAATCCTTGAAATGAAGGAATCGATACACCAAATTAAAAATAGAATGGGAAGTATTACCACAGACTAGATGACCTGGAAGACAGAATATCAGGCAGTGAAGACAAAATATATAATTTGAACATAAAGTTTACCATGGAGAAAAGATATTAAGGGACCACAAATAGAACTTCCAAGAAATATAGGATAACCTGAAAACACCAAATTTAAGATTAATCAGGATAGATGAAGGCTTGGAGATGCAAACCAAAGGAATGCACAATCTTTTCAATGAAGTAATATCAGAAAATTTCTCCAACCTAAAGAATGAAAGGAGGCTTATAGGACCCCAAATATACAAAATTACAACAGATCCACACCAAGGCACATTAATATGAAAATTCTTAACATACAGATAGAATTTTAAAAGCTGCCAAAGGAAAATGACATGTCATATTTAGAGGGAAACCAATCCAGATCTTAACTGATACCTCACCCCAGACCCTCAAAGCTAGGAGTCTTGGAATAAGATATATAATAAGAAAATGGATGCCAGTCAAGAATATTGTACCCAGCAAAATTAAGTTTCAGAATTGATGATGAAATAAAAACCTTCCATGATAAACAAAAGTTAAAAGAATTCACAGCTAGAAACCCTGCACTACAAAACATACTCAATAAAATACTTCAAGAAGAAGAAATGAAAAATAAAATTGAAAACCAGCAAAGGGAGGAACTACACTAAAAGAATAGTGAATCAAAGGAGAAACTAATTCAAATTAAAGCCAATAAATAAATACTAATGACTGAGAATAGAAATTAGATCTCAATAATAACATTGAATATAAATGGCCTAAATTTATGAGTCAAAAGACATAGACTGGAAGGTTGGTTTAAAAAACAAGACCAACAATATGCTGTTTCCAAGAGACTTCATAGGAAAAGACATCCACCGTCTGAGGGTGAAAGGGTGGAAAAAACATATCACTCACATGGATTGAGTAAAGAAGCAGGGGTTTCCATCCTCATATCAGTAAGGTGGACTTCAGGCAAGAGTTAATCAGAAGGGACAAAGAAGTTCAATTTATATTGCTTAAGGAAATTATACATCAATAAGACATAACAATCATAAATACTGATGCCCCAAACAATGGAGCATCAACATACGTCAGACAAATTCTTCTCGATATCAAGAATCAAATAGCCCACAACACAATAATGCTGGGTGACTTTTAGCACACCTCTCTCACCAGTGGATAGCTCCTCCAAACTCAAACTAAATAAGCTATGGGACTAAAAAATACGACTAATAAGTTACACTTAACAGACATACATACAATATTATATATAATACACACACACACAATATTTCATCCATCAATGTCTGAGTACACTTTCTTCTCAACAGCACATGGATCATTTTCTAAAATAGAACATATCTTAGGCCCAAAGTAATTCTTAGCAAACAAAAGAAATAGAGATAATACCTTGCATTCTATCATATCATAATGGAACCAAATTAGAAATCAACGATAATATAAAAAATAGAAGCTACTCTAACACATGGAGACTGTAATACACTATTGAATGATTAATGGATAGCAGAAAAAATCAGGGGCAAAATGAAAAAATCCTTAGAGGTAAATAAGAATAGTGACACAAGGTATAGAAACCTCTGGGACACTATGAAACCAGTTCTAAGAGAAACGTTCATTGCATTGACCTCATTCATTAAAAGAATAGAAAGTCACCAAATAAATAACCTAATATTATGTCTCAGAGCCCTAGAAAAAGAACAAATCAACACCAAAGGCAGTAAAAGATAGGAAATCAATGAAATTAAAACAAAACAAAACAAAAAAAGAATCAAAAAATTGACAAAACAAAAAGTTGGTTCTTTGAAACCCAAGGCTAACATCATTCTAAATGGAGAAAAATTGGAAGCATTCCCTCTAAAAACTGGAAAAAGACAGGGATGCTCTCTGTTCTATTTAACTTAGTCCTTAAAACCCTAGCCAGAGCATTTAGACAAAAGAAAGAAATTAAAGGGATATGAGTAGGAAAAGAAGAAATCAAACTATCCCTATTTGTAAGCAACATTATTCTGTATTTAGAAGACCCAAAAAAAGTCCACCAGAAAACTTCTCAAATTCATAAATGAATTCAGCAAAGTAGCAGGATATAAACTTAACACCCATTAATCAATTGCATTCTTTTACATAAGTGATGAATCCACTGAAAAAGAAATGAGGAAAACATCCCATTCACAATAGCCTCAAAAAATAAAATATTTGGGAATCGACCTAAAAAAAGAAGTGAAAGACCTCTACAATGAAAACTATGGAACACCAAAGAAAGAAAGAAGATCTTAGAAGATGGAAAGATCTCCCGTGTTCTTAGATAGGCAGAATCAATATTGTCAAAATGGGCATACTACCAAAGGTTCTATACAGATTTCATGAAATTCCCATTAAAATTCCAGTGAGGTTCTTTACTGAAATAGAAAAATTAGTCAAGAAATCATTTGGAAAAATAAGAGACCCAGAAAAGCCAAAGCATCCTTAGTGAAAAAAGTGAAGCAGGAGGAATCACAATACAGACTACCGAAGGCAGGGCAGGGCAGGGTGAGGAGGGCAGTGTCTAAGTTCAGGGAGACACCTGCCCAAGCCTCACTACCCCGGCTCCCTCTGCCTCCTCGTGCCTTAATTCTGCCTCGCCTGTCCTTCCTCCCCTCCTGTGCATGAAGAAAACACCATGACTGTGGCAGCCAGCGCTCCCTGACACAGTTATTGAGTAGGACAACTGAGTAGGAGAAATACTATAGACAGCTCAGTACCGGAAGGGTGTTGGCTTCTGACGCTGCTGCTTTCTGAAAAAACCAGGGCTTCCAAACTTGATACTCGGAAAGATCTGGGATTTAGGTGACACATGGCAAAGGCATCCTGAGTAAACCAGAATTCTTTGTGGTTTTTCATCCTGTAGCATGTGCCCTGATTGGATTGGAGGTTTTACTGAGTAGTTTGAACTTGGCTGTTCCTCACCAAGATTTCATGACACCAATGGTCCTTTGCTAACCAACAGAACCTCTGCAGCTCGGTTTCTGTGGCCTGTTAGATGTGAAGATAAGGCCAAACATGGTGCAATGTTTGATAGTTCAAGCCCGGTGCATGGATTTTTGTCTGGTGATAAAGTGAACCAGTGTTGACGGACTCCTGTGGACATCCTTGGAAGTGTTGGGAGTTGAGTGGTCTTGACCATGATGGACAGCCTGAGAGAGATGAGTTTGCAGTTGGCATGTTTTTGGTGAACTGCACATTGGAGAGAGAAACTGTGCCCATGGCTTTGCCTCCAGCCTTGGTGCCACCTTCTAAGAGAAAAACATGGGCCGTATCCCCCGCAGAAAAAGCTAAGTTTGATGAAATATTCCTGAAAGCTGAAAGTGTGGACGCAGTTGTGTAGGACTGGAGGTTCGTGAAGTCTTGTTGAAAGCAGCTTCACTGTCCACCTTACGGCCCATATTTGGGCATTATGGACCCAGAGGACTGTGAGAAACTTTCAGAGGATCAGTTTGCCTTGGCTCTTCACTTAATAAATCAAGTTAGTACAACATTGATCCTCCTCACGTTCTTAGCCGTTGCTATTGATCTCTTTGGGTTTTGAATTTCGAGGTTCAGTGTGTGCATGTGCTGAGGTGTCTCCGTTCTCCTAGGAGAGCCAGTGGGCAGGCGTCCCTGCTCACAGTTGTCCCTTGGGAGCCAGCCGTGGCTTCTGGTATCAGTCTTAAAGTCTCCTCTTTCCATTCTGATTTCATTTGTTTGAACCTTCTCTTTCTTTTCTTAATCTAGCTAAAGATCTGTGAGTTTTAGCTTTTCAAACCGCAGTCTTCATTTTATTGATCTTCCTGTTGTCTTTCTGGTTTTATTTCATGTATTTTTGCTCTGAACTTCATTTTCTTCCAAGTGGGCTTAGTTCCTTCTCCTTTTCTAGTTCTTTCCTTCTTTCTGAGGTTAGTGTTAGGTGGTTCACTTATTCAGGAAACACACGGTGCCCACCAAGCAGGGCACCCTACTGCAGCCTCAACCCCAGCTGGCACCGGGCTCATGAGGGAGGTCTCAGTATGTAGTCAGATCTGGAGCTGAGAGGGAGGAGCCAGTGCAGGCCCACGCCATCGCTGCCCCGCTCAGTGGGCTCTCTCACACTCTTGTCCCCGCTCGGCCCAGTGGGCTTGCTCCCCAGAAGTGTGCCTGGTCCTGGACAGTTGGCCTGAACAAGCCCAGTGACTGTGGTGACAGAGACCCAGACGTGTCATGAGAAGACTTGCCCAGTACAGAGCTGCTTCCTGTTTTCATCTGGTTGTCCTGGCCTCAGACTTCTGTACAGGCCATCCTCTCCTCCCAGTCCCACTCTGCCACAGGCCGGCCTCCTCCCCCAGCCTCCTCTGTCACAGGCTGTTCTTTGCTACTCGCCCCTCTGCCATGAGCCATCCTCTGAATGGTCAGAGCTGGAGGAGGGACTGTCTTGCAGGCCAGGCCCACCCCCAGGGAGCAGGCTCTACTTCTCAGGAGTGGAGTCTGCTTGGTAGTAAGAGCTGGGTACTGCTAAGCACTAAAAACCTCCTAAGCAGTGGCCTCTAGTGAGCACCAAGTACTGTCACATACTAAGTACCACCTAAGTCCTGACACTACTGAATGCTAAGTGCCTCTTCAGCAATAGTCTCCACTTGTTCTCACCCTTCTCCCGCAGAGTTGCTCCAATCACTTCCCACCCTTTCTCCTTCCTCCCTACCGGCTACCTCACTACCTGCTGACCATCACAGAAGCAGCCCAGACATGGGCTCACCCCACCGGGTCTCCTGTGCATCTCCTGCTCAGGAGGAGGGAAAGGAAGTCTTGTTACCCACTTGAAGACCTTCTCAAGATCATGAAGCTTCCACGGTCACTTCCTCCTGGGGTTCTGAAGTTCTTCCTTCATGGTTTAACTTCTTAACTCAGAAGTCCAGAAAATGAAGCTCATCTCCAAATTGAATCTGGCTTGTAGAGGCGGCAGCATGAGAGTACCCCATTGGAGACAGTGCACGGTGCCTTTCCTGCATGCATGGGCGAGATGAGAGATGTGGGTGGGGGACGTGTGCACAGAGGAGGGTGAGACCGCGAGACTGCGAGCAGGTGTGGAACAGGACGCCAAACTCCCCGCTGAGCTCAGACGCCCTGATGTGACAGAGGCCCAGGGCCCAGCAGAGGCTGAGGAAGAAGCCACAGCTCCATTGAAGCGCATGTCTGCTGGGCAAGTCAGACTGTCCTTCCAGGGACTGGTTTGTCTGTAAAAGGCCACTTTTGCAGCTGTGAGCATGAAGTGAGATACAGTGTCCACTGCGGTGACGGGCTTGAGGGCAGGCAGTACCACAAAAGCCTTGGGCTCAGGACCAGTTTGGCAGAGTTGGAGAGGGCTGCACGAGGCCATTCCCAGGCCGTTCCTCCACTGCTGAGAGCACACGGGCTCCTGGCCTGATTCAAGCCAGAGAAGTGTCAATCGGGCAGATCTCATGGAGTGGATGAAGCCCCTGGAAGAGCAAGATGACCCCCCACCCCCATCAACCGACTGGGCCAGGGAGTCCTCCAGACAGCACGTGAGAGGGTGCTGCTTGTCCAAGGTCTGTCAAGAACTGGCCCTGGACCTTGGGTAGTTCTTCCTTGAGTAAGACAGGACATCTGGGTGGGCAAGTGGCTGAACAAATGGGCATGGGGGCAGCTGGCTCAGGCCAGGACACAAAGACCAGCAGGGAGCGAAGCCACAGCAGTAGCAAAGATGGTTAGTACGAAGTGGACCCGTGTGACCTCGCTGGGAGATTGAGGGGCCTGAGCCCACTGCAGAGTCAGCACTGGAGGTGCCTCATGGTCTCCTTTTTCCCAGTGCAAGTGTGTCTTTTAGGAATATCAAAGCCACATGTATCACTTCTTGACTTTGTAAAAAAATTTTCAGACCTTTTCTTACTTAGGAGGTGTTTGGAGAGGACCTCAAAGCTGTGACCTCCCACCTGGGTGCAGTGAGCTGTGGAGTGTTAATTGAAGGGGTTGAGGGAACTGGCCTCCTCTTCTCCTGTGTCTTGAGAACAGGGGGAAGTCCCAGGACCAGTGTCCTTGAGGGAGCTGGACAGGCTGACTTGCACTTAACCTCTGAGTTGGCAGGGGAAGGTGTAGTTAGAGGGAGGGTGGCTAGCCACGCTGTGAGGAAAGGAAAACATGGCCTGACGTGCAGGTTACTTGAGGTGGCGTCCATTCCTGCAGCATGAGCCTTAACCACCCCTGGACTTCTCCCAGGACACGCTGCCCTGAGTTTGTCTGGGTCTTTACTGAATGCATCGACACCCCTTTTCCTGCTCTACCTCCCTATTCGTATTTACCGTGACCCTGGTTTTCTATGTCTTGTTCCTGTGCCACACACTTCTTCTGTTTGCTGCTCCTCAAGCTGCGGTGGCCTGAGGGTAGGGGAAGAAGTAGCCATCAAAGCCTTCTTCCTCCACACCTGTCAGACAAAGCACAGTGTCCCCCAGGTCATGTGTGTGAGCCCAGGCACCCACTGCCCTCCTTGGAGTTAGAGTCGCTCCTTCCCCTCTTGCCCCTTTCTTTCCCTCGAGGTCTGGAGTTGCAGCTGCATGCCCAGTTCAGCCTCATGGTGAATTTCATACCTGGGCACATGCTCTAGGGCCTTCCCAGCCTTGGAGGCCAGTGGCTGCCCACTGTGCCTGTGGAGCTGCAGCCTGAGCAGCGAGGCTCTCTCCAGTAGGCAGCCTTGGAGGAGGTGTGGCAGGTGAGGCCTGTGCCAGAGGTGGGCCTTGTTTGTGCAGCTGCCCTCCTGGAGCTGTCAGAGGAGCAAGGGAAAGGGTGCAGCGGGTGGGGGTACAGGGGGGGTCCATGCTGGCAATGCGTATGGTGGCAGGGGCACAGAGTAGGCCATTTCCTGTCTGCTAAACCACTGGGCAGAGAGGAGGCTGCAGCCACCCTGCAGCTTTTGATGGTACAAAGAGCCGGCCGCGCTGCCTGCCATGTGCAACTTGTGGCTTGTGGGCTGAAAAGAGGCTCTCGTGACAGAGAAGCTCCAGAGCAGTCTGTCTCCTGAGCTCTTTCCTGGCCAGTAGTTAGAAATAGACCTGGTTACCCCATCAGAGTGGACAGCTGGGTCAATCCCGTGAAGCAGAATCGCATACTCTTCTCTGAATGGGATGTGCCTACCAAGGGTGTTCTTACGTGAGGTTTCTATACCGTCCTGCTGTTTGGAAGACAGGAGTAGCTGCTTGTGACCAACCTCAAGAGGCCCTAGGTCTTGGGTGTGTTAGTTCACTGCCTGCCTGGCCCTGGGTCCCCTCAACTGACCCCTGAAGTCACAAGGCTGTGTGTACTTGTGGCCTTAGAGATGCAAGGCAGCTCATGGCCCGGCAGCTGCCAGGGGTGCCCGGGCTTTGTCTCAGCTCTCTGTTGAGCCATGTCTCTCTAGGTCTCTGGTTCTGGCTCCTCTTTCTGAGACCCAGCTCTCCAGACTTGAGGTGCATCCCCTCCTGCTGAGCACCTGGAACCAGCAACGCTTCCCAGAGCTGCCTGGTCCTCCTGGGGTTCCTCATTCATGGGTGCCCAGGCCCCCACTTGCTAGTACTGTAATAATGGGGAAGTTCCATTTTAAGAGCTGGAAGGGAAAAATCCTGTAATGATTAAGACTTGAAACTGAAAGTGAAATTGGCCCCACCAATCAGGACATTTTGGTGGCACAGAAACTGTGAGCACGGCCAGGGTAGCACGAGGGGCAGAACCCATGCGTTCAGTGTTCAGGACGAGCAGGCAAGGCCCAGTGGCTCTTGGAGCCGAGTGTCTGGCATGCCTCTCCTGCCGCTCAGTGTGTTTTGAGTTAACTGATAAGCTTGGCCTGCACAGGGGAGGCAAGGAGAGGTGAAGGTGGGCGGATGCCTGCTTTCTGGGGCCCTTCAGATGGCTCATGGCTCCTGAGCGTGCTTCCCGGGGAAGGGCACCTGGAACAGGCAGCTCTCGAGTGGCTGCCCGAAGAGGTCAAGGGAGGCTGGGGGTGGGGCCTACTCTGGTGACCAGAGACGAGACGAGCAGACCCAAGGGTAGCCTCAGAGCCTGGGCATCAGGACCGCATCACCAGGGCACTCACGTGCCTCCCTCTGCATCTAACTGGGAATATCCATGGGCAGTTTCCAGGGTTTCTCCTTCATGACCCAAGGGAACTCAGATGGCCCTCCCTAGTCTCAGAGGAGGAGTGGGGGGCTCACTATGATGAGTAATAGGGTCTGGGCATCTGCTGCCTGCCCATGGGCCTACTCCATGAGGCCAGCAGCACCCCTCCATAACCTAGAATTCCAACATTGTACCCTGTGCATTGTCGTGAGATCCTGTTTTCAAGGAACAGAAGGGGCAGAGGAGGTAGATGATGGTAGATAAGGTAGATGATGGCGATTCACTGCTGGCACCAAGCTCAGTGCTGATCTGCACCCCAGGAGCCAGTTCCTTCCTAAGCAATCATTGCCTCAGGTTCTTCTGTGCCGTTGTCCTGACCTGGAGCCCAGACACATCCCCCCAGCTTCCAAATGTTTGAGTCTTTAGTTCTGATCACACTCCTCAGCTCAAATTGACCCCTGACTTCCCATTAGCATCTTTCTGGCAGGACCAGTGGGCTCAATGGACTCAGAAGGCAGGGGTGAAATTCTGGGGTTCCTTCCTCTCAGTCCTCCCCTGTTGGTCACAGGGGCAAAATGGTGCTGCTGCTCAATCCCCAAATGAGCCTCCTGCAAATCAGGTTGCTTCTCTCCCAAGCCTCTCCACCTGCAGCCCCTTTGTTGCTAGGTTTCCTCACTGATCTGTGGTCCCTGGGACACTCCCAGGTGGTGGCCAGTGTCTGTTACCTGTGTAACCCCCTCTTGCCAGCCTGCATTCTCCCTTCGAGGTTCCCATGCTGATTTGAGGCCCCAAGGATCCCTGTGCTTCTCTGTCCACCTCCCCACAGGGAAGCACACACTCCTCTGCCGCAGTCTGGCTGGGCACAATTCAGGAGCCACTTGTCAAAAGAAATGAACTTTATTTTTAGAACACACACACCACACCACACAGCTCCCCAGGAAAACCCTCAGAGCCCAACTGCCACCACCGGCTTCCCACAAGCCTCTCCACCTCCCCACTCCTCCTGCTCTTGAGGCCGATTGGCTGGGTTGCATGGGCAGAGCCAAAAGAGTCCCCCAATGAGCGGCTCCGTGGTCTGAAAGGGCAGGGAAACAGCCCAATGAGCATCACAGCAGAGGAGCCAATCAGCTGGAAGTTTGCTGGGGCAGCTTTGGCTGTGGCTCTCAACATCTCCCCCTCTCTGTTTAATTAAACAACAAGCATGTGGCTTAGGGACCGTGCCTGCCTTAGGTTGTCCATAGTACACATGGTCCTTACCCGTGATCGGATGAGCTGACCTCAAGGCATCAGCCTCCTGTCTTAGGTTGGTACCATTGCAATTGGATCTTACCCATCATTGACTACCGGTCCAGTATACAGCCACACCTGTGGATAGGTCTTTGTACTAGTGGTGGGGGGGTAAAGTTCTTTTCCTCACCTCTGTAGGCCCCCAAATTTTAGCTGAACGACCATCACAAGCAGAAGGGAGGAGGATACACCAAGCCAATTGATGGCTCCTTTTGGAAAAATTGTACCACCAATGACACCATCAGCAAAAATACCCAAGCACTACCACAAGTCACTGCACCAACAGATAGTTCACAATGCATACAAGTGATACATAGTCCAGGCAAGTTCTGCAAGCAGTTCAGTGATAGCTATTGCAGAAGCTGTAGTTTGGTTTTATCTTTGTCTTCACCAGCACTGGGATGAAGATAGGAATTCTGGCAATGATGGCTAAAGAAAAAATTATGTAACATTCCAGCAGGCACTAAAATTGTTCACTATTTTCTGAACAATTTACATTATCCTGAATAGAATTATTAAATATAATGAAAAGGAAAGGTGAAAGTAAACAAACAGATCTGTTAACCTCCTTTTTTGTTCACATATTAAAACAATCCTCAACAGCTGTTTACCCAATTTAAATTAAACCATTTAAATCATGTGAATAAGAAAAAAAAATTGGATCCATTTTTTCATGAGCGATCGTCATATATGATATATGGACATACGCACATACAAACATACAACACAAAACACAAGTGTGCACACATAATACATACAACACATAACATAATAGTAAGGGCCTTGTAACTTTTTACAGATGAAATCTCCATTGCAATGTTTAAAAACTCCATAGTCAAAAAATAGAACTGATCAGCAAAACATTAACCTAGGTCTGTATGAGCTCAAAAAACAAAATAGAACTTCATGATGTGGGAAAGGGCAATAATAAAATAGATATTGAAAAAAGCATCCTGGTTTCATTAGCCTCCAGGTGTGGGAGAACCACTGTCACAGATATAAGGATAGCCAAACTGGAGTTCTGGATATCAGCTGTTATGGATTTGAGCCAAATCATCTTCTTTTTGGTCTGTAGAAATCGCTTTAGTTAAGTCTCTCTGGAATCCAAATCGGCTGCTGTTCTCCCTGTGGAAACACACAAACAGACCTCCGACTCCAGACAATCACTGGGTCTGGACCTTAGTTAATCTCTCTGGAATCCAAATTGGCTGCTGTTCTCCCTCTATGGCATCGTGGGCAAATACCCTGTATTCTACCCCTTTGATACCTAGTATTGTTAAACCTTCCTTCTATGGGGCAATTCCTTTTAAAATGTCCTGTTTGTTCACAATTGTAACATGTTTTTGGCCTGGCATCTAAAACCTGTTGTACTACAGCTGCCAAGACTTGCCCTTGTTCATTAATGTCTCCACATAATTTAATATATGTGTTTAAATCTTCATGTTTCCATGGTCTAATGACCTCTCTGCACCAACAATTTGCTTGCTCATAAGCCAGTTGTTTTATTAATGGCATTGCTTGTTCTGTATTCCCCAAAACTCTGGTAGCTGTTTGAATAAGCCTATCTACAAATTCAGTGTAAGGTTCATTAGCTCCTTGTATTACCTTAGATAACTGACCTTGTAAACCTCCATGTCCTTTAAAGTCTTCCATGCTCTAACCGCATCTACAGCAATTTGTGAGTATATGGCAGGATCATATGCAATTTGTTGCTGCTGACCCTCATAAGGTCCCTTTCCTAACAACATATCTAGATTTCTCTGAGGATAACCGGCTGCTGCATTTTGCCTAGCCATCTCTGTGCAAAATTCCTCACTGGCAACCTTCCATAACAGGTATTGCCCTCCATTTAGCACAGCTTTACACATATTAGCCCAATCTGCTGGCGTCATGTTCAAGTTGGTAATGGATTCGACCATGCTTACAGTGAAGGGTGCTTGAGGACCATAGGTTGTTACAGCCTCTTTTAGCTGCTTCACTTTTTTGAAATTTAAAGCATGGTGAATTTGCTGCCCTCCTGCCTGCTCAAATACAGGACATGTTAATATTTGAGATCCTGTCTCAGGATCCCATCTATCAACTGCAGGGGTTGGGAGCCTCCCAGCATATGGAGGTGGCGCTGTTGGTTGGACACTTACGCCCTCTGGTGATAGAAAGGTGTTAGTAGCAGTCTCCTGTTGTAACTTTTCCCCTGATGGCTTTTTCTGCTCTAAACTTTCTTCCTCTGTCTGACTAGCTTGAGAGACCTTCTCTTTTACTTGAATCATTTCCTCTGTCTGACTAACTTGAGAGACCTTCTCTTTTACTTGAATCAATATGTCTTCTCCTTCCTCTACCTTTGTCTGAACTGAAGGCTTTGGACTAAGCAAACAAGATATGAATGTCCACAATGGCAATGTGCCAACTGGCAGAGTCCCTGGGCTTTTCTTTTCTATTCTTTTTAAATCTTCACCATGATGGTTCCATTGTGATATATTTAACAACTCCTCCTTAAAAAGCCATGGGCTACATTTTTGTATTGTATCAACGTATGCCCTGACTGCTCTTGATTTTACTGAGATGCCTCCTTCCTCTAACAATTTACTTAACACTCTTTTGGTTTCTTTTTTACTAATTTCTGATCCCATATTTCTACTATAATACAACCCAACAAGATGACGCCAAACAAAGCCGAGAAGGAATGAAACAAAAATGGAACAACACAAAATCATTATAGCCTTTCTATCCTCCTGAAATGTCCATCCATCCTTTCTCCCTATCTGTTCCTCAGACGTAAATAGTTTTTCCTCAGATGTGAGCGGTTTTTCTTCCGTCTCACTCATCTCCAGGGACAGGCAACTTAAAACAAAAGTGAAACAAAACAAAAGAAGAATCTTAAAATGGCTACCCATCCTCTGGCCCTGCCCTCAGGGGCGAGCAGTTTACCTATCACTTACCCTCAGTCGTTCCCCGAACGGGCCACCAAATGCCGCAGTCTGGCTGGGCACAATTCAGGAGCCACTTGTCAAAAGAAACAAACTTTATTTTTAGAACACACACACCACACCACACAGCTCCCCAGGAAAACCCTCAGAGCCCAACTGCCACCACCGGCTTCCCACAAGCCTCTCCACCTCCCCACTCCTCCTGCTCTTGAGGCCGATTGGCTGGGTTGCATGGGCGGAGCCAAAAGAGTCCCCCAATGAGCAGCTCCGTGGTCTGAAAGGGCAGGGAAACAGCCCAATGAGCATCACAGCAGAGGAGCCAATCAGCTGGAAGTTTGCTGGGGCCGCTTTGGCTGTGGCTCTCAACACTCCTCCATACTCTATGCTGTCTCTGTGCTGCCCTGGCTCCTGAGCAAGTCTGGCTGTCTCTCCCATCTCCTTCCTCATGAATCTCCCCATCCTGGTCCTCTGGTGAGCCCTACCCACTGTGAGCAGGGGCTTCCGTCCAGGGGCCTTCACCAGTCTTGCTACGCCTGCCCTTCCTTACTCCGTTATGTTGCCATCAAATAGGATTTCCCAAGGGGAGCAGGACCCAGATCTTCACAGGTCAGAGAGAGGAATGCCTAACAATACCTGTCTTCTCCACCTGGTTCGCATTTCATCCACTGTGTGCAGATCCGACCACCAGTGTGGGCTGCCTGGCACTTCTGAGGTGGAGTGGCTATGCTGTTGCTCAGGAAGTGGGCTCAGCTCCCCGACCTCCTCAACACACACGCACACCAAGTGGCTGAGCACGCCCACCGGCAGGAGGGACCCAGTGGAAATGTGCTGTGTAACACATATGCACACCCCCCACAGGAGACCTCCTTCCATTCTGTTAGAAATACCTGGGTGCCTCAGGGAGTCAACCTTGGGTTGGAAGCAGCTGGGCAAGGCAAACTTCACTTTGTAGAAGGTGTGCAACTTAGCAAAGTCTGGCAAGCAAGCATGTTTGGGTGGCAGTCCGCCTGTTTGTATCCCTAATGTAGCACTGTCCCCTGCTCTGATAGGAGGAGCTTGGGGTTGTAATTTATGCAAGTGGCTTAAAACCGGGGAGCGCAAAGGGAAGGACTATAATTAAAACACACTGCTTGAGCATTGAGAGTGCTGAGCCTACTTCTTGAGCAATTAAGGCTAAGTGTTATATGCTAAAAAGGGACCACTGAACTTTCTGTTTCTCACAAGTCTCCCTTTTTATACCTTTTGGTCTCATTTTCATTTTTGTTCTTTTATCCTTTGGTATTGCCATCCATCTTAGCCATGGTGACTTTTTGAGTTGGAAACCACCCATTGAAATGAGTTCTCTTTTTAACAGTTAAGATAGCCACCAGTGATCAGGGGCCACTTGATAAGGTCCTTTTCAGGTCAGTTGAAGCTCTCCTTCTCCCTAGGTCTTGATTAAAACCAAGTCGCCAGACTGAATTGTGATATAAAACTCATTGATAACAGGTTACCTTTATCTAGTTACAAAACATCAAATGACATAAATACCAACCAGATTGCTTATTTCTATACACAGCTGAAGGAGACTGTTGCTACAGACAGTTTTTGTTTGAAGAACACCAACTTGGTGAAAATGCTCTCGAATTAAGCTTTACATTTTCAAAGGGTGGTATACTTGAAGAGCATGAATGTATCTGATATGTAGAGAAGCCAGTAATGGTTAGTGTCACAGTTACATAGGTGTCCATTAACTAAGTTTAACTTTACATTAGAACTTAACAGGCTCAAACTGTTCTCAGGTGTATACATAAGTATACATGTCAGTTACATACATTTATGAAGTAATCATTTAGAAGAGTTTGAAACAGGTACAAACCCCAATTCTTTCAAGACTTAGTTTTCCTAAGTAATAAAACTTAGAAGATACCAGAAATTATCTTGATAGGTAAGAGCAGATCAGTGTTTAAAGGAGCCCTTATTGTTTTTCAACATAGAAAATTAGCATATTAACGGTTACATTCTGAAACAATCCTTATGAAATTTATGAATTTAGACAAATTAGTCTTTTTAAAACCTTTTTACAGTACTTTAGTTGAAATAAAGCTGAAACTTTATTCTTTGCATATTAAATTATACCTGTCAGGATTTTAACTCTTAGTAACCTTGTTTTTAGGATAAGACCCAGAAACAAGCAATCTTGAACTCTTTTTTTCATTTACTAATTTATAAAAACACATTTAATATATCCTAATATATGTTACCTTGTGGAATTGAAGAAAAACCAAGTGTTCTTGAATTTATACTTAGTTGATGTTTTAGTTTTTTTGCTTTGTAAATTAATCAGATGTCTCTTCTCACAAACATATTTATGGAGATTAATCACATTTATGTTAAAATTAATTTACTCATATCAAGCTTATATTACCCATGAAATCAAGGTATCTAATAAGTCTACTTAACACTTTGAGTCAGTTATTTCTTACAAAGAAAATTCCTTAGAAGTAATAGACATTGAACTTTAAATATTTTATAAAAATCAATACTATCTTGATTGGCTGGCTACCTAAAAACTTGTGGTTAGTAATCTTAAAGACATCTTTATTCATACCTATTTAATCAATTTCAGTTATGTGAACTGAAAGGCATTTGGATCCATTTCTTTTTTAAAATTGATGAGTGCTCATTTACCTATATGCTAATTTTGGTACCATGTAATATTATAAACACAAGCACATATGTAAACATAACATACAATACAAGATGTGCACAGAAACACACAGAACAGACGGGAAACAATGATTTTGTACCTTTTTACCAAATATTAAATCCCTATGGGTAGGAGACAGAAGAACTATCAGATTTAAGCCCTTACAAATTAAAATAGAGTCTGTTGCAGACTTTTACAGTATGACTGAGACCTGGGTAGGATCTGTGCTTTCCATTTTCTTCCCTATCCCTAGGCCTAGAATTTTTCCTGGAGATTCTTGTGCTCAGTGAGTTCAAATAAAACAACAGTATTTTATCATCTGTGGCTTCTTTTTCCCTTTGTCCTAGGACTGTCTTTACACTATTTTAACATAAGACCCGGAGGTTATCTGGGGTCTTTCCCCTGCTGGCATCCCTTTCTCCACATTAGAGTCTTTATTTAGACACTCACCCCCACCTCTGGAGGGTCCTTGCACTCCCCATCCCAGGCTTCTTGGCAGGCTCTCATATTTCTGAATAGATGCTCATTCCCCCCTTTTGGAGGATTCAGTCACCTCCAGGATGTCCTGACCACCAAGGAAGTACTCTTTGGGCTTTCAATCATACTTTATTGATTTATCTGTCGGTTTCTCCACCCATACTACATAGTCTAGGCTACTGTACTGATGGAATAAGATCTGAAATGATGTGCAATGATTCTATTGCTATATTTCTGTTTTTCCAAGCAGTTTTGGTGACTTTAGTTAATTTGTTATTCCATATAAATTGCTTGTCTGTACCTACAAAGAATCTTGCTGAAATTTGTACCAGAATTATGTCAAACCTTTACAGTGTATCAATTTAGGGAGAATTAACATAATTTTACATTGAGACTTTAGATCTATGAACATGGCTTATCTGTCATTTATTTAGATCTTTGATTTCTTTCATCCCATTGTGTAATTTCCAGTACACAAGTCCTATACATGTTTTGTTAGATTCATCCCTAAGTATTTAAACTTTCAAGCAACTATAAATAGTATTTAATGTCAGTTCTCTTTGTATGTATGTAGGAAATGAACTTATTAGTTCTAGGAGGTTTTTCTTTCTTTCTTTTATAGATTCCTTGGGAGTTTCCATGTAGACAGCCATGTCATCTGGAAATAGGTACAGTTTTCTGATATGCATGTTTTATTGCCCTTATTTCCCCTTGCAGTGGTCGGAATTCTCAGCACTCTGTTGAATATGGTGGTGAGAGTGGACATCTTTCTTTGTTCCAAACCCCCAGTAGAGAACCTTTGGTTTGTGCCAATAGGTGTGGCTGGCTTTAGCCTCAGGGGTTTTTCAGGGCAAAACGTTGACCAGTTGTTATCAATTTTGGTTATCCTTGATTCTTTTTTTTTCTGACAGTTTTAATGATAAATGGGCATTACATTTTTCAGTTGCTTTTTCTGCCTTGATTGTTATGATGGTTTGATTTTTATTCTTCTTTGGTCTATTAATATTGTAGATTACACTGATTTTATTTCTGAATAGTGAACTAGCCTCTCCTTTTATGTGGAAATAAACCCTGTGGTGAATGATCATTTTCATATATTGCCAGATGTTATTTGCACATGTTTTTAAAGGTCGTTTGCATCTACACTCATGAGGGATATTGGTCTGCAGGTTTCTTTTCCTGTACTGTCATGGTCTGCCTTTGATATCAGATTAGTAGTGGCTACATGAAACGGAGTGGAAACTGTTTCCTCCTCTTCTGTTTTCTGGAAGAGATTATGTGGAATTTATGTTAATGCTTCTTTAGACGTTTGGTAGGATTCTTCTAAATTCTCCATTTGGGCCTGCATGTTTATTTTGTGGGGAGGTTTTAAATTCTGAAGTCCAGTTCCTTAATAGTTACAGGGTTATTAAAACTCTCTGTCTTGAGTTGGATCAATTATGGTAGTTTATATTTTTCCAGGCCTCCACCATTTCACCAATGTTGTCAAAAGTTTATGTGGGTAAAGTTGTTGATTCTCTTATTATCCTTTCGATGTCTACAGTGATATTCCCTGTTTTATTACTTATATTGGCAATTTGTTATATCTTTTTTCATTTTTCTTGCTAGAAGTTTGTCGGTTTTACTGATCTTTTCACAGAACTAGTTTTTGTTGTCACATTTTTCTCTGTCTTTTTCTAATTTAAATTTCATTGACTGGGGCTGGGGTTGTGGCTCAGCGGTAGAGCACTCACCTAGCATGTGCGAGGCCCTGGGTTCGATCCTCAGCACCACATAAAAATAAATAAACAAAATAAAGATATCTTGTCCAACTACAACCAAAAAATTAATATTTTTTTAAAAAAAATTTCATTGACCTATCATTCTCTTCCTTCTACATTCTTTGGGTTTATTTTACTGTTCTTTATGTAGATTCTTGATTGGAATTTAGATTGCTGATTTGAGTCCTCTCTTTGCCTAACATAAGCCTTCAGTGCTAAACATGCCCCTCACAGCTCTGCTTTAACTGTGAGCCGTAATGTTGGGATCTTGCTGCACTTTGGCTTCATCCAGTACAGTGTGCTTTACCACCTTGGATTCCCTTTGGTCCAGGGATAACTTAGAAATATGTTGTTCGCTTTCTGGGCGTCTGGAGATTTCCCCATTATTTTCCTGAGGCTGATTACCAGCAGGCCTCTGCAGTGTTAGGAACACTCTGTGAATGGTCCTGTTCCTTCCCAGCTGCTGAGGCCTGTGTGCTAACTGGGATGTGGTCCTGGCCCATGCTGCATGGGTGGCTGATGGGATGCGTTCCGCTGTGGCTGGGTCGTGCTCCACCAGTGCCCACCGGGCCTTGTTGCCCAGTGGCACTCATGAGTTCTTGTCTGCATCTGCTGGTTTTCTATTTAAATAGTTTTTTTTTATCATTTGCTGAGAAAGTGATGTGAAACTAACAGCTCTAATTGTGAATTTTCTTTTTCTTTTTCTTTTTTTTATAAATTTGAAGATTTTTTTAAGAGAGAGAGAGAGAGAGAGAATTTTAATATTTATTTTTTAGTTTTCAGAGGACACAACATCTTTTTTTTTTTTTTTATGTGGTGCTGAGGATTGAACCCGGGCCGCACGCATGCCAGGCAAGCGCGCTACCGCTTGAGCCACATCCCCAGCCTGGAATTTTCTATTTCTTCTTTAGTTCGATCAACTTCTGCTCCACATATGTTGCTGCTCTGACATTTGGTGCATGCCTGTTTAGGACTGCTGCGTCTTGGTGGATTAACCCTTCTATCACCATGTAATTTTCCTCTCTCTCTTAATTTTATTTTCTCTGATGATTCATTTATCTGATATTAAAGTACACATTGCTGCTGCTCTTTAATGCCTGTATTTTTCCCATATTTTTACTTTCATTCTTCCTATTTGTTATATTTGAAGTTAGTTTAACAGGTAACATAGTTGAGTAGTTTTAAAAATCCTCTCAGCCAATTCCTGTTTTCATTGATGTATTGACATTCAGTCTAGTCCTTGATATTCTAGAACTTAAATGTTTGATTTTTTGTTTCCTAGTTTTTACTTCTCTGTTTTTATTTCCCTCCCTTTAAGTTATTTTAGCATTGGGGAATCCATTTTAATTTTTCGGCTATGCTTTTGAACTGATGTTTTTGATATCTTGATGCCTTTCTTCGTGTAGATATATAATTACATATCATAGCTTGCTGGTGTCTGTTTTACCAGTTAAATGAACACAGTTTACTGGTCTTCATGTGTATATGATTGTTAATACTCCTCCTGCATGGTCTCAGAAGAAACCGTGCTCACACTGGAGCTCAAGAGGAGGAGGCACCTGTATTTACCGGTGTTGTTGCCTGCCCTGTTCTTTCCTGATTCGTAGGGTGCTGCTTTCATCCTCTCCTTTCTGTTTAGAGTAGTTCATTTAGCTCTTCTCTTTCCTTGATTTAGATCATCTCAATGTCTCCTCGTTCCTGAAGGGTTTTCCCTGGCTCTGTGGATTGGAGAGCTTGACGGTTTCCTTCTCATTCCTGTAGGATATTCTCATGGGCTGCATGGATGGGTAAATCGACGGATCTTGGGCCGACTCTTCTTGTTCTTTAGCACTTGAAAATCTGCTATTTCCGGTGACTTCCAGGGTTTCTGAGGAGAAATCCTCTGTCATATGAATCATGTTTTGCATGTAAAGAAGGCATCATTTTTCTGTGTCTTTGTGAAGACTTTTTCTTTGAGGTCATCAGAAGTTAAATCATAATGAATCTTGGAGAAGAATCAGGATCATCCTGTTTGGGGTGTATTCAGCTTCCTGAAGTTTTAAGTTTTTGTCTTTTGTCAAAACTGAGAGGTTTTCAGCCATTATTTTTCCGAGTTTCTTTGGGCCCTGCCTTCTTTCTCCTCTACTTCTGAGGCATTTGTGGCATGAACGGCGGATCTGTGGTCACGGCCTCAGAGTTCTGAGCCTCTGCTCATTTTCCAGACCGCTCGCTCTCCATGGCTGAATCGGAGGATTTGTGTGGTTCTGTCTCCATGTCTGACTCTCCCCTCTTTCTGTAGAACATGTGTTTCTTACTGTACTCCTCAGTCATGAGACTCCCATCGGGGTCTTCCTCATACCACCCGTGTTGGCGGGGATGCTGCTCTTGGCCTGTCTCAGGTGTGCGCACAGTGGCTTAGGAGGCAGTGTCATCATGGCGCCATGGGGTCTCACACCTCTCATCCCAGGGCTGGTATCTCTTGATTCTCTGTGTTCTTTCAGTTTGAGGCATTCTTGGTTCTTCTTGTAAGCAATGATTTTCAATTGAAACTGGTTACTTTTGTATATTATGAGACTTTGAAGCTCATGCAAAAGCTTTTTCTACACTGCCCGGCCAGGGAGAGCATGGGTGCTGGGAGGTAGAAGCCCAGGCCCACTCACCTCTGTGGACACCTGAGGGCAGGGCGGGAGTTTCCACCCCTGGGGTCTCCTTACTCTGCCTCCCTTGACGTCACCCAGGGGGGTGGGATGCCTCTCACACTTAGGCCCAGAGAGCACTTCACGGGGATGCTGAAGCACCCAGGTCTTTGCCTTACCTCAATTTTCACCCAAGAGCACGGTTCCTCCTCCTCCCAGAGAGGCTCAGTGGTCTGGTTAGGGTCCTGGGCCCTCCTTGCACTCCCACATACGGCCTTTTCTGGCTGACCAGCAGTTGCCCTAACAATGGAGCCTTTATTGTAGGTCCCACCTCAACATAGCTCAGGCTTCCATGCTGTTGAGATACTTGAATTTCAGTTGCCTAATTTTATAAATGAAATTGTTTTCCTGGAATTTCCCTTTTGTGCCCTTGATTTTGTTTCCTGATAAAGATGAATATTATGGCTATCCTTGGGGAATGCCATACTTAAAATGTGCTTTTTTTCTAAATCCAAAGGGCTAGATGTTGTTTCAACTTGCAAAATCTCTTCATTGGAGATGCCCCTGGGGTGGGTGAAGCAGAGCCCTGGACGGTGCCCTCTGCAGGGGCTCTCTTCAGTTGCTTTCACTAGAGGGTGGGTTTGCTTTCAGTCAAGTTCAGCCACACCGGAGTGTGTGCAGCAGTGGTTGTGGGTCACTGTCCCTACAGTGACCCAGTCTCTGTGTGTCACACGCCAAAGACAGCTACTTAGCACAAGCAGAAGGCCACCTGCCTTGGTAGTGATGCCGCTGGGCCTTCTGGGACCTAGGACTGTGGCCTCTGTTTGGATTGCCATGTGTAAACTTGGAACAATTTAGATTTGCATTTGAAAAAAATATCTAAGTGTGTTCTTGAAGGCCAATCACGTCTACTGAGCTGTCTTTCGATTCCATCCAGAGTGTGTGTTCTGGACTTGCAGCACACACACGCACAGAGCCATTCTGATTTGAAGATTTTAGTAATGTGTTTTGTACAGGGCATAAAACTATACCTCTGTAATTACATGATATTTAGTGATTAGATAATTATGGATAATTGCATGGGGTAGTTCTAAGTGTGAAAGTGTTACCATAAGATCTAAAATGTACAAATTGCATAATAATTATTCTTAGGAGTTATTTGGTAATTCTGAGCCTAATTATCATGTGATCCACAGCGCATGTAATTAATGCATAATCACATGGATTTTGCCTTCACAACTGCTTTGCCCTTGTTGTAAGTCTCTTTGTCATAACATTCGAGTGTGAATACAGTGTCACTGGTTCCCAGAGGCAGTGCGTCAAGCCCCGTGGCAGTCGCTCTCCTGGAGCAACACCCCTTGTTCCACCTGAGCACTTGCTCCCAAGCAGCATGGGGTAAGGGAGGACAAAAATGGCCAAGATGGTGGCAAGCATGGACAAGAACATGCCCTTTGTGGAGGGGAAGCATCTCTTGTTGGGACCAAGGCCTTCGAGGGAGACAGGGTCCCCCTTGGGACCGACATCACATTTGGCTTAAGGGTCTTGCTTCAGCCATAGCCAGCACCATTGTGCTTGTTGGAAACAATGGGAAAAGTGTCAGTCGTCTTTTTGGTCTAGAGATTTGAGAGAGTTGGACTCCGTGAAGAAGACCTGACTAGTAAGGAGCAGTGGGGGATCCCCGGCTTGTATGTGGTGTCAGCAGTGTGAGGGAGCCATCCGGGATGTGGTGCAGGCAGAAGCACGGCCAAACTTCTGAATCAGTAACTCAGTTTTCACCCCTGTCCCCACAGGCTTCACGTGGCAAGATGACTCTACCCAGCGTGTGATGGCACAGGAGCTCGCAAACCTCCCCAGAGCCTACCCACAGCCTCTGGAATCTTCCAGCCGAGCCAGGTATGCACAGTCTCGGGTTACTCTAGGGTCTAGGGTTGCCCCTCAACCGCAGTCACATTATTAAGCTGGGTTGTGTCGTAGCAAGCACCCCAGTCTTCCTGGTGGGAAGCTTCAGAAGGTCAGCTGTCTGTGAGGAAGAGACTTCTTGCTCTGCTGTATCCTGACCCATGAGAGGAGGCCACATTGCTTGTCACCAAGAGGCGGGCCAAGATTTTCTTCCATGGCTCCTTTGGGAAATCCTGCATCTTTAGGCCTCTGTGCATGCGGAGGTCAAGAATCCCCTCTTCTCAGGAGGAAGTCTCCCCACTGCAGGACAGGCAGAAAGACCTCACCGTACAGTAGCTTGAAGCAGGCCGCCGGTTCAGACATGTGCTCACTCCCTCTGTCTCACACATGCTGCCACAGGAGGTAGTGAGTACAGCAGCCCCATCCTGCAGGTGGAGAAAAGCAGCCCAGACAGACACAGCAGGCGAGCAGGGCTGCCGGCGTCTGCACCGCTGTTTTTCATGTTAAAAGCACACACAGGGACTTTCCTAGGGTTTCTGTTTGGACAGTCCATTTTTTTTTTCCTGAGAGAAAACATCTAGGACCACAGTCTTTAGTTAGAAAATCCCCATGGCACAGAGATCTAGATCTCCACCTCCGTGCTCATTGAATGGGTGAGGCAGTGTCCTTGTAGGGTCTGGGGAGCAGGAGAGCAGCAGATGGCGACTGCAGCACACAGCCACACCAGAGGGCGGGACCTGCCTTCGCTCCTGCGCACCTCTCTGCCTATAGTGCCTTTATGAAAGAGAAGTGCCACTACGGTCCTTGGTGGGCACAGGACGTTTCTGTGGAGCCCCTCACGTGTTCCCTGGAGCTGCCTTCAGTCCCATTTTCTGGCCTCCTGCTGCTCTTCACGGCATTCCTGGTGACTCCCAGATGACGCCTCCACCAGGCTCAGGGGTGGGTGGGACCTGGGAGGGGCCAGGGACCCGGGCACCGAGAAAACTTGGCTCCAGGAGTCCAGGAGGTGGTAAGTGGCTGAGGAGCAACTGCCTAAGTGGGAGACACATGGCCACCCAGCACCTGGGAGACTTTAAAGGACACCAGACAGGCTCCTGGACCTCACGGTCCCGACTGCATGGCACTGGTCACCTTCCAAGGCCGTGTTATGCAGGATGTAGTTTGTCTTGGCTTTTATTTTCATTATCAGTGAGATGAAGAGTTGAAGCGTCATACGTAGAGACTGGAGTGTTCTTGTGGATGTCCTGTGCGTGGTCCTAGTCCCTGTAAAACCGCGTCTGGTCCTGCAGTTGTTTCCTTGAGGATGGATGGGGTCTTCCATGCAGGCTTGTCTTGTAGAGGTGGTTTCCATCTGTGTCGGGGTGCCACTAGGTGCACCTGTGGGGGAAGGCAGAGGGCCCGCTGCTCTCCTGGGCTGGCTGTCTCCATTCTTCCCTTCCTGGTAGGACTGGAGAAGAACTGTTCACTGGCTGTAGGACAGAGGCCCTCCTTGGGCAGAGGTGGTGGACATTCTCTACCCATGTCCTCAGCCCCTGCCACCCTGCAGCTATATCTGGCTCTGCGGCTCTGCTGATGAGCTTCCCAACGTCTCTCCTTATTGTTCTGCCATTTGAAGATGGAGCTCAGATGCTTCCCGCCTTGGCTGCCATTCACCTATCAGAATTGCCGTTCCTGCCTTCGCCTCATTGGTGCTGCCTGATTAATTTGTGGTCATCTTCCCTTGGACTCAGTTTGAAGGGTGGACTCTTAAAAGCCCTTTGGGCAGCCCAGTGGGGAATCTACCGCAGCAGGTCCTGGTTTTCCTCCTCCACGTCCCCTGGGGACCAGGCCTGGGTGCCTTGAATCTTCTTTAGTATCTGTAGCTGTCTCTCATTTTGGATCCCCTGTGGCTGTCTTCTCCTGGCCTCACCTCGCCGTGAGGGGGTGCTGGGTGGGAACCCTCCTCCTTCGGCTTCTTTCCTTCCTCGCTGCTCCTCCTGGGTGTAGGGTCTGACCTGGCGCCTGCTCCTGGCTCTCACCCTGGCCAGGCACACACAGTGTCCTCACTTGTTGAGGGAAGGCAGGAGGGGGCCAGGGTCTCCCGGTGCTGTTGTGTGGTGACTGCACCACCCGTGACTCCGCCGGTGTCTTTGCTTCGTCATTTTGGGGCATTCTGCGGGCTCCTCTGTCACCTGGGGGCAGCAGCTAGCGCTCCGCACGTTTGGCTGTTGTTCCTCAGAGGAATAAGTAATGTGCCACACCAACAGTTTGTTCGGAGTAAAGAGGAGATGAGGACTGGGTCTTCCGGGAAGTCTGGTCCTGGGCCGACCTGAGCCAGAGCCTGCTCCCTGCACACAGTGCCTCATCAGAGCAAGCCGCGTGGACGAGGAGACATGGGACCGTGGACGCTGCCGTGAGGGGCCTGTGAGCCGGACACCTCCAGAGAACTTGTGGTGGCTGCGAAGGTTTCGTGTGAGGAGAGAAATGGCCCAAAACGGACTTGAGTGCAGCAGGGAGGTGCCGGCTGTGAAGCTCTTTGCTGTGGTTCTGATCCTGATTTGGATTTTTCCCTCTGACATCTGGGTGACAGCTTTAAGCATCACATATGCTGGGGTCCAAGGCCAGTTCATCCGGGTGCACAAGAATAGTGGAGTCCTTAGTGTGAAACACTCTCCACCTTTTTGAAGTGGAAAATGTGTTCTTACAGTGGTTTGACCTGCTTCACGCTGGATGACAGGGCAGGAGTCAGCCTGCAAGTTAATTGCTACAGCGTCGTGCAGCATGGTAATGAAGGCCATCGTCACCCACAGTGCAGGGTCACAAACAAGCCTCCGTGGTGGACAAGGCATGGGAGGATGGACAGACCATCGAAAGACTCATTTATGAGCTAGCTCTGTGTATTGATTAGCAGTTAGTGAGAGGAATAGACAAAATATCCAAGTAAATTGACTTTGAGTTAGATTACTCCCTGATAGCATGTAACCTGAAGTTTCATCCATTAAAAAATGGTCTTGGGAGCTATAGCCATGGTTTGAAGGCAGCGAGCTGTGAGTTACTTGATAAATCACATTTCTTTTTAAGGCTAAGCCATACGCCTAGAGGAAGCACTGGAAATGAAATCAAGGCAGGTTCATCCACTGAGATTCTTAAGATCAAATAGGAAGATTTTTGGTAAATCTCAGCCTTAAGTTTTTTTTTTATTGTCATGTGATAACTGCATGTTCGTGCATTTGGGTGCTCCTTTTCAACACGGGGCTCCAGCATGGACTGGTCACATCAGGGCCATGAGCCTTTCTGTCCCCGGTCCCCGTCACCTCTTGCTGCGGAGCCTTCAGGCTCCTCTCCTCTCTTCCTCATGAAGTGCACAGTAGGTTCTGGTGAACTGAAGTCACCCCTCCTGTGCTGGGAGCCCCAGAACTCACTCCTGGTACCTGTGACCTGCCGCCCTGCGTTCCCTCTCCTCCCTTCCCAGCCTCTCGTCCTCACTGCTGGACACCCAGGCTGGCTTCTTCCAGCATCCACCTGGGAGAGGACAGGCTCCCACACCTGTCTGTCTGGCTTGCTTCCCTCGACTCGCTGTCCTCCAGCCCCACTTAGAGCTGAATGATCCGCCCGAGTGTACCTGTGCTGTATTTCCTTTGTCCCTCCTCTGCCGGTGGGCACCCAGGTCCAGTCTAGGCCTTGGCTGCGGTGGACCTGCAGCGTCTGGGCCAGTTCTGTGGTCTTGGATACACACCAGAACCTGTTTTCCGTTTCTTGAGGAGCCTCCGTCCGTATGTTCTCCATAAAGGTCCAGTTTACGTTCCCACCAACAGGGTGCGGGAGCTCGCTTTTCTTCTTGTCCCAGCCAACACTTTATTGTTTGGTAATCACCATCTTAAACGGGGCAAGATGATGTCTCATTGTAGCTTGGATTCGTACCCCCTGCTAGTTAGTGATGTTGGCATTTAGAATATGTACTACACACAGCCCTAATGTGAGTCATCCTTCTTGAGAACCAGGCATTCCCTATGAAGACCTTGGCTGGAGCCACCCAAGGTCACTTTCATTGGGGAATTTATGATGAGCCATGACCACCTAAAACCCCAGTGCGCTTCCTGCAGAGCATGAATTGGCAGAGACCTGGGTCTAGGTACCACGTGGTGCGTGTGGACTCCTGCCTCCTGGTCATGGCATGGGCTGCTGTGTGCGCCTCCCAAGATCCTGCACACCTGAGCTGCCCATTCCCAGGCTGGTGGTATCAATGGTGCCTGCGCCCACTGAGGCCAGCCTCTCCCTGGACAGGCAGTGGAGACTGTGGTGCTGCGCGCTGGTGAGGGGCCACCAGCTACAACACAGACCCTCCTGGCCCCCAGCCTGCCCCTCCTGCTCCCCGCCTCTCACTCTTCCTCTTACACGTGGATGTCCTCCACTTGTTGGCCATATTTCAGCTTTGTCTCCTGCACTTGGCCCTTAGGGGGCATTGTGGGAACAGGGTGTGCGCTGGCGCTCTTTGAGACACTCGACAGTTCCTCACGCGGGCTTAGGACACGGGCACTGCTGGGCCGACCCACTCTCTTTGCCAGAACTCTGAGGCTCAAGCAGTGCCTGGAGAAATCTGCACTCGCAGTCAAGGAGTGGGAGGTGCAGGTGGGCGCACAGGTTTGGACTCGCACAGTGCTCTTGCTTGGAAGGCAGAGGCCCTGCCACATGCATCCCACACGCCTGTCCGTGTGTGGCAACTTGTCAGCATGGAGCAGACCCATGACTCCTCCATGGTCTCCTTTGTTTTTCAGGTCCCCACAACAGGATGTTGGAGAGAACTGGCGATATGACCTGGAGAGTGAGGTGGCCCTGGCCAAAGCCCTCCAGCGCTACCTGCCCTTCCTGGAGGCCCTGTCCCAGGCCACCGCCTCAGACGTGCACCCCAGGCTGCAGCACGAGAACTCGCCATCCCAGGTGATGCTTGTGGCCTCCCTGCGGTGTCCAGGCTTGGTCTTTCGCCTCCTCTGCAGCTGTCTCCAGAGTGACCGTGTCTGAGTGGCCCACTGACCACGGGCTCCCCTCAGCTCTCCTGC
Source organism: Marmota flaviventris (assembly GCF_047511675.1). Classification (NCBI taxonomy): domain Eukaryota; kingdom Metazoa; phylum Chordata; class Mammalia; order Rodentia; family Sciuridae; genus Marmota; species Marmota flaviventris. The sequence goes on from NC_092498.1 coordinate 999,969, forward strand.
TGTACCAGGCTGCTGGACAGTGTAGTGAAGAGCAGGGCCCTGAGGGCAGGTCCCGGCTGTTAAGGTTGCAGTGTCTCCCAAGCGCAGTGCCCAGCCCTGCCACAGGCTCTCTACCTGGGGTGCACGTCTAGCAGCCTCAGGGAATGGGTCCTCAGAAGCCCTTTGGGACAAGGTATTGTCGGTCCAGAAAAACTCAGCACTGAGAACACAGGCGGCAGACCTGGAGCAGGTCAGAGCTCTGCTTCACCCTTTAAGGAGAGGGCCCAGGTCAGCAGTGGGCACGCAGCACCATCAGGGGAGTGGGGGGCACTGAACATGGGAGTTGGGAGGTTGGTGTCCAGAGTTGATGCTGTAGCTACTACATCTCAGGGGACCCCTTGTCCTGGAAAACTGCCCAGGAGGACATCCCAGGAGAGCATAGGGGTCTGGGTGCCAGGGACAGAGGGCAGGCAGTCCCAGGTGTGATGTGCAGCTGCCTGCCCCTTCTCTCCAGGGCCAGGCTTGCCCGCAGGGCCCAGGGAAAATTTCATCTTAGACCAGGGCAAGAGCTGCTCTGGGGGCACTGCCCTGAGTGAAGCCCACCCAAAGGCAGGTTTTAAAGGCACATGATAGGATCCCAGTGGACCTTGCACATGGAAAGAGGATGTTTCCTGGCACCCGGGCTTCCCCTTGCATGCACACAGGAAGGAGAGGGTGCTGGAAAGGCGGTCCCGGAGCCCAGAGCATAGTGCCTTCTGATGGTCAGCATTAGGGTCCAGCGCACTCAGCACTTCTCTTTTGCTGGTGGGTAGTCACCTCCACTCGGATGGGACAAGGTTCTCTTTCTGAGGCTGGAACTGTTACTGAACACTGAGGAAAGCTTGGGACTTTCCCAAACTGGTCTCCTCAGGAGGTGTGGCAGCTCTGTAAAACACATGGAAGCAACTTGGCCAAGTTTTCATTATTTTTCTGTCTCGAGCCATTGAAATTGCTCAAGTGATTCTGGCTGGCACACTGGGTCAGGCCCATGGACCCAAGGCACATTCCTTCCAGAGGGTGCACTGAGCAGAGACCTGCAGAGCCCATAGAGGATCTTGGAGGACTGGGCTACAGGCATTGGCCCCAGAGATGGTCTAGTAGAATGCACTGGAACAGGCGAGAGTAGGGGGTTGTCAGCCCAGAGCCTCAGAGGAAGCTTGAATGTCAGGAAAGCAGACTGCTCTGTGAGCTGGCCCACCCCAGCTCAGAGATGTGCCCCCAGGACCTTCATCCAGAGTGCAGTCCTCTTACTGCAGAAGCAGAAGAGAGAGGAACAGTGCTCAGAGGCAGAGCCCACATGCCCTACAGACCCTGAAAGGGCCTTGTCCTCAGAGCGTCTCAGGTCCTGCAGAGAACCTCAGCTGCTTGGCTCTGGACCCACCACGTGCTTCTCCTTCAGTTCAGTTCCTCTCCTCATGAGGTGAGAGGGGGGAGAGTCAGATGTGGAATAGAATTTACCCACTGGACACAGAGTGGCCTGAGGTGCACCTGAATGGAAGCCAGGGATCCCCATATCTGCCATGTCCCGTGGCCATTAGCAACCCGGCACGCCAGAAATATGCAGGTGTGACATGGGGCATCAGCAACAAGGGCAGCCATTGCAGACACGTTTAAGTTGAGCTTTGTCCCCATGGCGCCCCTCCTGTGAGCTGGGGTTGGGGGCCGTGGAGTGAAAGCTTCAAGGAGGGCAAGCTTCAGAGGCCTAGGCGGGCTGTCGGGCTGCCAGCTGCGCCATGTCCCGGGAGCCTCTGTGGGTCAGTGGTTCTGCCCGCTGCACAGCACCCCAGCTGGATGCTCCTCAGGCCACAGTGGGGCAGAGAGGCTCAGCCTGCTCACACCAAGCAGCAGACTTGCTGCAGTCTTCCCTGTCCCCAAGTGCCCACTCCTCCCCACACCAGGTGCTGACCCCAGCCCTTCCTGCTCTCCAAGCCCTTCCCTGGGTAGGAGGCAAGTGTAGCTGTCCCTGTGCCAGAGCGCTGGGCCTTGTGAGCTCGTGAGGGGCTGATGGGGGTGTCTTGTGACGTGTCCACTGGCTCTGGTCCTTCCCTGGGGCCTGGGGTGCCAGAGAGGAGAGGCCCTGGTCACAGTCCACATCCCTCCTGCTTCCCTGTGGGAGCAGAAGCCGGCCCTAGTTGCAGCCTGCAGCCCTCAGCAGCCATTCCTGCCCTGGGGTAGGTTTGGTCCCCGTGATATTTAAAGTCCCACCCACACGTGGTTGGCTGTGAGTGCATGATCATCAGGAAGCCAGCTTTCTCTCTCAATACCCCAGGTGAGCTGAGGGACTGTGGCGTCCCGCCCAAGGTCTCAGCAGCTCCATGGTCACGGGTTCTCAGAGGGCTAGCATGGAGCATCTTTGTGCTCAGGGTTCTTCCTCCTGTGTTGGGATAGATGCTTCTCAGTTTTGAAAATTGCATGAAGACTCAAGCTCCTTGTCTTCTCTGTCCAGCGATCAAGGATGCGAGTGCTCATCCCACTCTCCGCCGGCTGAAGCTGAGTGAAGTTGCAGCCAGCTCATGCGCTTAGCTGGGGGGTCTGTCCCACTGGGGATCTGGGCTGCATTCTAGATTCCCCTCAAGTGGTGGAAAGCTTCAGTTGGAAATTTAAGCTTCTTACACTGATGGTCTTTCAAGGTGCAGCCAATTTCCAGTGAATGATGCAGAAATCATGTTTTTCTGTGTATCTGTCACCAAGCACTGAGTCTAGCATGAAGGGTTAGGGGAGTATTCTGCACTCCCTGTCTTCCAAGGCTGTCATCTTGGTGAGTTTACCACAGAAGCCAGAAGGGATAAAGTCACCCACTCCTCCTGAATCAAACTGACCGGCTCACAGCTCTGACGCAGTAATCGAGCTCTTATTGATCACTGGTGTCATTACTTCTGCAAGGTTGGGGGTACCTAACTAACTGGCTCAGAGTCCGTCAGTCATGATATGGAACACTAAGAAGTCCTGCCTTCACTATGCTGCCAAGATGTGAGCTGAAGTCTGTCACTCGGCAGTACCGTTGACTGATGGACTTTGGGAACACTTTAAAAACTCATTTACTATACAAAAAAAAAAAAAAAAGATTGTGCTGAATGCTGGAATTAGAAGATAAAAGTTCCTGCCCTCCAGGATTTATAGTCTTAATGGGAAAGACAGGCAACAAAGAAATAAAAATACAGCACAAAGTGGCACAGGTACAGCGACAGAGGGGACACCTAAAGAACAGGATGGACGGGGGCCAGCTGTGGTCAGTGGGCCAGGAGGGCTTCTAAGAAGACAGACGCTGGAAGAGTGCCTGGAGCCACCGGTTGACAGTGTTGATGGACTCACAGCCCGCTGTACGGAGACCTCCTCCTTTCCCTCCCTCCCTGGCGTGTGGACAACCCGGAGGAGCTGCTGGCCCACAGCTCCCGAGGACACCAGGGAGCTGGGAAGCCGAGAAGCCTGCAGCACTGGGCTCTGGACAGGGAGGGGCTTGTTCCAGGGAGGAGAGGCCGGGCTCTCTTGCCTAGAGTGGAGTGGAAGGGGAGGGTGACCAGAGCCAGGGAGGAGCCCCCTGAGACTTGTGGAGCTGCTGCTGGTGCCTGCGGGCTGATCTGAGGGCAGGCGGTGCAGAGCGGTGGGAAGGCTTTCCTGTGGAAGGCACACCAAGGGAGGCCTGGAGAAGGCCTTCCCAGGGGCACCAGCTCTTGGGCAGCGTGTGGCCCTGCAAAGGCTTGGGTGTGGCAGCTGGAAAAGCCCAGGCAGGTGCAGAGGGAGTGGATGGGTGGCCTGGGGTGCCACACTGGCTGTGCAGCTGCCTGAGCTCCCCCAGGTCAGGAAGCTGTCCCTGACTGCAGAGCAGGGGGCCACACCCTGCCGAGGAAGGCGGCTGAGACCACCCATGCCCACAGGTCTTAAGTGCACCAAGGAGAGGTGTAAACTGGATAAAAATGAAAACTGAGTCTCAACCACATTCTGCTAGGACCAGAGCCCACAAAACATAGGACGGAAGTAAAAGGATGGAGAGAGAGGCCCACTGGAAGAGCAGGGTGCAGAGCCAGAGTTAGACGAAGGCGCCTCAGGTCCTGTGGCAGGGCAGACAGAGGCGTGTGACACTGATCCAACGGCCAGTTCACCCGGAGGACTAAAGCCTCTCTAGGAACCTACGATCAAAGCAAAAACATGCCCGCATTGTCTATCGTGAGCTTTTCAGGGCACCTAGGTGTGTCTGTGGTCTACCGTCATGGCTGCCTGTCCTTGGCCTGTGGTGAGAGCCTGGGCATCAGGCCCAGAGAAAGGGCAGCCTGGGTGCATGTGAAGAATAGTGCCTGTGGGTCGTGGAGGACTTGTTCCTACAACCCCAACCTGGAAACCACACAGGTGTCTGCCTCAAGCCCTCTGGCCCTCCACACATGGAGAGGCGCCACCGTGGGGGACAGTGCCTGGGGACGCAGGGGCCCCCTCCTGCACTTCCACTCAGCTGTGCCCTAGGAAGCCTGTGTGCCAAGGCTCAGAGCTGGAGGACCTTTGACTCATCTTGTGTGCCGCGTCCAGGACGTTCGTTTGATTTAAAACACTCTGCTCACGGAGCATTTTCCCTGGCCCCGGGTGGGAAGCCAAGTTCCCCCAGTGCAAGCTGGGACACTCCAGGGCTCCGCATCCCAAGTTGGCTCACACACTCCCTCACTGAGCACCTGCACCAGCAGCCCCACTGCTCACAGCAATCCAGGGTTCTGACCAGCTGGGGTCATGGTCACCTGCAGACAACCTGCTTAGGAGTCTCCTGTGCACCTGGCTGCCCAAGTGTCTCCGGTGCGGAGTTGCAGGAGTGCTGCTGGGGACAGATGTCAAACACTTCTGCTCCAGACCCATCTTGGCTGTCCCCGCTCCGCTGTCTGGAATTGGCTGAGCAGCTCTCTTGCCAGCCTCCAGGAGACTCCACATTTCCCAGGATCATGCCCAGCCTGGGCCACCCATGGCTTACCTGCCGCAGGAAGACCAGGTGTAAGCACAGCAGCTGTGGGTAGATGATGCCCTGTTTCTATTTTTTATTTGACGGGTGATGTTGCTGTGTGCGAGATGCTACTTTGGTGTTCTCTGACTCTCATGGTTGCTCTCCCCAGTGGGATTCTCCAGAGCTGTGGGTGGACAAGGGAAACAGAGCAGCAGGCCCATGCTGAGGACTTACCACCCATCCCATAGCCGTGTCACAGTGGCCTGCAGATGGAGAAACTGAGGCTGGGAAATAAGTACAGTGTCCACTTTCAGTAGTTAATTGGCAGCAGAGCTGATGACAGAATCCTGGAATTCTTGCCCAACTTTTCTTGACTTTTTTTTGAAGTTAAAAACAGTCTCAGAACCCGCTGAACCCAGGCTCTGTGGATTTCCACAAGGCAGCTGGAGAAGGGGTAGACCCTGTCTGCAGGCGGCAAGCCCCAGCCAGACCCACTTCCACGAGTCTCATCTCCAGTCTTCAGAACAGGGGTAGGTGGGTCCATACAGAGGAGCCACAAAAAGCCACAAAAGGCACGAAAACAGCCCAGAGCAGCTCGGCAGGAGCACCAGCGAATGCAGGTGATTTGGGATTGTTACCCTGTTGAGTGGATTTATGGTCCAAGGTCAGAAAAATGGATCCAAACTCTCAGTCCAGTCCACCCCTGGCTTTCACTTGCTGGGCGTGAGGCTGTAGGTGCCAGCTCACATGCAGACGTGGAAGTGAGTGATAGAGAAGTGACAGAGAGGCAAGGGGCACCAGCGTCTGCTTTGTTCCTTTGTCTTCAGACTCCCCCAGACCGGCAGACCCTAAGTTACCTGCTCATGTCCCCATGTTCGCAGCCACGCTCTTGTTACCGTCAGCTTTCCACGGGTGCCTGGATCCTATACCTGAGGATGTGACCCTGTTGAATCTTGTAGATGTTGTGAGTTCTAAGGTCCTGGATCTAGGGCTCCAGGGCTTCTTGTAGTTCTGATCAGCTGCTCTGCTTTCCTGTAACTGAGTGTGTTTGTTCTGGGGACTGCAGGTCAACAGGAGCCGTCTTCTCCCCCTGCACACAGTGGGCCCTCAGAACTGCACGCTGTTGGACACAGCTCAGGTCCCCAGCATCACCCCCGCATCTCCACACCTTAGACACTTGAGCAGCCAGGCCACAGGAGAATCATAAGCTGGTTGTTTGCACATGAGCGCAGCCCCCAGCCAGGTGTTGAGACAGAGACACAGGTATAGACAACAGAGACTCAGAAACAGATGACAGAAGCAAAGACACAGAGAAATACAGACAGAAAGACACAGAGAGACAGACAGTAGACAGATCCAGACATAGAGACACAGACATAGAAATACAGAACAGAGATAGAAGCACAATACAGAGACAGAGAGAGAGAGAACAGAAACAGAGACACAGACATAGAGATAGAGGCCATAGTCCAATGACAGAGCCGGAGACATAGAGGACACACGCGCTACCCCGATGCTGTCCAGGCCTGAGCGGCTCTCCATTAACGAGCAGAGATGACAGGTGTCTAAGATCCCTACCTACTGCCCCTGGCTTGTGCTCCCAGATCTCACGGCACTGGGTGACCCAGTGGCATCGTGGGCCGCTCATTAGGAAGCCTGTGGACAGCCCCACTGCTGCACGCTTGTCAGGCCCAGTGTGCGTCTTGATCACTGTGCCTGTCAGTGCTGCCTCCAGGCTATGAGGCACATGGAGAAAATGTGTGTTATGTGGTCAGAAGTTGTCCCAATTTGAGTTTCCTGATTTGTTTCCAGTCCTTGGCATGAGAGAATATCTGATGAGTGTGAGGGGCCAGCCTGCAGCCAAGAGTCTCGTGCACTCAGTGTGTCCTGTGGGACTCGGGGACCTCCAGGTCTCCCTAGCAGTCTGAACTGCTGGTGTGCAATCTGGGTAGGAGATGTCCAGGGGATTCAAAAGAAGGGGGCTGATGTTGGCTTTCGCTCCACAACAGGGTCAAGCTGGCAGCAAGCCACTGTTGCTTTTGTGAACTCTCTGAGTGTGCTTCTAATTATAGTCATTGATTTCTCTGACATAACTTCCATAGCACTGTGCAAGCTGTTGGAAGACAGGGTATGTCTGAATCATTGTTCTCCCATGTAATACAGAGCTTAGCACACAGCAGCAGGAGCATGTGATCCTGCTAACGGTGGGCATGCCGCAGAGGGTGGGGATGCCGCAGAGGGTGACGGTGGGGATGCCGCAGAGGGTGATGGTGGGGATGCTGCAGAGGGTGACGGTGGGGATGCTGCCGAGGGAGGTAGTGGCCTGCTGTGGATAGTGGTGGGGATGGTACCGAGTCTGGGATGCTGCTGCTGCTGCTGATGAGGATGATACTAACAGTCTGGGGCGTGTGCTAAGCCAGATACTTTTACCTAGGTTTTCCTCATCTTTCTAGCTGCTTTTAAAGAAGACACAGTTGTTTTTCCAGTGCTTCCGGCAGTGAAAATGTTAGTGAATGGCTGGAGTGATGCAGGCTGCACCAGCATGCTGACATGCTGATGGCCTGTCGGTCTTCTAAGGAGCTTGCTTTCCAGAGGCTGTTTCCACCTGTGCTCAGTGGGTGCTGTCTCTTATGTGAAGACAGCTTGGGTAGAGGATTACCTGGAGCGGCGTGTCCAGCTTACATCTCAGCGAGGGTGGGCACAGCTGTCCAGTGCTTCACACACCAGCCGGACCACACCAAGGAGGCCCCTGGATTCTCTTCCATGCAGTTGGGGACTTCCTGTGCCTGTGTCCACACCATGCACCAGATAACAGAAATTGGCTTCTAGGTTGTTAATTTCCGGTTTTGTGTAGTTTCCATTTAAAAAAATTATTCAGCATTATCTCAGGAAACCCCACATTTTAGATAAGTTGAGACTTAAAGCGTCTTCAAAATAGAGGCTGTGAGCAAGTCAGAACTTTAAACTCAAAATGCTGAAATTAGAGGAAAGGTGAGGGGCCCTCAGGGCCTGTGGGCCTTCTGCTGCCCTGTGAAGTTGGGGTATGAGGAGGGAAACTAGGGTGGCAGTGGCACGGGCCTCTGCAGCAGTGTCCTCTTGCATGCTCCCAGATGGCTAGAGGCTGATGCCAGCACTTGCCACCCCAGGCAGCACTGCAGCCCAGGCAACTCCCAAGCCAAGCACCTCCCTGTTGGGATGGGAGACGTGGGAGGAGCCAGCCTTGAGAGGAGCATCCTCACTGCTCCTCCTCCCAACCCTGGACACAAGCCCTGGGCCTGAGGTTGAGGTCACTCCATGAGGCACCTGGGCATTTCTGTCACCTCCGTAGCCTCTGCTGCTGCTGAGAAGGTCTCTTTCCTCCTCTTCCTCTTGAGCATCAACAAACCAAGACCAGGTTGCTTACAAGCCCCAGGCATAGTGCTGTGCTCCTCCTCTGCCTGGAGCTGTCCTCAGTGACTTTAATCAGAGGCCATTAGGGGGAGGCTTCAAGGAAGGCTGCATGTGACCAGCTATGTGCAGATACTCACAGGCCAATGACCAGGCATTTGGATGCAGACACCCAGCCTCCAGCACCGTGGACCAAACAGCCATTTAGTGGGTACAGACAGGCCAGCCTCTGGTGATGTTGAACTCACTTGAGGGAGGTGGCGGGCTGTGGACGGTGCTGTCTGCGATCTCTCTTCCCCACTGATGCCCCCTCCTCCTGCTTCTCTTTTCTCCAGGAAGAGCAGTTGATTCACCTAGTCCTCAGACAAGACTCGATAATTTGGATGACAGCTAAAGTCACATGATTTTGGAAATAGTAATAAGCAATAAAAAATCTTAGAGACAATATCCAAATTCCCTTCTTTGATAGAAGAAACGAGTCTCAAAAGGTGAAGTGATGTCTCAAGTTCATGCAGACAGCTGAAACTAGGCCCCACCATCTCATTGCCCAGCTCCACCTCCTACACCACATCTACCCCTGGAGGTGGAGCCAAAATATGGTTGAGAGCATCCAGACCTGGAGTCCTGAGGTGCCTCCTTAGTGTCAGCTCTGACCCTGCACCTACCTAAATGCCAGGCACTCACACCGACCCACATTGACCAGGGGCCCCAGGGGCATGAGCAGCGCAGGAATGGATGTGATTTGAAAAATGGGTGGCCTTGGACACACAGTGAGGGAGGAAGCTCCGGACGTGCTTCCAGGATGGCCTTCATCTCTCAAGTTCTCGAAGCTGGAAGCTGCTGTGCTTGTGTGTGTAGCGTTGGTGGAGTAGTCGAGTAGAACATTGAGATATCTAACGTTTTCACAGTTGTGCAACCACTGGGACTTGGCTTTTCTAGTTGCAGAAGCAAAGTGTAAAGAGGATGCATCTGCCTGCGAATACCACTCAGTGCAGAGAAAACACAGGCTGGGGCCCAGGAAAGACTGTTTTGGGCAGGGTATCAACTAGTAAACACGGTGTGGCTGTCCGTCCCGGAGGAGGCCCTGACTGCTTCCCTGTGCGAGGCTGTGCTGCTGAAACAGTAGGGCATGGAGCACTTCAAGAGGTGCCAGAATGCAGCCCACACCCACAGAGAAGCAGCTGGAGCCTGCTGAGGGTGGCTGAAGGAGAGGGGCAAGTGCAGAAGGCTACAGGGTCACAGTAAGCTCCCTGCAGGTGGAGGACATGGAGAGACTTTCCAGCAGAATTCTCTAAAGGCAAACAGCAGCACATTTCCTAGCCTCTAGAATGAGGGTGTGGGGAGGTCCAGCCTTCAATTTCTCTGCAAGGTTCATGCAGCTGTATTAGAAAATAGTTTAGCAGTCTTTCAGAAAGTTAAGGCATTAGTGTCTGACCTGGCGATTTCACATCCTAGGTATATGCCCCAGGAAATGGAAGATGTGTGTCCGTCCAAACACCCCTACACAAGTGCTCATGCAGCGTCATTAAGAGTAGCCCAGGGGCTGGCTCAGTGTAGAGTGCTCACCTAGCATGTGCAAGGTGCTGGGTTCAATCCTCAGCACCACATGAAAAGAAATAAATAAAATAAAGGTATAATGTCTAATGACAACTAAAATATACACATATTTAAAGAACAGCCCAAACTTGAAGACAACCAAGAGTCCATCAGCTGATGATATGTGGATAAGCAAATATGATGCATACACAGAGGGACCCTCTGCAGCCTCAAGGAGGGACATCCTGGTGGGCTTCAGCCTGGGTCTGGGTGCACCTGGAGAGCTCTGAGGAGGATGCAGACGCACACGTGTGACAAGAGTCTGTGCATGTGAAGTGCCCACAAAGCAGGCAAATCCATGGAGACAGAAAGTGGCAGACTTGCCTGAGCTGAAGGGAGAGGGACGGAATGCAGACAAGGTTGATTTAGGGGGCGTTGGAATGTTCTGGAATCAGTGGTGGTGCTGTTGGGTGATGTCACGGCCTGTGAGACATATCTCGCTGAAGCTGTTGTTAAGAACCAGGGCAGGGACGTCTGCACAGCATGAACTGGTCAGCACCACGAGATCCTTCTTGGACTCACCCCTCAGAGGTATCTGGTGCCGTGGCAGAACTTAGGAAGGGGCCCAAGGCCCTTCGAATGTGTGTGGCTGATATGGAGCCTCACTTGTTGCCTGTTTTGCTCTTCTACCCCTCCAGGGTAAGGACCCCTTCCCCGAGAGTGTCCTGACCTATGTGGCCCACACAGCTGCACTGACCTACCCTCCCATGACCCGAGACAAGTATCCTGAAAACTTTCCACTGCGGACCCTCAGCCGGCTGCAGCCAGACGAGCTCAGCCCCAAGGTGGACAGCAATGTGGACAGACAACACTTGATCGCCGCTCTCGGAGCCCATGCTGCCCGGAGGCCCCCTTTAGTCCCCAAGGAGGGTGACCCAGATCCACAGTACCTTCTGCAGAACCCCTCAAGGGTGCCGAGGCCCCTCTTGGTGGCAGCACCCCTTCAGAAGTGGCCCTCGTCTCCAGAAGACCCGAGAGGCCCCCTGAGCTCGGATGATGGTGAGTGAGTTGTTTCGCTGACCCGCCTCACGTTGCCAATCTCCCTGCCTCTTCCTACGCCAGAGGGTCTTCCTGTCAGTGCTTCCCTCCTCGGGTGGGTGGGCCAGGAGGCAGAGTGGGACAGAGGGTACCTTGGGCATCCTCAGCCCCTCGGTGTGGGTGAAGAGCGAGTGGTGGTTCCGCTGCCTGGGAGGCCTGTGGCCGCTGTGGGCGGGGTGCACATCCTGTAGATCGTCTGCTCTGTGCACTCCTTTGCCTAAATGCATCATTTTATCCACGAGGCTGACATGGGGCATGGCGTGAGGCTCACGGGACGGGTCTGGCCTCAGGTGTGCTGTCTGCCTGTGTTCCAGAAGACTGAATACGAGCACTGTTCCATGTCCCACCTCTCCCCGTGGCCTGACATCACATGCTGTCCTCAAAGCTCCCACCTGAGGTCAGCACCACTCACAATGCACACGTGTCGTGTGGGCCTCGACGTGACTCGTGGTCAACACTGATTGTCAGGGTCGCAGTGATGTGCCACCTGGTGTAACCGACCGTCGGCAGGTGCCCGTGGCTGCTCTGAGGCACCTGGAAGGCTCTGGCCATGCACTTCTCAGCAGCCTCCTTCTGAGGCCAGCTGGCTTGGGGCTCTGAAACCAAGACCTCACAGGTGACGGCTTCTCTCCTGCTGTCTCGGGGAGAAGGCCCAACTGTGGCCACCCTGCAGGCCCTGCTTTCTGGCTGGGGGCTCGCCCTCACACGCTGGCTGCACGTGGCCACTGTGGCAGTCTGTCAGCGAGCAACGTGGAGTCACAGTTTAGGGGACAGGACCTCCTTCTCATTCCTGCCCTGGGGAAGGTGCCTGAGACGCTCAGCTGAGAACTGCTTATGCAGACAGGTGTCGTCAGCTGCTTTGTCCAACGAGGTGGTCAGCATGCCCCCCGGGCCGCACTCACCCTGGGGGGTGCTCACCTGTGGTCAGTCTTGGCTGCCCTGAGGAATCCTGTTTGTGTCCCCATTGCCTTCTGCACTGCTCTTGTTTGCTGGGCTCTTGGGTGGCCTCCCAACTCACCTCATCACCCCACAGAGGTCCCTCAGCTCCTCCTCTGCACCTCCGGGCCCTCGGGGACTGCTGCACCTTCTGCCCTTCACTCCTGCTGTAGCCACGCTGGGTCATGGCTGCTCTCTCTGACCCTCCTCCCACCCCACTCCCATAATCCAAAGAAATCTCATTATTTACAGCCTCTGTCTTAGCTGTTGGACATTGGGAGAGGCAGATAATGCTACCCCCACCAAGGGACGAGATTCCAACAGGAGAGCACGTGGCTTGGCAAACAGAAGGTAGCCCTTCTCCTGCGCCTGGCTGTCCCTGATGCCAGGCGGGCTCCCTGCCCCTCCACCTGCTTCCTTGGCACCTCCCTTCCTCTTCACACCCTGAGGTGCCATCCCTGGGAGTGTGCTCCTGGAAACACCCACCTCCGTCCAGCCCCTTACCAGCTGCTTAGTCTGCTGGGCATTGTCCCTCAGCTGCCTTGCAACACCCGTTATCTTCTTATACGTACTGTCTTCCTCGTGCTCGGCATGCTTTCAGAAGCACTTTGTAAAATGTCAAACACAAACAGAACTGTGCCAGGAAACCCCGTGCCTGCCTGACCCACTTCAACACACAGCACCCTGGACCCTGGCTGCAGGCCAGCTCCCCTGCACCCCTGCACGACTCTGACTCGCAGACTCAGTCACCAGGTCACTGCCTCTGTCAGTTTCTCAGCAGTGTATAACCAGACCACAACAGTTCCATCCCATCAAGATTCATAACAGTGTTAACACCTCCACGTCTTTTCGATGCTCAGATTTCCCAATTGTCATGCGTTTTTCTCAGTTGGTTTTTTAAAATTTTTGTTCTCATTAGTTATACATGACAGTAGAATGTCATGTGTCTCAAAGGAACCCACTGGGAGACATACATGGAGTGTCACTTCCCATTCTTGTGGTCGTAAATGATGTGGAATCACATTTATCATGTATTCATATTTGCACCCAGGAAAATCATGTCCGATTCATTCTACTCTCTCCTATTCCCATTCTGGCTTCCTTCATTCCCCTTTGCCTAATCCAAAGTACTTCTATTCTTCCGTACCGTCCCCCACCCTTATTGTGAATCAGCTTCTGCATGTCACGGAGAACATTTGGCCTTCAGGTATTTGGGGGATTGGCTTCTTTCACTTAGCGAGATAGTCTCCAGTTTCATCCATTTACTGGCAAATACCATGATTTCATTTCTCTTTTTGGCTGAGTTATATTCCATTGTGTATATATACCATTGTGTATATTTCTTTATGCATTCATCTGTTGAAGGGCACCTAGGCTAGTTCCGTAGTTTAGCTATTGTGAATTGAACTGCTGTAAACATTAATGGGCTGCATCACTGTAGTTTGCTGATTTTCAGTCCTTTGTGTATATACTGAGGAGTGGGATATCTGGGTCAAATGTTGGTTCCATTCCAGGTTTTCTGAGAAATCTCCATACCGCTTTCCAGAGTAGTTGTACCAATTTGCAGTCCCATCAGCAGTGTATGAGTGTACCTTTTCCCCCACATCCTCACCAACATTTATTGTTGCTTGTATTCTTGATAATTGCCCTTCTGACTGGAGTGAGATGAAATCTCAGTGTAGTTTTAATTTGCATTTCTCTAAATTGCTAGAGATGTTGAACATTTTTTTTTTTTTTTTGTATATTTGTTGACCAATTGTATTTCTTTGTCTGTGGAAGTGCCTGTTGAGTTCCTTTGCCTGATTGTTAACTGGGTTATTTTTTTTTCAGTGTTAAGTTTTTTGAATTCTTTATATATCCTGGAGATTAATTCTGTACCTGAGGTGCATGTGGTAAAGATTTTCTCCCATTCTGTAGGCTCCCTCCACATCCTTGAATGTTTCCTTTGTTGTGAAGAAGCTTTTTAGTTTGATTCCATTTCATTGTTCAATTTTTTTAATATTTAGTTTTTAGTTGTAGTTGGACACTACACCTTTATTTTATTTATTTATTTTTATGTGGTGTGAGGATCAAACCCAGGGCCTCACATGTGCTAGGTGAGCCCTCTGCCCCCGAGCCACAACCCCAGCCCTCATTATTGACTTTTTAAGCTCACTTCTTGCGCTTTAGGAGCCCTGTTAAGGCTGGTTCCTAAGGACATGATGGAGAGTGTCATTTTCTTCTATTAGGTGCAGGGTCTCTGGTCTAATGCGTAGGTCCTTGGTCCACTTTGACTTCTGTGCAGGGTGGGAGATAGGGTTTAATTTCCTTCTGCTACATATGGCTTTCCAGTTTTCCCAGCACCACTTGTTGGAGAGTCTGTCTGCTCTCCAATGTACATTCTTGGCACCTTTCTCTATATTTATGTGGGTTTGTCTCTGTGTTCTGTTCTGTACCATGGTCTACATGTCTGTTTTGGTGACAAGACCAAGCAATTTTTGTTAGCGTGGCTCTCCCAGTTGGTTCCTTTGAAGCTGGATCCACAGAGGGTCATCGGAGTTGATAGCTCTATCTGTACAAGGTTTCTCCTCCTCTTTTTTCTTTTTTTGCAATTTTTTTTTCCAGAAATCATTGATGTCAAGTTTGGGGCTTTATTTTCCCCACATGTGGATTTTGCTGATTGCTTCCCAGCGACGTCTAACACGTTCCCCACTGTGTGCTCCAAGTTCAGTGGAAGATCTCTAGGGGGTGTTCTGTGCCTCCTAGGAGTGGTAGAGCTGGTGGGTCTCCTCCGGCCTCCCTGGGCACGGCCCTCACTGCTCATGGAACCACACAGACTCACTGGGCCGCCTGTGTGGACGGTGCAGTGTCTGCCTCTCCTGGAGGCCTGAGTGTGATGCAGACAGCAGACCTGCCTGGGCCTCCGCTGTCCCCTGGACCTGGTGTGTGCCACCACCATGTTTGCAGAGTGAATGAGGGACTAGAGCATAGCGACAGCATCAATCCCCTCTTCAGTCCATCCCAGAGATGCACTATTTCAGCCTCGTTTTCCTAAAGAGGAAACAAGGTGGAAGGCTGAATGATGACCCCTGACTGGGGGTGCAGACTGCTTTACAGAACGTTGGAGCCCTAAAGACCCCCCAGCTCACATGCAGCTTTGAGCACAACTTACTTTGCTGCTCTGGCTAGTTGGTTTCTGCTCTGGAGTGTAGACTGGCTGTTCGGCTCCAGATCCAGTTTCCTTGACCTGTTTTTGTCATGTCAAGTTGTGCACTAAGACCCTTCATAGTGCACTGGGGCAGGGGTGGGCTGTCTCTGTACTGCAGCCTGCAGCCCTGGCGGTCCAGCGGGCACCCAGAGCCTGGAGCGGCCACTGAAGGAGTGCAGTGCTGCAGAGGTTCTGGGCGGAGGGTGGCCAAGGCAGGGATGAAGTGTACTTCTCTACAGGATTGAGTTAAAAGGGGAAGCATGCCCTGCCCCTGAAGATGAGGCTTTCCTAGACCACGGTGGGTGCAGTGTGCTGTGGGAAATAGGGGTGCTGCAGGGGCACCCAGGCCACACACCCACATCTTTCCCAGGATGTGGGCAGCACCATCCGAGATGATGTTCTGGAGCCCCGCAAGCAGGTTAGACAGACTAAAGGTATCCATAAGGACAGAAACCCCCAGGAGGACATGGGGATGCCCCCAGCCCACACCTCAAAACTCAGTCTCACCTGGAAGGTAACAGATTTTAATATGGTACAGCCAGAGTCAAGTGTTTCTATCCCCCCTGGAAAGAATATGTGTGTGACTATGGCATCATGTTCACTTGAAATGAAGCCCCTGCGCCTTGGCATGGGTGAGACAAGGACACCCACTCTCCCCCCGCGCGGTCAGTGTGCTCAGCATGCTGGAACCCGTCAGTCTCCTGGCTTACGGACAGACAGAACCAAACTGGGGCAGAGAGGCTGCTTGGCGAGGGAACAGCTGACGGGCTCTTTGCCCTGGACCTGCACTCCCATGGAGCCTGTGAGCACCTTCTGATTCATCAGGAAGTCTGCTGGCGGCTGCGGTGGTGGCTCAGTGGGGCAGTGCTTGCCTAGCATGTGTGAGGCCCTGGGTTTGGTGCTCAGCACTGCATATAAATAAACAAATAAATAAAGTTCCATTGACAACCAAAAATATACATTACAAAAAAAAAAAAGAAGACGTCTGCTATGTCAGCAGAGACCTTTCCCCTTTTACCAGTGAAACAGCCCACATGGGTCTGAGGTGCCAGGGCCTTGGCTTCAGCCCACCGCCTACCGTGGGGTCAGCAGCCTAGACTCCCCCAGGGGAGGAGGAGACTGGAAGGAGCGCTCCGTGGCTTACCCATCAGGAAAGTGGCCCCTGTGGCTGCACCTGCAGGTCTTGTTCTACCTGCTTGCAGCCTTAATGTGGGCGCAGCGATGGTCTGTCAGGCCTGAGCAGCACAGCCACGTGTCCTAGGGACGTGGACTGCCTTACATGCCTCCTCCCAGCTGGGAACACGGCCCCCACACTGGCACAGCGCCTGTCCTCAGATCTGGAGGGGCTGGGTAGTCAGGCAGCTGCCCCACATCATTGACAAACTGCTCCCTTGGTCTGCTTCAGTGCTCCCCTCGGAGGGCCATTCTGCTGCAGGCTAGCTGCTTTTGCTGGACAGTTCTTCCCGTGAGTGCTGCGTTGAGCACTGTCTCTTAGGCTGTGAGTGGCAGGGCACTGAAGGGAACTTGGTGCAGCTTCTCACTCCCCGGATGCTTGCCCCCGCCACCTTCCACACTGGCCCTAAAGGGAAGGCTGGCTCAAAAACCTGAGGGCCACACACGGTGCCGTCCTTCCTGTGGCTCGAGGTGGTCCCTTGGCCACGGGAAGTGCTGGGTGGTGCACCGCCAACCACGTGGCAGATCCTCCTGAGAAGCACCGGGCATGTGTGCAGGAAGGCCAGGGACTCTTTGTCCTCCTCACCAGCCCAGCAGGGGCCCTCGGTAGAACCAAGGTCTCGAGACCCTGGGCCTTCTGGGCAGTGCTGTTTCTCTCTGGCTGTAAATCGCATTCCTGTTGGCACACGTGCATTATCCGTACGTACCTGGCCACGCACCATGGCAGCTGGCACTTGCAGAATGAGACTGGACAACTCAGCCTTCAAAGGGCATTCCCTGGTGTAGCTCATTTACCCAGTGTAGACGGACCACGCCCCTCGTGACTGCTTCTGGAGGGGTTCACATCTGGTCCTGGGTTGCCACCCAGTACGTGTCCCGGCTGCCTGCCCTGTTGTAAGTCAGGTAGCACTCTAAGTGTGCAAACTCCTCTGGGTGTGACTCTGAGTGAAACGGGCTTTAGAAACCAGTCTGAGCCTGGGGGCACGCTCAGTTGTGGGGCATCTGGGTGTGGAAGGCCCTGGCACCCCAAACAGAAGAGAAGAACAAGAGAACACGTTGGCTTGCTCTCCTCATCACCGCTGAAGTCACTCAGTAACACTTTCCTCTTGGTCTCATTGTTGCTGTCACAGGAAATAGGCCGGGTCAAGGCAGCTTCCCGTGAGTATAAAACAGCACGACCTGACGAGCAATGGCGCATTTTCCTGCCTGCGACTTGGGCGTCTTTCACTCTCCAGTGAGACACACCTGCCACTTGGCAGGGATTCCTGAGGCCCCTTATACAGTGGAAGGAGAACACAGTTTGCCCTCCTTGTGTTATTTTCAATGAAAATAGGCAGGGCACAGGTATGTAATTATACCCATGTCTTCCAGGGAAAACCCAAATAAAGACAGAATAAAATAATAAACTCCTACTGGATTTATTTGAATCTTTTATAAATATCAAAGTGTTAGACTCTGCAATTAATGAACTGTATACCCTCTAAACAGAAGGCGCACAGTCAGTTCCTCATCGAGATGATAATAATGGTGGAGGTGATTGTATTAATGGTATTGATAACGATGGTGTGTATGGTGGTGGCCATGTTTTGATGGTAATAGTGATAGGATGATGGTGGTGATGGTGATAGGGTGATGGTGATAGGGTGATGGTGGTGGTGGTGATAGGGTGATGGTGGTGATGGTGATGGTGATGGTGATAGGGTGATGGTGGTGATGGTGATAGGGTGATGGTGGTGTTGGTGATAGGGTGATGGTGATAGGGTGATGGTGATAGGGTGATGGCGGTTATGATAGTGATGGTGATAGGGTGATGGTGGTGATGGTGATAGGGTGATGGTGGTGATGGTGATAGGGTGATGGTGAAAGGGTGATGGTGATAGGGTGATGGTGATAGGGTGATGGTGATAGGGTGATGGCGGTTATGATAGTGATGGTGATAGGGTGATGGTGGTGGTGGTGATAGGGTGATGGTGATAGGGTGATGGTGATAGGGTGATGGTGGTGATGGTGATGGTGATAGGGTGATGGTGATAGGGTGATGGTGGTGATGGTGATGGTGATAGGGTGATGGTGATGGTGATAGGGTGATGGTGATAGGGTGATGGTGGTGATGGTGATGGTGATAGGGTGATGGTGGTGATGGTGATAGGGTGATGGTGGTGTTGGTGATAGGGTGATAGGGTGGTGATGGTCATGTTGGTGATGGTGGTGAGGTGATATGGTGATGGTAGTGATGGTGGTGATGGTGATAGGGTGATGGTGGTGATGATGGTGGTGGTGATATGAGGATAATGGTGAGGATAATGACTGCAATGATATGAGGTGATGGTGGTGGTGTGGTGATATGAGGTGATGTGGTGAGGATGGCGATGGTGATAGGAAGGTGATGTGAGGACTGATTGTGTTGGTGACGGTGAGGATGGTGATGGTGGTGAGTGGTGTTAGCTAAACCACGTACCTTCGTATGTAGGTGGTACTAAAGGCACTGAGGAGCAAAGCTGCTGTGGGTGATCTGCCTCTTCTGTGACAGAGCAGTCTTGTAGTGAGGCCAGCCGCGTGTCAGCGCTCATCCTCTAATGCACATGACGCTTTGTCTGGGGGACGCCAGGAGAACGTGCGAGTCGCTAGGTCAGGCCTGCGGTTGTGCATGCAGAGCTACTGTGGGTGGGTCTCCGACTCCAGGCCTCCCACGCTGACGTCCTGACACTTCGTGTAACGTCCCTGCTGGAGCCCACGTGGAGCCCTGAGAGCTACTTAAATCGTCATTGTAAGCTCGCCAGATCTTGGAATCTTGGGGTGCAATGGAGGGAACCAAGCTTTGGAGCTTGGGGTACCTGACTGTGCTCTGTGTCGCTTCTTCCACCCGTGGGGGCTAGCTGGGCTTTAAAAGAGTGTGTCCCCACTTCACTTCCTCCTCGAGTGACTGAAGTGGGTGCCTTCCTTCCGACTCTCTGCTCTCCTCTGCACCTTACAGAGTGGTCCTTTTAAAAGCGTGGCTCTGACGGTTCCCCATGCTCGCAGCGGCACGTGTGGGCTTCCCATCACTCTCTGAGAAGGAGAGCCTTCTCGGGGTCTCAGGCCTGTAGCACCTCTGTCCCTGCCCACCTCTTCCCCTGCTTGTTGTCCCAGACACTCTGATCTCCTTTCCCTTCCCCCACCCAGCATGCCAAGCAGTGTCCACCCCAAGGCCAGAGTGTTTCCCAGTACCCCCTGGCTCAGGCCTCACCTCCTTTGGGTCACGGCTTGAGCTCATTCTCAGCAAGCCTTCTCCAATAATCCTTGAGAACACCACTGTCCATCCCAGCTCCCATCCTTCCTACCTGCATACGATCTGTTACCACCAGACAGTCTAAGTATGTGTTTTAATTGTTCATTTCCACCTCTTCTAATAGAGTTGAAACTCACATGAATGCAAGGCCATTGTTTACTGATCCTTCTCTGTACCTCAAGAGGGTGCTGTGCACAGAAGCAGTGCACTATGTTTGTGAAAGGGAAGTGGATGGAGGTGGAGGGGGAGGGACCTTCACCTCCTAAACCCCTTCCCATTGCTCTGTGGAGACCTGGGATGGGTCCCTGCACTGGAGCTGAGTTCTAGGGGGCATTTGGGCATGCAGGGAACAGAGGTAGACCCTGTCCCCCACAGGGAGGGAGGAAGGGAGGGGCGCGCTGGGCCGGGTGGACATGCTGCAGAATCAGCAGCTGGCTCTGTGTCTGCTCGGGATGTGTGCCTAGAGCGCGTCCCAGCGCTGACCTGATGGCTGCTTCCCCCAGCTTGGTCTCCAGCCCCTGCACAGTGGCCCCACCCACAGGGACTTGCAGGGGGACTAGACAAGATCTTTTCAGGTAGACAGTGCACCCCGACGTTATTGGAACATTCCCAGATTTCTGGGTCACAGAGACGAGCAGCAGTGGGGTCCCCTGGCTAAGTCAGTGGGGAAATGCAAGAAGTGCCCGCCCGCCTGGGCCAGGTCAGGCTGGCATCAGGTCAGGGTGGCAGGGATTCCATCGTGGAGTCGCAGGGTGGACTCCTGGGCTCTGCAAGTTGCAGTGGTCTGGTGACCAGAGCGCTGCAGAGTGCTGGGCAGGGCGGCACGTTCTGTCAGTCCTCCCGGGCAGTGCGTTTCCGTCAGCACGCCTGGACCTCTCACGCCCACGCAGTCCCGCCCCGTCTTGCTGAGTGCCTTTGGGGAGCAGCGTGCTCCTGGGGTACCTCTGTGTGAGGCTGTTGGAGTTGTTTTTACTCTTATTCCTTCACATTTTATTGATTTTCATTTAAAAATACATTCTTGACACTTTTTGCTCAGAATTACTCAGGTTTTCTCCCAAAAGATGTAACTTGGGTTTATCCTTAAAAAAAAAAAAAAAAAAAAACAGTAAAGAATTGGGTTTACCTCTGTTAGAGATTAAAAATAAATATGAAGGATATTTTTAACCTTTTTAGAAAATGCGTAGTTTTATATTTTTATATCTTAAAGGTTTATAGTGTAAAGACCTTTGTCAGGTTCTGTGTAAACACCTGGAGGTCGTTGGGCTGAAACTGAGAGGAGCAGGCAGGACCAGCTGGGGGCTGCCTTGCAGGGCACAGGACCTGCCCACGCCCGGGGCGGCCTCTACGCTGCCCCCTGGGGCTGCCTGCCCCTCCCCTTAGCAGTGGTGCGGCCTGGCGGCCAGCCGTGGCAGGCTCTACAGCCGTGTGGTCCTCCTGGATGGCACCACTGCCTGCCCAGCAGGCCCCTCCCTGGTGACAGCTGGACCCACCTACAGTTGGCTTCTCTGTCCTCCAGATGTGCTCATTCGGAGTCTCCTGAAGGACCTGTGGCAGCGCCAAGCTGAAGTGACGCACGTGGGCCCCCTGGAACTGGAGGAGATGGTGGGCACAATTGCAGGCCCCATGCAAGGTGAGTGCCCAGAGGGAGACCAGCTGAGGGGCAGGCGGAGGGCCTGGAAGCAGCAGTCCAAGGTGACCTCCTCTCCCCAGGCCCTTGGCATTCGGGGTGGACTCAGGGCAGGGATGTGGTCATGTGTGGCACTAGACCTGCTGTTCAGCAGGCTGAAATGCTTTCTTCCTGCTGGGGAGATGGAGTTCGTATGAAGGATCTTATCTGTCTGAGGTTTTGCTCTAAAACCTTCTTTCCAGGCTGAGCCTCTGGAGCAGTTACGCTGAGTGGCAGGTGGCTCTGGCAGGAGGTGAGCTCCTCTGTGCTGAGCCTTAGCATTAGGAAGCCCGGAGTGAGGCCACGTCCATGTTTGGATCCTGGGAATAGGTGTTGTCAAACACTTGAGCAGTGGAGCCAGAGGGCTTCATCTGACTGCCTGCGCCCACTCTCTGAAGCTGCCGGGGGCAATGGCATCACCTCCCTGCCGCCTTCACTGATTAGGCAGCCACTGGCAGACAGGTGTTCTCTGACCAGCCCCGTCCCACGGGATCGCTCCCAGAGTTCTTGGAGCCCTAGCAAATTGCCAACTCGATGCCTTGTTGGTGGTAGGTGTCCAAGAACAGGAGCTGAAAGCCAGGTGCCGGGAGCAGGCCTTTCTCCTCTGGGTTGGGACGCAGGCTCACTGGGTGCTGCAGTAGGAAACACAGAAAGGGACAATAGCCTCGCCACAGTGAGGTACGCGCTGGGCAACCACCAGTGCACATCTGCCCACAGAAGGCCCAGGTCCTGCCCAGCAGGCTTCAGGGAGGAGGGGACCTGGAGCCTATGTGTGGCTTGGGCGCCACACACCGGGTCGGGGGTAGGTCGTGTGTAGGGCGTTCACCTGGAGAGAATTGTTGCCCAAACGGATCACCTGAGTCAGCGGACGTGCGGCCATCCTGGCTGGACACTGCTCTTTGTGGCTTGGAAGAGTTGGCTGTGCAGGCTCAGTGGGCTCTGCTGAGGGTACAGGGTGCTGAGGCCCAGGGCCAGGAGCTGGCAGGCCAGCCGGTGCTGACCTCTTGCCTCTGGTTGACCTGGAGAAACATCTGCTTTACGGATGCTTCTCGGACACTGTGTCATGCTAGGAGCGGGGCCAACTCAGGAAGTATCCCTTCTGTTCAGAGGGGCTCCATGACGTCCTTTCACACACTGTGACACCTTTGCTCATGTCTTGTGGGATGTGGCTAATGCTCCTGTCTCTTACAGGTGACGAAGCTCTCGCAGACAAGAAGGACGGGCGTTTCCATGAGGTAAAATGGATGCTGCATGCACAATGGCTTATGTAAAACCCAGGGGAGGACGGAGATCTTTCTGTTCAAGGCTGCCAACATTTATGATCTGCAAAGTGTTTTTTCCCCTGGAAAGTACAGGAGAAATCCTCATAATGTCAAAATTGAGAAAAGCGTAAAAAGTACATACAGCATTGTGTATGCTAGGGTTCATAAAAATACTGTTTTCAGATTCTAAGCTAATACGCATCCATCATAGAAAATTTAAAAGACCCAAAAGATGAACAACATTGATATTCTCAGGATTTCCCTGCCTGGGGCTGCAAGACCAAATGAGGACAGCACAGGCCTGTTCCCCAGACCACAGGATCGTGCCTGCAGTGCCTGGTGGGACAGAGCTGGTGGCCTGGCTGCACGCTGACCTGGCAGCTGCTGGCAGCAGAGTCGACTTAAACTAGATTTAAGGTGGTTGAGATTCCATCAGCAGTTGCTCAGCTGCGGTGGCCTTGTGGAGGCCCAGGCTTGGCGGTGCACGTGTGGGCCTGCTGTCCTTCAGAAGGGTCCGCTGGGCAGCACTTCTCCCTCCAGTGCATGCACAGGTTTTGTGAGGTCTCTCCCCTCTAGTCACCTCCATGTTCCTGTGGGCTCTGTTAGTTTTTAGTTACCCTCGCTCAGGAGCCTTGCTTCTCTGTGCACACCACACAGATGCAGAAGCCGACTCATAGCAGGGGCAGTGTCATCACGTGGTTCCTTGAAGCTGTTGTTGGAGTGGGAGAAACGACTCGGGCGAGCAGTTCTCTTGTTAGATCACCTTCATGTCTTAGCAAGGAAGGAAACATGGATTTTAAATCCTGACAGTGGTGGGAACTCTGAGTGGCAAAGGGAGAAGTGGGTCAGGAAATAGTTTCTGAATTTAGGAAGTGGGGCCAGGAGATAGGTGGCACCCCGGGGCTGTGGCCGGGTGGGATGCTGGACCCCTCCCACTGCTGCTTGTCTCCTAGGGTTAGGATCAGGGTTAGGGTCAGGGTCAGGGTTAGGGTTTAGGGTTAGGGTTAGGGTTTAGGGTTAGGGTCAGGTCAGGGTCAGGGTCAGGTTTAGGGTTAGGGTTTAGGGTTAGGGTCAGGTCAGGGTCAGGGTTAGGGTCAAGGTTAGGGTCAGGGTCAGGGTCAGGGTCAGGGTTAGGGTTAGGGTTAGGGTTACTTCTTGGACTGCATTTTCAATCAATTTTTTTCAAAAAATAGTGCTTGAATGTTGGGTGTCCTGAGCTCTTACTCATTTACCAACTCTTTCCTTTTCCTCTTAGTGTGAAATGCCACCTAAGTGAGAATATTATCCCCTTTCCTTCAAAAAGCCTAAGGTTATTGCTCTGAAGCCATTTGGAAACTTAAGTGCTGTGCACTGTTGTAATTCAGGATCCAAATTTAAGCAAATATCTTCACCAAACTACTGTTTTGTTTAAATATTGAAAACCACAAAAGGAGAAGTTATGAATGAAACTTAGTCAAAAAGGGAAAGATTCCCTTCAGGGCCCTTCCTTAATTTCCTAAATAAATGTGTTTGGGTAAAGCAAGTTGATTCCTGTTTCTGTCTAATGTCACATGTCACATGTCTTGTTTAAAACCACCCTGCTGCATGGTGTAGCAGCACACACCAGGAGGCCATGTCATGCTGCTGAGCTGACATCGGGGGCATCGCTAGACCTGAGTTCAGACTCTGGATCTGCCCGACACAGTCTCTGTGGTCCATGCAGATTGTATAATGTCTGACCTCTGCAGATCAGCGATCAGAGTAGCACTCATCATGGGCTGGGGGGTGATCAGCGAGATGTGTTCACAAGTCCGCATCTGGTCTGTGGTCAGTGCTCATGTTATGGCCATCACATTCCTCAGTCAGAATGCCATTAAGAGGGCCAAGGAGCCTTGTGTCCAGGGCTGGGGATGGAGCTGGGTGAGTGCTGCCCCCATGAGGACCAGAGACCCTCCCTTCTGTGGATGGGAAGCATGGGTCCCCATGACATGCTGTGGGGCGCACCTCCAGGCCTCAGTCTTCCCACCTGTGAATGGGGGTGAATGGAGTCTGCAACTCCTAGGCTTTCATGAAGATTGGGTGAGTTCATGCTCTTAAAGTGTCTAGTATGGGGCTTTTGTATTTGTAAGAGCTCAGTAAATGTGAATTATTATACTCATTTATTATTTTTGTGTGTTCATTGCTCCTGGAGGAGTGGGATCTTGCAATCTCAGAGGCTGTTTTTAAATACACTGACGATAAAGTCTGGCTCTCCAGGAAGTCCTCAGCCTCGGCTGGGTCGCCATTCTGCATGTAGATATGAGGCTGGACATAGGCCCAGGGAAGAGGCCTGGCCTCCTCCCGTGTTGCCGTTTCAGGCCACCATTCCGCCCCAGGTGACTTAGTTCCAAACGTTTCTTCTGTACAGATGCCACATTGTGATGTTGTCTCACAGCAGTTTCCTTCTTCCAGGCCAGCCTCCTGAGTGCCTCCCCTGGGGACCGAGGGCAGGATCACAGGTCTCCACTCTTGCCTGAAGCCCCCACTCTGGAAGAGCTCCCTAAAACAGAAGCCAAGAAACCGGAGGAGCCCGAGGTTTCCCTGACCTGGGAAGAGGAGGAAGCTGGGGTGGAGAACGTGAAGAGCCACACCTACTCCAAACCACTGCCGGAGAAGCCAAGCTCCCAGCCCAGGGCTGCTGGCCTCGGGCTGCTGCAGGCCTGGGTTCCAGGGGCCCTACAGGAGGAGCAGAGCCCCAGGGCAGGGGCCCGGGCCCCGCCTAGCGAGGGCCTGCAGCTGGAAGTGGAGCCCTCTGAGGAAGAGGACTCGGGCTACATCGTGACAGGAAACGAGTGAGTAGGAACTCCAGTGTGGCTCCTGTGCCCGGTCCTGGCAGGAGGGCGCGCCTTGTGAAGTGGGGAGACACTTTTATTTCAAATGTCTGAAGTAGAAAGCCTAGTGGAGGTGCCTGCGGAGCCACAGGTGGGAGGCAGCACGCAGCGTGCCCAGGGCTCCTGCCTGGAGTTTCTGGACAGGTGCTGGGCTCCCAAGTGCAGTGACCAGACCCACCCGCCAGGCCTTGCTGCCCTGTTGCTGTGAGCCAGAGTCACTGGGGCCGTCAGGGTGGCGCCCTGGCAAGGCCGCCCTCCTGGGATGCCCACATGCAGGGCGGGAATGGCGCCAGCAGTGCTGTGGCCATGCCAGAAGCTGAGGCCATGCAGGCTCCGGCCTGTGACAAGGCCCCTTCGAGTAGCCCCAGCAGCAGGACCACGTCACCTTGGAGGGAGGCTGCCTCCCTGCAACGTGTCCTTCTTTGTCTTGTGGTGAACTGGAAGTAGCGAGGAAAGCGTGCAGGCGTCCTGCACCGAGTTCTGGGAGCAGCCAGCCCACTCTCAGGCCTCCTCCTTAAGGAGCCCCACATTTGACCCTTGCTCTACCTGGCGCCGTCTCCAGTACTGGAAGCCATGTACTGCACACATGTGTCTGTGCTTTTGGGTGTGTGTATGCATGTGTGATTGTGTGCATGAGAGTGTGTGTGCATTCATGTGCATGTCTGAGTGTGTAGGTAGGTGTCGGTGTGGACATGAGTGCTTGCATGTGAGTGCAGGTATATACAAGCGTGTATGTGTGAGGGCGTGTGAGGATGTGTGTGCTTGTGTGTGAGATGTGTATGGGTATGTGAGTGTGTGGGTGTGTGAGGGTGTGCGGATGTGGGGTGAGTGCATGTCAGGGCGTGTGGTCACATGCCGAGGTGTCCCTGCGTGTGACTTGACTCTCCACTTCTGGGAGTGTTTGCTCAGGCATCTTCCCCTGCCTTCACAAGCCTGGCCTAGTCCAGTGACCTTCCACAGGGGGAAGGGGCTGCAGGGGGTCAGATCCCACCTCCCTGTCGCTCCCCAGGCCTCGCTCTGTGCCAGCTCCCCACAGTCCTGCCCCAGCGCCTGCAGGTTGTGGCCTCCCACAGCTGGGTGTAGGGTTTCATTTCATGCTCAAGCCGTGGGCCAGCTGCAAAGCCAGGCTGAGCCGTAGGGCTGCGCCAGCCACCGACAGAGATCTTGTTCTGTTGTCAGCTGCAGGCAGCTGGCTCAAGGCCTTTCTTTTGGAGGGACAACGCCCACTTCTAACCTTCACACAGACCACCTGTGTGCGTCAGGCAGGCGCCCAGTGGTGCTGTCCCCTCCTGCTTGGAGACAGGCAGGCACATGGAGGAGCTGACTGCTGGGCTCCGCAATGTCCGTCTCTGCACATGGAGGCAAAGAGGAGATGTCGGTGGACCGCCCACAGCGTGTACCATTATAAATATGTCAGTTACTCTGCACCGTGAACTTCTCCCTTCCCTGGGAGCGTTGCTCTCTGTGGTATGTTGTGTGTTGTGGAGTGTTTGTGTTGTGCATTGTGTAGTTCCCTATGTGGCGTGTGATATGTCATGTACTTTGTCTATGTGACATATTCTGTGCTTTGTACTCTTTGTAGTGTGTCATATGTGGTGTATCATGTGACCTTCTATGTTATATGCTACACACATACACTTATGTTGTGGCATGCATGTAGTGTGTATGTGGCATGTTGTGTGCAGTGTGTTGTGTGTCTTGCACACTTGTGGGTGTGTGGGTGTTGTACCTTGGGGACAGGCAGTTCCCAGTGAGAGCACCCAATCTGTTTTAGTCAGCTTTTTTTGCCACTGTGACTAAAAGACCCAACAGAACAACTGTAGGGCAGGAAAAGTTTATTTGGGGCTTAGGGTTTCAGAGGTCTCAATCCACAGACAGCTGTTTCCATGCGTTGGGACTTGAGGTGAGGCAGAGCATCATGGTGGAAGAGGGGAGTGGAGGGAAGCAGCTCATATGTTTTGATCGGGAAGCAGATGGCGAGAGACTCCAGTTTCCAGACACAAAACAAGCACCGCTAGCTACACCACAATGAACCACCGCCTCCAGCCACATCCACCTGCCTTCAGCCACCAGGCGGTTGATCCCATCAGGGGTGAATTCACTGATGAGGTTACCCGGCCATCTCCGCCAGACCTCCTTGTGTTGACTCACATGAGAACGTTTTGGGGACACCAAATCCAAACCATAACACGATCATTTTCGACTCCCAGATGGCAGCCAGTTGTCACCAGGAGCAGGACGGACTGGGCGTGTGGGGTCTTTGCTGCCCGTTAGCAGGGACTCTGTGGGCCTGGAATGGTGACCCTCCCAGTGAGGTGGCGGTGGGCCTGCAGTGGTCTCTGGCAGGCCCCTCTGGTGCGTGGAGGCTGCACAACCTGGTCGTGCATCCGCTGCTGGCGACTGTCTAAGATAG
Source organism: Marmota flaviventris (assembly GCF_047511675.1). Classification (NCBI taxonomy): domain Eukaryota; kingdom Metazoa; phylum Chordata; class Mammalia; order Rodentia; family Sciuridae; genus Marmota; species Marmota flaviventris. The sequence continues at coordinate 1,027,680 of NC_092498.1, forward strand.
AGTGATGTCCCTGCCACACTAGGCTTGTCTCTGCGTTGGGTGCTGCAGCCCCTGTGCCCGTGAAGCTGGGCTGCACCTGCTGCGAACAGTCCTGGAGGGCACCGTGGTCTCCTGGCTGCCCACAGCCTTTTGGCTGCCTGTGGCCTTGCTCTTGCTGCCCGGGAGGGTCACCTAACATCCTGCCTCTGCCATGCTTCCGGGCAGGTGTCAGGCATGGAAGGCAGGTGGGGGTGGGGCTCCCATCATCAGGCTCATTGATAATTTGGGATTCTCTGGGTCATGGGGCCACCAGAGCTCAGCTTAAGCATTGGTAGACCAGCCACTGACTTAGGGGAATCAGGTGCAGTTCTGCAAACACAGTGATGTGAGCTTAATGCCTGTGCAGGGAGGCCAGGAGTGACCGCCCAGGGCTGCCTTCTCGGCTACCTCACCCGCTGCTCGTGCCGAGAGCAGAGTGTGGCTTTGCTCTCTGAGCCTCATCTGCTCATGGATGGGGGATCCTTTGCTGTTACACCTGTATCCCTCAAGATGGGGTGGGAGATACACTTCCCAGTCCCCAAGGGAAGTCCTCACGTGTGTCCTGTCAGGCTGCAGGGAGGGGTCTGCGCAGGATGGGCGAGGGTGGCGTGGGCGAGTCCCTCAGCAGGAGGAGCCTGCCTCCTTGCAAGGACACCCCCCTTCTCCTAGCCCCAGAGCCCTCTGGCACAGTGCCTCAAGAAGAGCCGTGAGTGAGTGAGATCGGCTTTGGAAGTTTTGAAAACCAGGATCACGCCAACACACAACTGAGAAGCCACAAAAGGCGTGTTACACATGTGGTGACAAGAGAAGTCATGTGGGAGAGACCTCATGGGCCCTAGGGACTGAGCAAACCCAGCCTGGCCATGTGTGGCCACAGAAACACGTGGTCATCTGATACTTGACAAAGGTGCCCAAAACATAGGGTGAAGAAAGACAGTGTTTTTAATAAATGGTGCTCGGAAAACTGATGACCCATACGTGGAAGAATGAGACCAGAACCTTATCTCTCACCCTGCACAAAAATCAAGTCAAAGTGAATAAAAACCTTGGAATTGGACCAGAAACACTGTGACTCCTAGGAGAAAACAGGGTCAACACTCCAGCATCTAGTCACAGACAAGAACTTTCAACAGGGCCCCTAAAGCCCAGAAATCATGCCAAAAGTTAATAAATGGGTGGCATCCAATTAAACAGCTTCCACACAGCAAAGGAAACAATGTGAAGAGAGAACTACAGACTGGGAGAAGATCTTTGCTAACTACTCTTCTGACGGAGGATTAATTAATATCTAGAATATATGAAGAATTCAAAAACTTAACACTGAAAATTCCAAATAACCTCATTAATAAATGGGCAAGTGAATAAAACACATACTTCTCAAAAGAAGTACAAATGAACAAGAATATTTGAAAAAAATTTCAACATCGTTAGCAATCAGGGAAATGCAAATCAAAACTACCCTGAGACGACATCTCACACCAGTCAGAACAGCAGCCATCAAGAATACAACAATAATAAATGCTGGAGAGGATGTGGAGAAAGGATCACTTTACACCACTGGTGGGACTGTGAATTGGTACAGCCACTATGGAAATCAGTGTGGAGGTCCTCAGAAGACTAGGCATAGAACCACCATCTGACCCAGCTATAGCACTCCGTGGTGTTTATCCTAAAGAATCAAAGTCAGCTTACTGCAGTGGTACAAGCATACCTAGGTCTATACAGCACAGTTCACAACAGCCAAGCTGAGAAACCAGCCCTGGTGTCCATGGATAAGAAAATATGGTGTATGCATATAATGGAGTTTTATTCAGCCAGAAAGAAAAGTGGAATTATGTCATTTTCAGGAAAATGGTTGGAACTTGGGAACATTGTTAAGCAAAATAAGCCAAACTCAGCAGGTCAAGGGTTATATGTTGTCTTTCATAGAGAGGAAAAAGGGAAGGAAAGTTCAGGTGGATCTCATGAAAATGGAAGGTGATCAGTGGAGGAGAGGGGGGAGGGGGAGAAATACTGGGGATGATGTTGATAAGTCACTTTGTTATATTTTATGCACATACAGATATGTAACAATCCCACCATGTATAATTATGCACAGTTAAAATGCACTCATCAAAAATATGGAAAAAATGATAAAAAATAAAATCGCCACTAATAAGTCCCTTCACGAAAAGAAAGAAAAAGAAATAGGAGGAGTGGTCATAGAGGACCACCCTCCCCATGAGTGCCTGGGACCCTGGCAGCACGGGAGAGGCCCACCTCCCTGTGACTTTCTACGCCTCATGAGGGCACCGTGGCAGGAAGACAGCACAGAGGTGGACTACCAGGGCAGGATCCCGCACCGGCACGTACCGGGCAGGTCACCGTCACTGTGGGCTGGGCTCGTCCACCTCTGGGGAGGTGGCAATGGATCCACCTCCCAGGGATCCTGGAAGGGAACCGGGCACTGGAGTGGAACCGGGGACACGATCAGCAGCAGCCAGCGAGAGTGCAGCTTCACCTGGGCAGGAGAGAACTGCTGGGAGGATGCTGGGGAGGGTGGGCACTGAGGGCCTGTGAGGGTGGCCCAGGGTCAAGACGCTGAGGTGGCCTGGCATTGCCCAGCCCACCCTGCACCTCTTAGTACTCTGAGATGGGCGGCTGGGTCGTGAGTTCTCCTTCAGGTTTTCTAATGAGAATCTGAGCCTGGGGACAGTTGGTGGATGCAGGTGATGCCTGCTGGCTGGTGTGCAGGTCCCCCGTTGAGGCTTGGCCTCAGGCGGGCCCTCTGCCACTGTTCTGTGTGAGTGCAGGAGGCAGCACCATCGCGGGAGATGCCTCTAGATGCTGGCACAGCACCACTCCTCGTCTACCAGACACACTCAGGAAGATCAGGTGTCTGTGCCCCCGCCTGCCAGGCCCAAGATAAGTGACAGGGAGTGCCCACTACTCTTGTGTCCTGCAAAGCCCGTGGGCTCAGAAGGGGCTTGTCAGTGCTTCTGGAAGCCACTGAAGCTGAAGGGCACCTTTCCAAGCTGATGACTAGACCGTCAACCCAGTTCCACCCCTGCTGCCCAGAAGACCCCTGGGGTCTCAGTCACAGAGCCAAGGCCCGGGGCCACCCTGCCCGGGGCCAGGCAGTCGCAGAGAAGAGGGGCAGCTTTGTGCAGTGGCAGAGACAGGGTGTCCTGAAAGGGCTGCGGTAGGACTTAGCTCCAGCCTGTTCCTGGACCATGACTAGCTTGGTTGAGCAAGCACATTGCCATCCTCACAGAGTCTTTCTGGAAGGGGACATGTCCTTCCTTGCCACCCGCTCAGCTCTTGGATTGCCTGTCTTGACAATGTGCTTGTCCTGATGGAGTCCTTGTGTTGAAGATTGGAGGTGGGTAGAGTCCCAGTGAGTGTTAATAGGCAGGGTTCTCATCCATTAGAAGAGCAGAAGGGGAGGAGGAGGAAGAGGAGCAGGAATGAGGGGGGACCACATGCTGGCCTCTCACCTTCAGTGCAGGACACAGCACTGGGCGGCAGGCAGGGCACTGGACGGCAGTTCTCCAGCTCCAGTGCACAGGCCACCTCTGTTCCCGTGTGTGCTGTCAGCCCGTCTGGGTCCTGGTGCCCACCTGGAAGTCAGACAGGGGATTGCTGGGCCCCTGCTCTCGTCACCTGGAGCTGATGATCAGGAGATGTGCAGAGACCACAGTGTGGGGAAAGGATGTGGAGGTACCTGGTAAGACCCACGTGGAAAGCATCCATTTGCCTGACGGAGAGTGGAAATAGTTGTCATCAAGTGGCCCCCGAACCCATCAAAGAATCTCAAAATCCTGGGCCAGGCCACAATGTGGCTCCGTGGTCCAGCTTGGCTTCGTGAGGGAGCCCCACGTCCCTCCCCACCCTTGGGGCCACACACTTGCTGTATTCTGACTGGAACCAGAGTTTACCCATGGCCTTACTGTCTTGAGCCTGCTCTACTCCCTCGCCACTCCTCTCAGGTGGACAGGCCCTGTAGGAGCGAGAGTCCAGAGGCCCCTTCCTGCCCCTGAGCACTGCTCCCACCAGGAGCCCCAGGAAAACAGCCAGGGATCTGGAGTCCCGCCCTCTTCCTGTGACCCACCTCTGCCCCACCAGGAGCTCTCTGGCCAGGCAATCCCCAAGGAGACAGCTGCAGGTAGGAGTGTCCCTTCAGGGCTCCACGAGGCCAGCAGGGTCTCCGGTCACCAGCAGGGCTACTCCCGCTGCACCTGGCCCCTGCTGTGACACGAGCCCCAGCTTCCTGTGATCCCTCCGAAACGCAAGCTTATTTCTTCTTAGTGCACTGTAATGCCACCGCACACCTAGTAAGTCACTGATAACCCGGAGCCATCAGGTTGTGTTCAGATGGCCGGTGTCACGCCAGTGGTAGCAGTTGTGTCTCGTCCTTGTCTCTGCTCAGGGCACAGGAGAGGAGGACACCTCAGCCTCAAGTCTCGCTGTGGCAATGACAGTAAAAACACAGGATGGTGGGTGTGGCGGGCAGCCACTAGGCCCAGGTGCTGCCCCTGGCTGCTGCTGAAAGGTGGTTGTCTGACCCTGAGGTGGCTTGGCCGGTCTGGCCCTGGAAGCAGCCAGATGGGCTCCGGATGGCAAGGGCCAGCCAGGAGGGAGGAGAGTATCGCCATGGCCCTCCAACTGGGCCAGGCGCTGGGTCTCTCCCCACTCTGCTCTGCAAGGTCCTGGGAGGCTGGCAGCTCACATGGGCAGGCGATTTGGGGGCCTCAGAAGGTCCTGATGTGCTGGCACATGACGGTAGCAGGGAATCACCGTGTGTGTGTGTGTGTGTGTGTGTGTGTGTGTGTGTGCCGCCTCGCTGGGAGTCAGAGCTCACAGTCATTCAGGGCTTTGCTTTCCTCCACCTGTGGGAGGCAGGGCCAGGAGGCTTGCTGGGGCCCAGGAGATCAGGGCCAACCTGGGTGCCCCAGTGAGATCCCACTCATAAAAAAAGTTGAGCCTTGGCTCTGTGAGGGTGTCACAGGAAAGAGCGCTGCCTCCCACCTGGAGCTTGGGCTTCACAGCCGGTGGGCAGCCAGGATACTGGAGTCCCCACTTGGCTTCTAGAGCAGACCTGTCCATGTGCTGCAGAGTGACGGGCTGCAGCACTGGGACTTTTCAGACAGGCTGCTCTCCTCAGGAACTGCGCGGAGAGGAGAACGCATCCTCAAGCTGAGAACCTGCCTGCTGCCACAGGTCAGGGTGCAGGGCAGGGTCGTGCAGCCCTCCTGGCTCTGCCTCGGACCAGGAGCCCGTTGCGACATCAGGTGACAGACCTGCACATGTGGAGTCCTCCCACTGATTTCCAAGATCATCTGCAGCGGCTTCCTAAGAAGTCGGACGGTGAGCCTGCAGATCGCACAGGGAGAGCAAGAGCTGCACCCCCCGGGGCGCTTGGCACTGTCCCACTGTGTGGCACGTGGTCATCTTGAGTGCTGCCCTCTGTACTGAGCCATGGCAACTGGCCGGGGTCTGCAGGGGTTCCACTGTGCTGTCGTTCAGTAGATGCCCTGGGAATTCGGGCTGCGGAGGCCAGGGCCACGTGGAAACCTGCTGGCGGCTGACTTCCTCAGCTTCCAGACTGTTACCCAGCTTGTTGTGGATGATGATGACCGGTTCTGTGGAGTTGGACAAAGCCACTATGTACTTCGTTTGTCGCCCTTAGTGGGAAAGAGGTTAGAAATTCATGGGATTTGAGAACAATTATTGATTGGGAAGTTGCTTCATGTGCCAGGCTTGGGGATTTGGAGAAATGAGCAATAAGACGTGGCCCTACCTTAGTGAGCTGTGCAGTTCTTGGAGAGAGACCATTAAAATGTGTGAAATAACTGGAGGCCTTTTAATGTAAGTGAGGTGCCTAGAGGTTCTATCAAGGTGCAGAGGGAGTTTGAGGAGAGCAAGGTCTGATGGCCCAGGTGGTTGTGGTCATCAGGCAGCTGATGGCGGCCAGGATTGAGGGAGGAAGATCAGTGCAGTACAGACAGAGGGGACCTGAGAAGGTAGGAGCAGGCTCGGGGAGGGCGTGGGCCTGTGTGGGCAGAGTGAGGAGGCCGGGCTGCAAGGCCTAAGGCCTCGCTGAGAGGGAATCTGGTCAGCCAGATGGCCCAGACCTGCAAATCCAGAATGTCCATTATGGCCATGGCTCCCCCTGGTCTGACTGCCCTGCTCCTGCTGATATGCATAGCAGCAGGGGTACTCTTGTGGCAAGCATGCACGGTGGCAAGTGAGCACCTGTGTAGGGTCCATGGCATCTAGTGGGGATGCCCACGGGCATGTCCTTCTTATATGTACATGTGCATGTGGAAGAGTGCATGCACACTCAGGGAATGACTATGGAGGGAGTGTCCTGTGTATGTGCCTTGCTGCACATGGGGGTACCTACACAGGCCCCAGAAACATGGGTAGGAGGGCCGTGTCTTAATAGGTGAAGTATACTCTCATGTGTGTATCTCCCTAAACAAGGGCTTTCAACCAAGTTGGTCATTAGATTTAGCCGGTGAGTTTTGTGGTTTTTGTTTTACATGTTGATGTTAGATGCAGGATATGGCTATGATCCCAAAAGTGCTGGTTTGACAGGACAGGGTGGGCTCTAGACCCTACCCAGTTGACTGCCCAGGGTGGCAGATGTGGACCTGCTGCCCTCCATGGAAGTTCTGGACTCTGGGGCAGGTTCAGCCGCCTGTGTCCCCTTAGCCCATGGTCCACTGTAGGGACACTCTTCCTCATGTTGTCTCATCTGTGTGCCTGTCATCTGAGAGGTCAGCACCTGTGAGTGGAAGATGTCCCCTGTTGACTTGTCCTGGCCCTCAGCTGTGACAGGAGTGTTTATGAGTGGAAGGCACGCACTGCCAGTTTGCCCTAGGTTCTCACCCTGTTGTGTCAGCATTTGTGAATGGAAGACGTCCACTATCCCCTTGTCCTAGGTCCTCAGGTTGTGGGAGTTGGCCACACTGGACTTCAGCTACATCCATGACAGGGTAAACTGTGTCCGTCTGGGGGTGTGACACCAATTCACAGTGTTCACTCTGCCCGTGTAGCTTTCTGTTCACAGGTCACTTGGTCCATTGAAAACCATTCTCTGCATAGTCTCTTTCTAGAAAGAATTCATAAGCCCCAAACAAGTGGCCCAGATCTTCAGCGAACACAGTAGTGGCTCTAAGCTTGATTCATTGCTGAATCCAGTGGCTGTTAGGACCACTTGGGTCTGGTCCCTAGATGTGGGGTTTTATCCAAAGCTCCTCAGTGGGTAGAGGACACCTGGCTCCACAGCCCTAGTGTGCTCCCCACCCTAACTACCCACGGTTTACCCCCCACTCCCTGTCAGAGTCCAGTCAGGCCTCTCTCAGGTCACTGATGACCCCGTGTCACTTCTGCTTGTGTCTCTCTGGACCAGTCTGAGGGTCCAAGCTTCCTTCCCATTTTGATGTAGTTCACATATGAGGCGACTACCGAGAGCTCCCGCGTGAGACATGCAAGAATGTGTAGAGGTGAAACGACTAGATTCTGAGAGTTAGACGGGATCCGCGGATTGATCCACTGACACGAAACTGGGTGATAACTGTGAGCATATTCATGGGACTGGAGGGAGCAGGTAGCTGAGGGCTTGTCTCTGGGATTCATATATTCTGTTTCTTTGGTTGGTTTCTGTGAGAATCCCTCTCTTCTCCCTATTGCCATGACTGAGGTCAGGGCATGCCCTTGCCCTATGATGTTCTGCCTCACCTTGGGCCCACAGCTGTGGAATCGGCTGAAAAAGGACAGAACCTCTGAAGCCATGAGCCAAAAATGACTTCTCCTCTGGTACGCTGTTCTTGTCAGATCTTTTGGTCGCAGTGACACAAAGCTGGCTAAAACTGAAACTGATATCAAGAAGTAGGATTTACACCATGTGGTTCAGAACCATTTGCTGCTGATTTTGTGGAGGGATTTTTAAAAACTGAGACATGCAGGCTGAAAAAGGTTTAGGACATTGTAAGCAAAGCTTAATGAGAGATTCTGGTGGGAGCTCAAAAGACCAGAATGCCATAGGACTGTGGATAGTAAAGACTGGGCTCCTGAGGTTTCAGAGGAGAAGGGAGACTTATTGGAAATTGGACTGGAGGCCATTTGTGTTACATTCTGGCAAAGAAATTGTCTACATTTTGCCTATATCCTGAGACTTTCTGTGAAACTAAATTTAAGGGTGATGGACTAATTAATCTGGCAGAGAAAATTTCAAGACAGCACAGCATTTAGGTGGTAGTATGTATATTTTTTTAAAAAAATATTTTTAGTTATAGATGAACACAATACCTTTATTTTATTTGT